>NC_137507.1:10895000-10925000 GCF_041902795.1 Electrophorus electricus
TTAGACAAACACTGAGGCAATTTCTGTTTTACTCATTCATTGACATTTAACAAGCTTATTTAATACAAAAATAAAATATTTTAAGCTATTTTAAGATTTTAAAAATATTTCAATGTACTCTTTTTACAGACTATGAGGACATGAAGGAGGAGCCTCAGAAAGAGATGAATCACATGACCAAGAGACAACACCAAGTGCCTTTCCTCAGGAAATTACATTTGAACTTCTTCAAACTCAAAAAATGATTTCTAGCATTTTTCAAAATATGTAACATTTTATACGACATTGTTTATTTCAGCTTTCAGCTGGAATCACACCCAGGTATAAAAATACCAAAGTTTCTTTCGCAGCCAAGCGTCACCAATTGTTTCTCACCATTTTTAAAAATGGTAATATGTAGTACATAATCAAAGCTGAAAAGCTTTATCTCATCTATCTCACTTGTTCTTCTATTAAAATAAACACGTCATCTTTTGCAAGATCTCCACATTTAATCATTCTGAATACTATTAGAGGCCTAAACTTCCATTTTCAATTCTCAACATCTTAGCAGCCTAGTAAATTAACAAATAAACAAATAGACTAAATAAAACATTTATTGTAAAAGGCTCCTTATTCCTTTTTAATCTGTACTACTTACGAGTCGCATCATAAAAATACACATGAAATAAAATATTTAACGTTTTACAACCTACATTTTTAGCGAGGAAATTACACCTTAAAGGCATTCAGTACAGTTACTAAAAATGAATTTTACAACTTCTGTGATATTTTGTAGTATTTTATGTAATCCTACTATTTTTCTTCATCTACACTTTCACACATTTCAGAATTCGGTGATCTGCGCAGTTTCTGAGTTTAAGATAAAAGGGAGTTTTGTTAATGGCGCAAAAGTTACATGACGCGATTCAAATATCAGTCTTTTTTTTTTCAAAACAAATAGAAAAGGAGAAATCACATATGGAAAGCTTATTATATATTCTAAAATGAAATTAGTAATATAATCGTTTTTATAATTAATGTATAAGCGTAATAGGGCTACATAATTTTATATTTATACTAATGATAAATTGATTTTGAGTGAAAGCCAAGGACAATGTACTATTAACTTATTGTTACACTAGAATAAGTTTTTTATCGTAGGTGTCAAAAGCATTGGTAGTGTCACACACAACACTCTTACATTTATGTGACAAATAAACCAAACTTGAACTTGAACTTTATGGCATTTAGCTGAGATTAAATTCACATTTCTATTATGAACTTAACAAACATAAATAAAATGGAGCCATAATACCTACACGTACCACTGAGTATTTGTAACTTGAGTGCAGCACGTACAGAGTCCCTCGACGGGGACATTTATTAACATACGAAAAACACAACGGCACTCACGTATAACGTAAACGGTGAACATGAACACACAACGACTAACATTACCGATGTGAACATTAACACAGACAACATGACCATCGTGAACGTGATCAATAACCGCCAGGGAAGCAGCGTCCCACAGCGGTGTGAGTGCACGCAGACATTAGCAGACTAACCACGTGCAGGCGCGTGCTCAGTACGAAGGCGTGGCTACAAACAAGACGATTAACGGCCACTGCACGCGGTGGGCCGTACCAGATGACTAGTGGGGGCTCCGTGACAGCATTTAATCAAAAAGTAAACACTTAATAACTGACTTCATTTATCATAACATAATATTCTAAGGTTTTGGCTAATATTAAGGGTAATTAAAGGCAACCAAAGACATGCTACACTATATGAAGTGGAAGAGCTTAGCGATTGGCATTAGGTAGTCCAGTCATCATATTAGTTTCCTCCAAGAACTGAATGAATATTTTTGGCAGCAGAAAGTCTTTGGTGTGCAGAGGTTGCAATGAGCTGTGTTTCAATACGGAGATGTTTGACCCACCTTCTAACCTTTTTGAGTTTTTTTTTGTATAGACAAATTATGTATGATTGTTGCGGAAATATTATTACTTAAATGTGTTTATAATCATGTAGGGTAAGTCCGAAAAAGTATCTTTTTTTTTTTTTTTTTTTCCTAAAAGTATTCTTGACTCATTACAAGCACATCATTTTTTCTAATTTATCTGCATAGAGGAGATCAGGGTTGGTTGTCACCTGAGTTGGTTGGCCCATTACTCATATTCTGTAAACTGTGGGTACATCTAGAAGTATTGACACTGAAATGTTCAGATTTAAGGGCAGAAGCCAGTTGCCATATTTCCCTCTCTCTGACCTGAAGAGACCTGCTGTAAGATCAGTTTTGTGATTTTCCATACCATAAAGTCTGTTTTTTGGAATCATGTATTGAGAGGAAACTAAAATACCTTGAAATCAACTTTTTCACTAAAAACAGTGGGGAAAGTATTGTAGTACCAGTTATTAGTTTGAACTGTTTCCTCAAATGTTGACGTCATTAACATGCCCTTTAGTGTAACTTCTTTTGTGGTGGTGGTTGTCACACTCATGATGAGGATGATGGCACGTACCATGTCAACTCAAGGTGTGTTCATGTTCCTTGAATTTATGGTGCAAATATCAATCAAACAGTTTGATACAACTGTAAATATTCTACTCGAAGCATTACATTAAGTGAACTGAACAGTTTTAGATTTAGTTCTATGGATATTTATTCACAGAAATATTTGCTATATTTTTCATTCATTTCTCTTTAATGAGAATGAAATTTTGTTAAAATCTGTTATTCTTTTTTATACAGTCATTTATTAAAGATCTAATATAATTTCACCATGACAACCAGCCATATGCTGTGTGACAACCAACCCCACCATGCAGCTGGTCTTCACAAATGCACATGTATTCAACATATATTCAAAATCTAATAGTTCATTATACCACTAGTGTTCCTACATCTCTTGGTTGTCGGTCATTGTAGCTTTCTCTCTTTGTTTTGGTAAGGTTGTCTTTCATGGTTTCTGGTTAGTTATCGTTGTCCATGCTCATTGTGCTCATTGTGCATGGTTTGGACGTGGATCCTCTTCATGTCACCTGATAGGACCGTCAATCCAGATAGAACTGAAACCATCTCCAAGCAGAGCCAGTCACACCAAGCCTGGAAAGAACAGAGAGAAGAATGTTGTGGTTCACTGTGTTAAAGGCTGTTGAAAGGTCTAGAAGAATCAAAACAGATGACTGTTTGGCAGCTTTAGCAGCATGAAGTTTCTCAGTCACCGCTACGAGGGCCGTTTCTGTAGAATGTGCCGGTTTGTCGCCAGACTGATTGGGATCATGCAGCTGGTTCTGGGTGAGAAAAAGAGCCAATTGATTATAAACTGCTCGTTCAAGGGCTTTTGAGAAGAAAGAGAGAAGTGATACCGGTCTGTAGTTGGTAACGCTGGAGCTGTCAAGTGTGGCCTTCTTGAGGATTGGTACCACCCTGGCGGTTTTGAATGCAGTAGGCACATATCCAGAAGATAAGGAGTTGTTGATGATGACAGTGATGAAAGGAAGCAGCTCTCTTGCGATTGTCTGGAACAGAGCAGAAGGAATCAGATCCAGCGGACATTTCGTCAGATTGCTGGAAGTCAGGAGTTGAAGAATTTCATCTGTGGAGAGAGGAGAAAAAGAAGTCAGAGAGTTGGATGTTGAGGAATGCACATTATTTGGAGGAGTGGGAACAGAGGAAAAGGACTGGCGTATTGCTGCAACCTTCTCCTCAAAGAAGGTGATAAAATCTTCCAGAGTAAGAGATGAGGAGGGGGGGCAGGGGGGATTAAGGAGAGAAGAAAAAATTGTAAAGAGCTTGCATGGATCAGATGATGATGATGATTCGAATTTCTCCCTGTAGTAGGATGACTTTGCAGAAGTTACTTCCAGTGAGAACTTGGAAAGGAGAGACTTGTATGAGCTAAGACCTGAATCTATATGAGATTTCCTCCACCTCCTCTCTGCAGTCCTTAGTTCTCTCCTGTGACAGCGAAGTGTTTCTGTTAGCCAGGGGGCAGGTGGGGAGGACTTAGCAGGTCTAGAGGAGAGAGGGCACAGAAGATTCATTGATGAGGAGAGTGTAGAAATGAAAGTGATTTGTAACTTTATCCAAAGAGAGAGAGGATAGAGAGTCAGGGTGAGGAAGGGTGGACAAAATAGTAGAAGTAAGGGAAGAGGGAATTATGGAGTGCAGATTGTGACAGAGGAAGGAGGAACATGTTGAACAGGACTGGATGGAAAGAGAAGGAAGGGAGAGAGAGATGGATAGAAAGTGATGGTCCGAGAGGTGGAGGGGGGTGACTGTGATGTCCGATGTTGTGGTGGTACGGGTGAAGATCAGGTTTAGAACATTGCCCGCTTTGTGAGTCGGAAGAGAGTGGTTGAGGGTGAGGTCAAATGCTGTCAACAGCGGAAGGATGCAGGAGGAATGCAGCTTGTCTGATGGAAGGTTGAAGTCTCCAAGGAGAATGAGTGGATTTCCTTCAATGGGGATATGACTGAGAAGGATGTCGAGCTCATCAATGAAGTGATCTAGGGAACCTAGAGGGCGGTAGATGACAATGATAAGACGTTTGGTGGGGAAAGACACTGTAATGGCATGAAATTCAAAAGAGGAGATGGAAAGTGTGAAGGAAAGTGGAGTGAAACGCCACTCTCGGGACATTAGTAAACCTGTGCCACCACCCCTGCCGAGACGCCTCGGAGAATGTGTAAAGGAAAAGGCAGAGAACAGGGCAGCTGGAGTCGCTGAGTTCTCAGTGGTGATCCATGTTTCTGTCAGAGCCAGGAAGTGTAGGAAGTGGAGGGATGCTAATGCTGAGATGAAGTCAGCCTTCTGGACAGCAGATTGGCAGTTCCAGAGCCCTCCTGCCACCACGATATGTGATGGTGTGAAGCGTTGTGAGTCAGTGAGGTTGCTGAGATTGCGTCGTCTATGATTGTGTCGAGGAGATCTGTGGGATATGTGGACAGGAATTGTCAAGCACATTTCAGATGCTTGATTTGTGGATGTATGAGATAAAGGATTGAGAATATGAGAAGATGCATGTGTCTGTAGCGGAGTCATCCTAATTTAAGTCAGTTCAATAAATGCTGAGCCCGCCCCTCAATTCACACCTAAGGTCAGGGTGAAACCACACCTGTAGTGAGTAATCACCGCTACCAAGCAACTAACAACTAGGTTTAGACAACAAGCCTTGAATTTCACAGAATCTAAGACAAAAGTAAGTGAACTCAGAGCCTACCTTAACCAACCAGATGATAATCCAACGAGACAAACCAAAGCACAGAGTAGATAATTGTGCACTGTAGAGTCTCCCGATGTCATAACTAGTACAATCTTTGCAGGCAACATCAGACATGTGTGTCTGTAGAATTCTGTGTTGATGTGACAAACCTTTCCTCACGTCTATCCATTTAGGTATTGAAACACACGGCCAGTGATTAAAGGCAACATAGGTAATTGTGTACTGTAGAGTCTCCCGATGTAATAATGTTTCAATCTTGCAGACAATATCAGACTATGATTACATGTGTGTCTGTAAATTTCTGTGTTGAAGTGACATGCTGTTCCTGACTTTACCCTATTTAGGTATGAACACACAAGGCTCACGATTATAAGCAAAATGGGTCATTCTGCAATGTAGAGCCTCAAACTTTGCAATTTTCCTCAGAATGGTAGTGTGAATATATATTTCCATTCTGGTCAAAATCAGACAACCTATGATAGCATTTCAGTGATATGATAATGGTGCCCCTTTAATCAATGCCACATATAGTCAAAAAGTCAACATTATTTGATAATTATTTAGTTTCAGACTTTAAAGATTAAGTGCAAATTTGATATTATTAACGAATGTGTCAAAACTAAACATGTTTGAAAAGCATTGCAATTGCAAAGTTGTTTGGACTCCTGCAAAGAGTCCAAGTTTGTGTTGCCAAATTTAACTATGTAGGAGATATACTAGATTTTTTAGTATAGTGCCCCCAAGTGGCCATTTCCCTTGAAACCTGACTATGTCTTAGAGAATGCATACATGACAATACAATTCAAGTTTGATGTGGATTGACCAATGCTTAGCCTGTAAAATCTGTACTGAATCCTGATTGGCCGATGGTATCAGTCCTTTTTGGAGATATAGTTTCCCTGTTTTAGGTCCTGCTCCATACATGCATACAGATGTTATGTACCAGTTTCACATTAGCTGGACAATCTGAATAGGTGTGATAGTTTCTTGCCTGTGATAGCGCCCCCTATTTAAGCAGGTGCACCAAAATGGTTGACTTGCCCCATATCCACTTGGGGTACATGTCTGTTAAGTTTGGTGTCATTGCATTGAAGGGTTCAATTTATTTGATTGGCATGTAGAAACTACACAGTATAGAAATCCCCAGATTTTTTTTATATTTATTATACTTCAGACTCTTGTGAATGTCTGGATACCAGATTTGTGTAGGTTTGGTGAAAATCCTAGGAGTTAGTGCTCCTAAATGTGTGTGATTTTGCATATTATGCAAATTATCTCAAAATATAAGTGGGTGGAGCTTATGGCTACTTATGGCTACTTTTTGTAGACTGGAAGACTAGTAATTACCTGAAAAAATAATTTTGTCTGTGTAACGTTTGCCCGAGTGCCGCAGGGCGCAGGACAGGATGCACATACTCCCTCGACTTTGTGAAACATTTAATGACATCGAACGTATAAGACAATGGTGGCACTCACACATAACATGAACAGTGAACATAAATACACATTCAGAAGCAGTTATGTCCTGGCCTCTGACATCACACGGACAGTTCACTGTTTTTGTACCAAGTAACAAAGCTGTCAAATCAACATCTGTGAGTTCAGTCATACAGACCATTAGTCATATCATTATATACACACTACTGTTCAAATCTTTGGAATCACTGCACCAGTGTTCTCAATAATCTACTTTTTTGTGGATACGTACATAAAATTATTATAATGTGATACTAGAATTTAAAAATTCATGAATTTTCAAATAACTTTAGGAAGCACATAAATACACAAATAATTTTGTCCAGAATTATGTAGAATTGTGCAGATGACTCCAAAATGCTTCATAGACATGTATGGAGAGAATTAATAATAAAATTAATATCCAGAATACTTCACAAAGGGGTGGAAAGCAATGATCAAATCTTGAGGCAGATTATTTCAGGAGAAATTGCATTAAATTCAATTTAATGAATTATTCAATAGTTAATGACCTATAGTTCACAAAAATACTAAATGATAGTTTAGAATGACATATCTACATACATTATTTAGACCTAGATTGCATAAAGTTGCAATAATATATAGCATAAATATGGGAATCCAAATTTTTGTAGTAGTATGAATGATAAAAAACTGCAAAACACATCCATGTGCATCGTACTGTTCTGCTGCTGCAGGTGAAAACTCTGATGGCAGATGAGGCCCGATATCTCGTGAAGTTGCACATGGTTGCCATGGAAATGAACTCTGACACTCTGAAGAATGGAATACTCTATTATACGCTGACAGGGAAAACTGCTGAATCAGTAACTGAGGTAGAGGAGTGTGTGTGTGTGAGTGTGAGGGAGGGAGAGAGAGATAGAGAACAAAAAAGAGAGAATTGAATATTATTGAAATAGCACTCTCACTGTCTCTTTCTCTCTCTCTCTCTTTCTTTCTTTCCTAAGTCTGAGCAGGTTAAAGTCTGTATCCGTGGCAGCCGTAGGAAAGGCCTGCTTCTGGAATCCAATATTATTGCTTCGAATGGAGTGATCCACATCACTGATAAAATGATGGACACGGTCCCTCCTACTGTTATAAGTGACAGTCAGGTGCGTTCTTCAGACAAGCCAGATGCTTTTAATAATACTGACGTAAATCAGAAAATCCTTCTTTCTGAGTTATTAAGTAAAATAATACTTTTTTATAATTTGCTCTTTGAATTCAGGAAAACCTGATGAAGATTCTTTCTGACAATGGAAAGTTCTCCTAACTTAAATCTCTCCTTGAGGTATCGGAAAATTGTCAGAAATGTCTACATATGCAGTAAATGCGCATGTATGAAACTCTAAGTCTGTCTCTTTGCATCAGAAAACCAACATGATGGTTATTTTGGACGAGGCAGGTCCCTACACAGTGTTTGCTCCAACAAACACCACCTTTTCTTTATTGAAGGACAGTTACCTAGACTACCTTGTGTCTGATTGGGTGGGTCTGCACTGCAAAATTTCTGCAGTATTTTATATTTAGCATCACTTAACTGGAAACAAGTTGATCTTTCCCTTTATATTTCTGTTCCTTTCATCTCTGAAGGGCAATTCAAAACTACTGGAACTGATGAGAAACCATATTGTTTCCTCTGCTCAGGTGAGTGTTTCTGCTTGGAGAATGTAGTAGGGATGTGGTGTTCCCTTCTGCATAGCATATTGAAACTTTACACATGATGCTACAAAACGTCTTTTTCTGTAATTACACTCATGTCTTATTTTCTTGCATTGACATCAGCTGAGTGTTAGCTATATCATCTCAAGTGCGCAGACTGTGTCCATGGCTAATTAAGTTCTAGTGTTTAACGTCACCCTTGTTGTGAGGACTCAAGAATTTTCATACTTCATTTCATGTAACGCTTCACCAGAAAATGCTGGCATTGCTAAAATGTATGAGAAGAAGGAGTCAGTCAACAAACACTCACATGCTGACCACCTCTAGCTGCATTTACAGTTATTCAAGTAGGAATGTGGTCTGCTACACTGTGTGATTAAACATGCTGTACCATCCAACAAACACCACAAAAATATGGAAAAGCTATTAGCTTTTTGTCTGCTCTGGCATGTCAGTTATTCCCATTTATTATTGCCATTTATTATTCAGTCATAAAAAGTCTCTGGCTGATTCTCATTCATGTTTAGGTATGTAAGTAGTGTTTGTGTTGGATGGACACTTCCCAATATGGTTTCTGCTCATAATCAGGGTCAGATTTTGATCGACGGGGTAGCGGTGGTTGAGACAGATGTTGAGGCAAAGAATGGACGTCTCTATTCGCTGGATGGGATTCTAATCCCGCCCACCATAGAACCCATCCTCCCTCATCGATGCGACGTTACTAAAATTGTTAAATATAAGGTGAGTTTTGGCCATGCATCTAGAAGTTACTTTTCATTTAAATCTGCAGAATCCCACGTCATCTAAGAAAAAAAAACTACTGTTGCTTGTTGGAGTGAGAGCTTCTACGGAAGACCATTTTCTCTTTTGTCTCCAGGGTCTGTGTGTGAGCTGTTCATCAGTCACCAGGTCTACCTGTCCAACAAGTGTCACAGTGGTAAGGAGATGCCTTCTTCATAACTTTTATTATTATATGACGACTGAAGTCATATAATTCAAAATATTTTACCCTTAACAGGTTTACAGAGGATTTACAAATACCTAGTAATCATTATAGCTGCATGTTTGCCTGAGTGATGGAAAAGAGTTTAAGGTTGATTGTGTTTGAGGTTTTTAATGTCTATCTCGAGGTGCATATCTAAATTATCTGTGTATATATGCATTTCTCTCCCTTGTGGCCCTTGTGTGAAGAGCACATTTTCCAGGGGCTGTGTGTACATGAAAAAGTATCTAGGCCTGAATGTTCCTGTTCTGGGCTGCAGCCTGTATTGCTGTGAGATCCGTACTGTGAGTATGAGAACCAACACCAATCACTTCATGTGTCCCAGATCTGCTCTAGCATGCATTGCACCAGCCTTATAGGAGCTAGTCATCGAAATGTCAATTTCAACAATAATAGAATACAATACAATAACCCAAAGTTTCTGGGACTGGTGAGACTGGGTTCATTATTAGGCTTTACCTCCACAGATTCAACATGCCAACTTCTTTGTTTTATTTATAATAAGAGAAAATCCAGCCAACGCATGTGCAGTAGTTCGGTCTAACACACTTACATATACTCAGGGCACAAAGTCACACTGTCATAAAGTAAACCTCCAGTAGATAAGTTTATTCCTGAATCCTAACAATAATTACTTAAGAGCAGAGTAGATTTGTACATTATACTTTATACAGCATTTTGGGTGTTTTGTATTAAAACTGAAGCTAAAGTAGAACATGATGTCTCTCTTTCTCCATGTTGTGAAGACCCCACAATGCTGTAAAGGCTTTTTTGGATCAGACTGTTCCCCTTGCTCAGGTGGATTCACTGCTCCCTGCTCCTCTCATGGCATGGTACACACACACACACACACACACACACACACACACACACACACACACACACACACACACATGCGCACACTCGCACACACACACACACACACACACACACACACACACACACACACACACGTGTGCACACACGCACACCCCACTTCACAACTCTCCCTTTGTTTCAGTGCTTCGAGGGTATAGATGGCAATGGCACTTGTCAGTGTGAGCCCAACTTCAAAGAGTCCCATTGCCAGTACTGTGCTGACCCCAACAAATACGGCCCATCCTGTGACCAAAGTGCCACTCCAGAAGCAACGGAGTACCCTCCCATATCCATAGATCAGATCCATCTTTATCAGCCTCGACTGTCATAAGAGCTTCAGTAATCTCCCTTCACCTCTCTTTCCTGTACCCGGGCCTGCAGGTGTGTGCAGGGCATGTGTGACAACCGCCCAGAAGCCCACGGCACGTGTAAGTCAGGCTCCTGCAAGCCAGGTTTCTCTGGGCAGCTCTGTGATAAGCACACCCAGCCCTGCGGGCCCAAGCAGCCGTGCCAAGCCCATGCCGACTGTGTCTACAGCGAAGGAGAGCTCATGTGAGTGCCCTGCGTTTGCCCCGTCCTTAATCTGCCCTTAACCCCACCCTTACACTACCGTTAACCGACTTGAGTGGTTGGAGAAGCAGGAGGGAAAGCTCCACCCTGGGACTTGGTAGTGATGTTTAAAGGCAAGTAGTTCTTTTCTTCTTTTAGTCAAGGGTTGTAATAGGTTTGGTTTCGGTTAAGATAGAAGTAAGGCTGTTTTTTTAAATTCACTTCATCATATAGTATGAAGATCTGAAGGAACACATTTTTCCAATCAGGGAGATGTGTGTTTCATTTTACTTGTGTATCTTCAAGGTGTTCAAGGTGTGTGTGTAAGGTGGGTTTCAAAGGGAATGGATTCCGGTGTGTGGAGAGCGACCCGTGTACTTCACCTCCCAACAGAGGCTGCAGTAACAACGTAGGTCAAGAATGCATTTGTGTGTGTTGGTGCGCATGTGTGTGCGTGTGTGTGTGTGAACGTGTGTGTGTTTCTGAATGTCTTTGTTCTCTCTCTCAGGCTAGGTGTATAAAAACTGGACCAGGCACCCGCAGGTGTGAGTGTCTGAAGGGGTGGAAAGAGGATGGAGATGAATGCCAGCCTGTCAATAACTGTGTGGAGCCCTCTAGAGGCGGGTGCCATCCCAACGCGTCATGCGTCCACGTAGGCCCAGGACAGGTGTGACGGGCTGCTGCTTAACTCAGACACTCAGTCCAGCACAGACTCTAGACTAAGGGCACTTGCACAGCATAATGTGTCATGGATGTTGCCTTAGAGCCACTTTTGCCTACTCTACATCAGTCCTTTGTACATCTCCATTGTTCCATCCATCCATACATCCATCCATCCAGACGTTCATTCAGCCTCTTTGTTTGCTGAGCTTGTCAGTCATTCTTTCTATTTTTTTCCAGAATTACTGTATGTGCAAGAAGAATTACCGTGGCAATGGGAAAGATTGTGAGGCTATCAATCAGTGTGTAGATCAAATGGGAGGATGTCATCAGCATGTTAGTGTGAAACACACACACACACACACACACACACACACACACACACACACACGCACACACACACTTTCAGATGAGTTAACATCATAATAGCATTACACCATTACATGAGATGGTCATACCATTATTGTGGGAGTTAAATGATCACATTATTCCGCCAGGCTTCTTGCTTGTTTGGGAATCAAGGGCGGTTTGAGTGTGTATGTCAGATGGGTTATTCAGGAGATGGGAGCATCTGCTATGGAACCCTGGTACAGGTATGACAGCAGAATACTACACGGTTTATTAGTATTTCAGTGATTTTAGATAATGCTCTGCCATATGTTAGACTTCACAGAATTTAATCACACTGAATATGAACACCTGAACACTGAGAAACATGAATATCCTCACATAAACAGGATTATTTACATTTTCTTCTAAAGGAAGTGGAAAACAATCCTGATCTGAGTGAATTCAATACGTGGTTGACTGTAAGTTTCAGTCTGTACTTTTTTGAAAATTAAGATATAAAGTCTATCTAAATTATTGATAAAAACCTTTTGTTTAAGTATTTACGAGTATTTTATGCAGATTGTGTTAATAATTAATATGTTCCTAAGTCACTTTTTGGAACTGATCTTTGAAGGACTGAGGCAAAGTGTATATCAGAGGTAAAGGGTAATATGTGTGCTCTGTGGGGAATTATTACGGGTGTTCTGAGTGTCTCCTCTGGAATGGGCTGCAGCGAGCAGACCTCAAGGACATGCTGACCGAAGGCCAGAACATGACTCTATTTGTGCCATCGGAACAAGCCATCGGCAACCTGAACAAAGACGACCGGTATTACTGGCTGGCCGTCAGCAACCTTCCAAGTCTGGTCAAGTGAGTTCACTATCACAGTGTAATCTGCACTAGTGTAATCTGGACAGTCACCTTGCCACATCTCTTTGGGTTGCATACACAGTTGCTCTTGGTGTAAAATCAACAGTGGTCAGTCATGAAAGCAATTTCATTTAAAAAAAGGCTGTAATGAAGGGGATTTTCTCACTGGGTATATTCTGTATTCTTCATTAGTCCACCAGAGTGGCTGGAGCTAAAATTGTATCAGGAGACATTGTTGCCAAGAATGGATTCATTCACCTGATCGACACAGCAAGTGTTAAAAAAAACCCTCAAAAATGCAGTGGAATCCTTGTACTGTTATGTAGTGGAAATGATAGACTGGTGTTTCTTTGCCAGGTTCATCTCTGATCGTAAGCTGAGCGAAGGTTTACTTGAGGTGCTAAACCAGAGACCACAGTTCTCTCTCTTCAGGGACATGCTTCTTGTGGGTATCCCCTAATGCTCTTCTTGTAGGTCTGTCATACTGCCAGTCTCTCACAGGGAAGGATATGATTGTCTCTCCTTAGCTTTTATGGTGTAAGCATCATTAACATGATTAAATTTAGCTTTTCTGGTGCTTTAGAAATTCAACTTGACTGAGGAAATGGAGAGCGCCTCTGGTTTTACATTGTTCGCACCTACGGACAGTGCTATTACTGAATATCTGAAGAACACCGGTGAAAGCTCATTGGTACTGTACACACACACACAAACACACACACATGTTTGGTGTTTGTTTATATGTGATAGTGTGTGATTTCTCCAAATTAGGACCTGAATGTGACGCGTTACCACATTGTGCTGGGTGACACCCTGAGGCAGGCGGACCTGCAGGATGGCCTGTACAAAGACACCATGCTGGGTTTCTCCTATCAGATAGGCATTTTCTGCAAAGACAGTAACGTAGGTCAACTCTTTACCCATGTGAACGGGGAAATCATAGGAACATATGGGATATAGAAGAGATGTGCGTTAAACTACCCAGTACACATGAGAACAGCTACTCTGTTCCCAGTCAGCTGTGGAAAATGGAGCCTAAATGCTCACAGACATGCAGACAGACACTCACAGACAGAGACTCAGACACTCACAGACCCACACAAACATGTCTCCGTCTTCCCACAGTAACGCTAGTGAGTGAGGAACAGTCGAACCCTTTCATACACAGAGAGCATCGAGAGCCGTACACTTAATAAATCTCTCTCTCTCTTTCTGTCTGTCCTTCTCAGTGGTGGGTGAATAAGGCTCTGGTGACTGCTACGGACATTTTGACTTCTAAGGGGATCATCCATGAAGTGTCTGCTGTACTGAAGGTGCCCAGGAACCACTGTGACACAGCGTCCACCAAGATCTTCCAGGTGATTCCCTCTGCTGTGCACAGCTCTCCCAGACTCTCTCACCCGCCGCACGCCTTCACAGGCAACAGGGCAGACCCACTTTGCTGAGCTGTTTGTCAGGCATGAGTTTGTGATCTTCTGGAATAACACTGTATGCAGGGGCAGTGCATGGACTGCTTTCACCCAACCGAGAGCCGTTGTCCCCCTGGAACCCAGCAAGTATTCACGGTAAAATCAATGGCATGTCTCTAAAACAAGCTATTCATCTAAAACACACGTATTAATTACTTTATGTGCCACTGTTTACAACCATAATCTAGTCAGATTAACCAAACATTAGTTTAGCTTTTTAAATCTATTCAGTGCTCATTTGGGAGTGTGGCTGTGTTTCATAGATGTGGCTAATGGTATTTTTACATTTACATTACATTTACTGTTTTTACAATTAAATTTCCATTTTTACATTTTTGCATTGAATTCAATATTATGTTCTTGTTCATATAATTTTGTTTTTATTGGTGTCACTGTATTGTTAATAAGACTTCAGTCTCAGCTGGGTTTCTGGGTAAAATGAACATTTAAATGGAGCAGACTGACATGTCCTGATTTTGTCTTTTTTTTTTTTTTGCCCAAAGTCCATAAAAAGGACCAAATGTGCATATAGCAGGAGGAAACACAGGATGTTCATTGGCTGTGAGGCTTCCTGTCAAAAACGGAGCATCGTACGTGAGATTTTTAAATTTCTTTCTTCTGTAAGTTGTTTAAATGATGGTGCTGAATTTTGCACATGTTGGATTGAGTATGTTTTAACACTGATGTGATTTTACTGTTATTTTGTCATCATTAAGTTTTGATTGGAGGGAGGTTCCCTCTCTTGTTTTCTCTCTCTCCCTCTCTGTAGGTAAGGAAGTGTTGCGAGGGTTTTTATGGTCTTAACTGTGAGAGCTGTCCAGGGCCAGAGGGCCAGCCCTGTTTTGGTAACGGTGTGTGTGTGGACGGTATTAATGGTACAGGAGCGTGTCGGTGCAACCCTGGCTTTAACGGCACAGCCTGCGAGTCCTGCCAGACGGGAAAGTACGGCATCCACTGTGACCAAGGTATTCCGCCATGGAATCTACCTTTGTAACGTACCTTTGTAATGTACAACAATGTAAGTTCCCAATACACTACAGGTAAAAGCTTGTTAAACCTCCACATATTTCTCTCAGTCGTATTTGTTCCCTTTTTCCCTTGTTCTCTCTTTTCCTCTCACTGCAGACTGTAAGTGTGTGAATGGTCACTGTAATGATGGTCAGGAGGGGGATGGCACCTGCGATTGTGACGTTGGATGGAGAGGAACACTTTGCTCTATAGGTGAGGAATTACACACACACACAAACACACACACACACACACACACACACACACACACACACACACACACACACACACACACACACACACACACAAATTTAATTTCTTTTCTGTGGTGAGAAAAGAAACTTAGCTCCGTGTTCTATTTCAGCCATAACCACAGACTCATGTAAAGGGACGTGCCACAGCAGTGCAAAGTAAGCGAGACCCTCTCACTCTCAGCCCCCTCTCACTCTCAGTCCCCTATCACTCTCAGCCCCCTCTCACTCCCTGATCCCTCTCACTCTCTGAAACATCTCATGCTCATACTCCTCTTTCTGGGACCTCTAATATACCTTTATATTTGTCACTAGAGATTAGGTACAGAGTGTTATCATGCACAGGAGTGTTGCTGGGGTTTTTACATGTGGAACTGAGATCCACCAACCAAAATTAACCAGTCAGCTGCAGCCTTGTAAATCATACCATTAATCAAGAGTTTAATGATGGCCAACATAAACTATGTACAGCAACCAGATATTCAGTCTCTAACTGTGCACTGGCCATTTCTACCTTAAAGTGGCGATCAACTAACTAACTGATATTTTAGGACCTCTCCTAAAGGGTTCTGGATCATATTAAGAAGTCTGGAGTTCCCTTTGTCCAGATAGGTAGTAATGAAGACAGCTGTAATGTGGAATCCCCAGGGATCTGTTCTTGGTCCACTTTTATTTAAGCTATACATGCTCCGATTAGGCCAGTTCTACAACACAATAAGATTTCCTATCAATGTTATGCAGATGACACACACATATACACTTAGTTCTCTCACTGGATGATTATCCTAATAGACACTCTGTCTCTGTTTGTAGCACATAAATAACTGAATGACAGAATTTCCTGAAAGTAAATAAAGACAAAACAGAGGTTATGATATTTGGCAACAGAGCAGAGAATCTCTAAATTGTTCCCCATCGTGAATCTAGGGATCTAAAAATGTAGTAAGAAATCTCAGCCTTAGAAAGTTCTTGGAGATCTAATAGACCCAGGACTGACCTTTACTGGCCATATCAAATGAATATTAAGAAACTATAAGGGTATTAAGAAAGGCTTAATGTTCCAACAAGACCTTGGACACTTTTGCGTGCTTTTATCTCCAACCAGGTTGACTAATACCAGTTGACTACTAGTATATATTTTGATCACTTGCTCAAGGAGTAAAAACCCAGTAGGTCTCTAAGATCCAAGGATACAAGGCCCAGAATGTGGAGCCCAGAATTTAAACCAAACACGGAGAAGCAGCATTCATTTTTTTTTATATATATATATACATGACTGATAATAACTCCAAGATGAATTTAGATGTGGCCCAAATATTTTTAAATAGAGGTTAAAAGTGTTACTGGTCATAATTGAGCTCTCCATATTCATTTATATCTGCAGCACTTTATTTTATCATTATATATTGTTCATCTTTTTATTTTCATGTATTAGTTATTGCTGTGTAAATCAGATGTAAATATTTTTCACAAAAGCTTCCTGAGGTTATAGATCTCAGGATGAAAAACAATAAAATTATTTCATTATTTTATTTCATTCACTATTTTTGTGTGTTTCTCTGACGTGCTTTGAATTGGCACTGTATATGAAAAGTGCTGTACACATAAACTTGCCTTGTTTTGCCTTCACCTAAAGTAGCTGGTGTATGCATGTAATCTGGCATCACAGGGTTTGGCATGTGTGACTGCACTGAGCCCTAACGTAATAAATGAATATGAATAGCTGTAATCTATTCATCTGATCCTTGTCAGAAAAATGGAGGCTGCCACAAGCAAGCCATCTGTATGATGACAGGACCAGGGGAGAGGAACTGTACCTGTCGCAAGGACTACATGGGAGATGGGATGACCTGCAAAAGTAACATCATGCAGGTGAGAGCCAAGGAGCGTTTCTCTCTCTCTCTCTCTCTCTCTCTCTCTCTCTCTCTCTCTCTCTCTCTCTCACACACACACACACAAAAACAAACTCTCTGCCATCTCATTTTCACTAACTTAAATGTGTCTCCCATTGTGCCTTCAGGAGCTCCGAAACAGAGAGCTGACAAGTTTCTTCCAAAGTGTGTTAGTGAGTCTCAGTCATTCATTTGAATTGTATTATTGATGTTTTTTAATCATTATTTTTCTGTTTTCTTGAACCCTGTGTTACAAAATGTTAGTTAATGCAGGCAGGAAATAATCAGCATATGTTTATGCTTTCAGTGGTCTGATGCTTATTTCCTACAAGGACGTGGTCCATACACTGTGTTTGCTCCTAACAATAAGGCACTTAAAAAGGCAGAAGTAAGTCCAAGTGTTTTATGAAACTGCCCAGTGTGCATGTTGAATGACTGGACCAACAGTCCTCTCGGTCACGCCATAATCCTGCATCACTTCCCAGTACCAGAAGCCAGAGAATAAAGAGAGCAACGCAGCGCTGGTCCTGTACCACATCGTGTCATGCCGTATCCTGATGCCGGAGGACCTGATGCAGCCCCGTAACCTCACCACGCTCAGTGGGGAAACGCTCACCATCTCCTACTCGGAGGTAGGTGTGCTGACCTCAACAGAAAAGAGCCACTTCACTCCCAGCAGTCCTACCGAGATGTATAAACTGTGCTTTGTGTGCAGGGCTCGATATATATCAATAACACGGCCAAAGTGGTGTACAGCGATCAGGAGAGCAACAACGGGATTTTCCACGAGATCGACACGGTTCTCATCCCCCCCAGCTTCCAGAAGCTGAATGGAATGAATAAGTCTGCCAGCCTCAGAGGTGTCGGCATTTATCTTGAGACTGTCTTGCGTATGGAAGATGCAAACCACTAGTTCAGTGATATTATCATGCAGCAAAGTAAATACCCTTAAAGGTTTTGCCTCTTTTGACCAACTTTGTCAGACAAATCTCTTGATCTAATGTTAATGGTGTGAATAAATCCAGGTTTCGTCATCTATCAAATGATGCTAAGAATTATTTTGTTATTATTTATTAAAAAAAAAAAACTTTGACGAAATGAGGTTTCACATAGCAAACCCCTGACCTCAGCACCTGTTATTGCCTCTTTTACAGAAGTAGCTTCAGAGAATTTAACTTCCACTGTTAGATTAAGTCACTTTAAACTACTGAGAGCACAGGAATGAAGTTTAGATTCCACATGTTCCCAAACATAGCAAACAACACCAGCTGTACAGGGAGTGCACTTAGAGATTTATTCAAAAACACCAAATGACCTCTAACCTGGACTTTATATCACCATTTTTTTCTGGCAGCCTGACCTCAAAGATGTAGCAAATGAACACGGCTTCAAGACATTTTTCAAACTGTTGGAGGTGCGTACAAGTAAAATCAAATCAAATCACTTTTTTTTGTTGTCACTTTAGCAGAGATGTGAAAGCTTGAGTAGATAGTCCCCTACAGTCTGTAAGTACACAATGTATACACATTAAATACAGAATATATACACATTAACATACACCCGTTATGCTGTGTTTCCAGAAGCTATAAATATATAAGCTGTGAAATATATACAGATGTACACATTTCTATTATAGAATAAATAGATTATGTTCAAATACAAGGTGTGGATAGAGTTGTACATGACATAGTTGTGTCAGTAAAGTTTAGATGTACTAGAATTGCATGGTATGATCTGTTCAGAAGTTGTGCCTGTATTGTACCATACACACGGCAGTATGGACAAGAGTGTGATGAAAGCTACAAGTCAAAGTTAGGAGTCAAGTTCATTTTTATTTGTTTGCTTGCTTTGTTTGCTTGTTTTGTTTTTATGGTTTGTTTTTATCAAATGGTTCTGGAAAAAAAAATTATTTTGAGCGTTCAACCATGTAAATGGACCACCCAAAGCAAAACCTTCAAAAAAAGTGTTGCTGGCTCCTGCTCTGCAGAAAACACTCCACACTTTTGTGACTTGGTCTGTTGTTGCCAGGACACGGAGGTGATGGAGCGGGTGCAGGACCGCCTCCATCAGCCTGTCACGCTCTTCCTCCCCACTGACTCCATCATGGCTGCCCTGCCTCAGGAGCAGAAGGACTTCCTGTTCGGCCTGCAGAAACGCGCCCAGCTGAAGGAGTACCTGGAGTACCACGTCCTCCATGATATGAAGGTAAGGCAGTTCATTCTGTGCAGATGGTAGGAGGCTGGACCCAGTTCAGACAGACCTCAGGAGGACCTACGTCACTGTTTACAGCTCCACATGCCTGCTGTGCATTGTGTTTCTGATGGAGGTTCCAGCCATAGAGGAAACTGAAGCTTGTGCCCTTGTAATCCTGGGTATATATGCAATGATTTTGTATGTGTCTTGTTTAGATGCAGTCTGCAGAAATGATTCATTTCAGTTCAATGAAGACCCTTCAGGGCTCTGACATCTCTGTGAGCTGCGTCGGAGAGGACCAAATAGTGAGTGATGGAAAAGTCTTGGACTCAGGAGAGGAGCTTCAGGAGAGCAAGGACCAATCAGGGAACAGGGAGCACTTTCCAATCTGTAGTTCAGTGTTGTGCTGTGTGTGAAAATCTTAAACAAGCCATGCTGAAAAGGATTGAATGTTATTTCTAAAATTAAGTTGGCTACTTTACCATACTTAATATTATTGATATCACTCACTTTTTAGGGTGAACTGTACATCAGTGACAAAAGTTGTAAAGAGGAAGCTAAAGTTCAATGGAGGTTTGGTTTATGGTATTGACTGCTTGTTAACACCTCCCAGCCTTGGGGGGGGGCGCTGTGTTCAGAAGGACACTGTAGACATCACAGTAAGTTCCACATAATTCCGATCTATGCTGACAAAATCCTCTACTGATATGCAGCATGCATATTATATGCAAATTATATAAATTACATACTTCCTATTTTAAAAATGTTTCTTAGCTATGCTGCACTCTCATTTTGTATTATATATAGATTATATAAATGGTTTCTTTTCCTGTGGTAGATGCCTTGCAGATATTGTGCTGTTACAGTGTCATCTGATTGCCCTTCAATAAGTAAACCAAAGGTATGTTTTCTCTGTAATCATAAATCCATGCCCATTTCACTATGTACACATAAATAACTACTTTTCTAAAAAATCATAAATGCTTCATCCAACTCATACAAACACTATGTGAAAGATATTACATTTGTTTTATATGTATTTTTCCATGAAGATCTCTCATTTGAGTATGTTCCTGTAGCTACCTTAAGGCTAATCATTTCTATATGTTACATTTTATTTTAACATGTTTTTGGAATGCAGTCTATACAGAGGTGCGACCTGCCCAGGTGCTTCTCATCTGTGAATGCTGGATGTCAGTCTGTGTGCACCATGGTCATATGGAAGCCCAAGTGCTGCTCAGGATACTACGGCAGGGATTGTCTCGGTACAGTAGTCCAGACTTCATTCACATTTTACTAAAACTCACTAATCATGTTCTTGATGTCAGCTATATTTGGGCCCTTCTGGGTTCTTAGACATTGTTGCTTTTGCATAATAACAGTGAAAGTGATGGTGGCATTGTGTGTGTGATATTCTCACTACAACCTGTTCTCCAGCCTGTCCTGGAGGACCAAGATCCCCCTGTAGTAACCATGGACAGTGTGATGAGGATCACCTAGGCAACGGCACCTGCACATGTTTTCCTGGGTACCAGGGAGTGGCCTGTGCATAATGCATAGATGGCCACTTTGGACCAGAGTGCAAAGGTCACATTCTCTACTATACATTTAATAGTCTAGTTGAAAAGTGTTTGCAAAGCTGAGCAGTGAACTACAGCGTGTGATTTTATGGCTGCATGTTACTAGAATTTTTGCTAGTATGAGACAGTTTCATTATACATTCAGCTTTCCACACATGAATGACACAAGCACTGTGCCATAATCATATCCATGAAAAGCTTTTTCAGGTGGAGTGGAGGAAGTGGAAATTCTATTGAATGTTTTTTCTCCCCCTCTCTTCCTGTCCCCACAGCCTGTAACTGTTCTGAACATGGATCATGTGATGAGAGTCCAGACGGCACAGGTTCCTGCTTCTGTGATGAGGGCTGGTCTGGTCCACAGTGTGAACACAAGCTGGGTACGGCACACACCCACCACATCTCCACATTGTTTGTACAGCATGGGGGATGTGAATGTTCCTTGTATCTGTGCTGAAACCCTCGCTGCCTTTCTGATGCCGTAGCCGACAGCCCTGTGTGCATCCCTGCTTGCCATGCAAAGGCGGTGTGTGCCAAAAACAACTCCTGTGTTTGTAAACCATGTTACGAGGGAGACGGGTTCACCTGCACAGGTAAACACTGCACTTCTCCAGTCTGCCCTCAGCTCTCCTCCTCCTATAACCACTCCTTCAATACAACTACTTCTCCAGAAAGGAACAACCTGACAGACAGAAGTAATGGCTTGTGCTCCCTTAGTCTTTGGTCTGTGTAGGAAATGAGATGCGATCGAAAAAAGCTCGACCTCTCTTTCAACAGACATATCGGACCAGCGGAGATGATGGCTCAATTGAAACCATTCTCCAATCTCTCTCCCCTGCCTCCAGTGGCTGACCTGTGCGGGTTTTGGAATGGAGGCTGCTCGAAGAATGCCAAATGCTCCCAGAAGGACGAGAAGGTGAACTGCACCTGCTTGACGGGCTACTCTGGAGACGGCCATGTCTGCTCGCCGGTGGACCCCTGTGTTACGGATGATAACGGAGGCTGTCACGAGCATGCCATCTGTACAATGACTGGAATAGTGAGCAGGCTTCTCTTCCTCTACACCTACACCTTCCTCTACACCTGCATAATGAACTGTATATTTTTTATATGCTGTGTGTGTGTGTGTGTGTGTTTGTAAAACCCCAGAATAAGAAGAAGTGTGAGTGTAAGCCTAACTACATTGGTGATGGTCTGGAGTGTGAGCTGAAGGTGCTTCCAGTTAATAGCTGCATGCAGGATAACGGCCAGTGTCATTCTGACGCTCAGTGCGCTGACCTGCACTACCAGGGTGAGAGTTTCAGCCTCTCTCTGTGTAACTGGAATGTCCTAATATACAATAGATTTGGTAAGTGATTGGACAGTAGCACTGTACACCTTTTCTGTAATCCTCTTCTACACGTAGTCCATTTCATGGTCATAGGAGTAGTAGGATGTGCAAAGAAGCCCAGGTGTCTGGTTTCTTCTTCCAGCTTCTCCTGGGGGATCCCCAGGCTTCCCCAGGCCAGCTTGGAGATGTAGTCCCTCCAGAATGTCCTCGGTCTACCCATAGTCCTCCTCCCTGTTGGCCATGTCTGGAATACCTACGGCAGGAGGTGACCACATGGCATCCTTATCAGATGCCTGAACCACTTCAACTGGCTGCTCTTAACAGCGGCTCTGCTTTATGCTCCTCCAAAGTTCATGAGCAGGTTATGGTTGGGAAATAGTAAATTGAGAACTTGAATTTATAGCTCAGCTCCATCTTCACAGCTACAGTCTGCCACAGTGACCACATTACAGAAATTGCTGAACTTATCCTATGGTTGATATCACAATTCCTCTTGCCATCACTTGTGACCTGAGTTACTTAAACTCCTCCACTTGGGGTCAGGTTCTCACCCAGAGGGAGTGTGCCACTCTTTCCGAGGAGATCACCATGTTCTTCAACTTGCCTCCTTTTCTGCTTAATGGTGTCCCTCACTGTTAAAGTCCACAACTGGGTTTTTGGGTTGATGCTATACCAGGCACTGAAAAAGATTTAGCCACAATGAACCTGCTTCCACAATGGAGATTTTGAACAGGGTCCACCCATACTCAGTGTCCCCAATTACTCCAGAAGGTACAAGAAGCTCTCTTCAAATCATTTGGGAAAGTGTTTCCAAGCAGACCCTCACTATATGTTTGGGGCTACCAGGTCTGACCGAGAATGTTCCCTGCCATCTGATCCAACTCAGCACCAGATTGTGATCTATTGACAGCTACGCACCTCTCTCCACATGAGTGTTCAAAACATGGCCTCAGGTCAGATGACACAACCACAAAGTTAATCACTGACCTTTGGCCCAAGGTGCTCTGATAATATGTACACTTATGAGCAGCCTTGTGTTCAGACTTTGTCTTTGTTGTACAACAATCATGGATAGTACAGAAGTCAAATAACATCCCACCTCTTGCTTCAGATTGGGCAGAACATTCCTCCCAGTCACTCCTCTCCAGGTTTCCCAGTCATTGCCTACCATATTTGTTTTGTAATAAAATACTGTCTGTAATACTGTTTGTTCAGAATATCAACTTTCTTTGGTTTGTACTAGGGAAACCCTGCGAGAATGAAAGTTCTCACATTGTTTCTCTATTTGAGTGAAATATAAGTAACTGTATGGATAATTGTTTATTTCTTGGCCATCAGGGTGAAATTGTAGGGTTGAGGCTAAATGTATAATCTACACTTTATCTGCTTTACCTCAGATAAAACAGTTAGGGTCTTCCACTACCGTTCTCCACTGGGAGTGTACAAACTCAACTACACACAGGCCCAGGAGGCCTGCAAGCAGGAGGGAGGCACTATTGCTACATACACACAACTGTCCTACGCTCAGCAGGTGGGTGTAGATGCAAGTAGGCACACTGAGCATCTGAGCAAGAGATAGAGATGGCTGTGCGGTATGTTTGACGTCCTATCTGTGGGCCACGCAGGCTGGGTACAGTCTGTGTTCTGCCGGGTGGCTCGAGCAGGAGCGCGTGGCCTATCCCATGAGCTATTCCCACCTCAAATGTGGCTTTGGTCACGTGGGCATCGTGGACTACGGCAAACAAACTGACCTGAGCAGGACCTGGGACACGTTCTGCTACCGGCCAAAGGGTAAGACCATGCAGCTTATGACGGTGTATGACAAACATAAAACATGTTAAACATGTTAAACCCCATAGTTCAACTATGACTCCAAACTCAAACCATAACCTCAGCCTCAAACCATAATCCCAATATTGAACTATAACAACAACCTTAAACCTTAATTCCAACTTCAAGCCAAACTATACTGAGCCTCAAGTTTGCATTTAATACAACAATCCATGCTGTTAAATGTAGATGGTGTGTGTGTGTGTGTGTGTGTGTGTGTGTGTGTATGTATCTGTGTGTGTGTGTGTGTGTGTGTGTGTGTACGCGCGCGCATGTTTATTTATTTGTTAATATTATTGTTTTACCAGATGTGAAATGTGAGTGTAAGATGGGCTACATTGGTGATGGATACACTTGCACTGGAAACCTGCTACAGGTTCTCTCCTCCAAGCCCAACTTTTCCAACTTTCTGTCAGTGAGTATAACAGCTCACAAGCTGCATGAAAAACATGTTCTGCACTTTCCAAACAGAATCCCTGGAGTATTAAAGAAAACACTCCTGAGTAAACTGCATTACAGCCAGTTTGTTGTTACCAGAACATATTACTTCTGGTTTTATCAGAGTAGTTCTTAAGGACTAGCATTCTATGCTGTGTACATTGAGGCACTGATATCAGATGCACTCATATCAGACTCTTGCCACCAGATTTGGCTCTGATGTTCCCCAGTAACTGACACTGACTGGTCTCATAAATTGTTCCCATCCCCAGCAAATCTTGAATTGCTCCAGGACTTCAGCATCAGGTCAAGAGTTTGTGAGGCGTCTCAGCAACATAACCACCCAGTCCACCCTGTTTGTGCCTGATAATGACGGTCTCTATGAGAACGAGGTAGTTTGGTCCTTTCCATACCACACAGATGTCTGCATTCTTCATGAGTCAAGATTAAAGGTGTTTTACACTCCCCCTCTCTCTGGAATAGACACTGTCCTACAGGGATTTAGAGCACCACCTGCTGGATGGGAGAGCTCTGGTGCTGCAAGCTCTCATTAACATCAGCCATGTTCGAACACATCTGGGACATACACTCAGTGTGAAAGGGGTTCCTAGCCTGCAGAGCCCCCAGACACTGGTAAACATTTACCTCATTTAAGCTGCATTATAGTTAGTGGATGTTCTAAACAATTACATTTACTTAAAGTCTAAATCAGGCATGCACAATGTCTCCTGAAAACTGTGTTAGTGGATGCAAATAATTACCAACAAAGTTTAACAGATCCTTTCTGCCTCCAGGCTTCCTCTGGATATGTCAATGACCGTTTTATTATCGAATCCGACATTTTTGCATCCAATGGGATCATCCATGTGTTGCATGGACCACTGAAAGCTCCACCCCCTCCGGCCCCTTCCCTCCACCCCACCCACAAGGCAGGGATGGGCATCGGTGTTCTGTTACTCATCATCCTTATCGTGGCTGGAGCATTTGTGGCCTACCATTTCTACACCCAGCAATCCAAGCCTTTCCAGTTCCACTACTTCAAGGTTAGTGTGGACACGGTGCGTCACAAGATAGCAACATGTTTTTAATATGCAAACAGAAAAATTAATCCAAACATGTGAAGAAAGATTTAATAAAAGGAAAATGAATTAGACTGTTATAGTGTGTATATGCAGTATGCAAGTATGTGTGTTTGGCTTTCAGGAAGATGAGAATGAAGACAGCAGCCCTTCTGGATCAGCCCCGTACATCTCCAACCCCACGTATGAGTTCACACCTGCCCCCACTGACCCCCACCTCCCAGCAGATGAGGTAAGTAAAAGAATTACAGTTACAGATTACAGTTATGCATAATTACAGTTACAGACTGAAACAGAACAAAACTTTGTGCTGCCCGGTTCTAACACTGGACTGTGTTACAGAAGGATGACGAGCAGCAGATGGTTGCCAGTGGCTCTTATGATCTTCTGCAGGATAGCTGAAGAGATGTGGGATCTCACTCAGACACTCTCCGTACAGCTCAGAGCCTGAACTGCTGTAGAGCAGCAGGACACTCAAGTGCTGCAGTACCTTAGTAGACCATAAGAGGGCAGAAGAAAAAAAGAACAAAGATTGAACTGCAGTTTCATAAAGTTGAACTGCAATGAACTGGACATTGACGACCCAGTAAAATGGGAAGTACTTTTGTGATTATGTGTGTAAAACTGTTTACGTCTCTGTGTGCATGTGTTGTGTGGTTGAATGTTTACATGTTTGTTGGCCTTGATTATTCCTTTGGTATAACAAGTTTATGTTCATGTTACCACTACATGCACAAATAAACAAACAAAAGCATTTGTATCAGTTGTGATTCATAAACTCTAAGGTATATTTCACTGAACATAAATTTCTAATCAGCTGGATAACTTGAGACAAAAGTCGAGGCTATAATGTGCCTCTAGCCCTTCTGCCACTGTCTTCTCATGTGTGTAGCCTGGTCCAGGCTGCACACGGTCTGTGATTTGGGAACAAGCCAGAATGGTGCAAGTTTCAGATACTCTGGACTGGGTTATAGCAGGGTTATAAATACAAGTGTTATCTGATAGAAAAAAGTGTGTATTTAGTCTTTGATGCATTTTGAAAGAGCTGTATTCAAAATCCTTTTAGAATACAATAATATTCTGTGCCAATATCACTTGTTCTCTTTCTCTCTTGGTTTACTTAAAAAAAACTGCCCATTGAAGAATAGAGCATTTCTTCTGTGTTTTTAGTGAGGGTGACTTTTTCTCTCTTTTTTCTGTCAGTAGAATAAAATATCTGTTTCACCGCCGTGATTATAAAATTCATAATCCTCTTCTGCCATCTTGTAGATGAAATATGTATTACAGTATATGGCAAAATGATTTTGTCACATCTTATCATTATCTATATAAAAGTTTTTAAAACTTTTACATTGAATTGTAATAAAACATGTTCTAAAGTCTTTATTAAATTATCTACTGTTTTTCTATTTTGCAGTCATAATTTCTTCATTATATGCTTCCTTTCAAATAACTGAAAACCAAGCGTCATCTTTCTCACTTTAGGCTATTAAAATATAAGTATTTGGATGTTTTTCTATTCAATTTAGTTTATTTCGAGTGATAAACTAGTGCTTTGAGTGATAAACTAGTGTCTTTCTAAATCTGTATCTTTACCCAAACTAGCTGTGTGTTTGTCTGTCAGATACAGTATTAATCAGTGTTTAGATCAGCTCTGCGCAGGTGGCATTACAGCTGAATCTACACTGAGTGCTTCCTCACTCTGAAATCAGTCTCCTGTATGCTGGTGACTTTCTCACCACACTCTCCTCAGTCAGACGCCTCTATAGACGGGAGGTGGGGTTCTGTTCATCCACGCTGAAGTTATTTTGATATATATGGAGTAAGTCAAACATGCATCCTCTGATTTGTCACTGTAGAATGTTTGATGATTTCCCCTTCTCTGTCTAATAAGGTAACAGTGATTGTGATTGGCAGCTGTGAGGAGCTCGCTTGCTCTCTCTCTCTCTCTCTCTCTCTCTCTCTCTCTCTCTCTCTCTCTCTCTCTCTCTCTCTCTCTCTCGTTCTCTATAGGGGGCTGAGGGGGCACAGTTCCTTCAGTCTCTCTGGGGTAGTGGAGGTGAAGCTTGTGTTTCCTGTTGAGTTGAACAGAGTGTGTGCAGGGCAGAGGGAGATGGACAACTGTCTGACTTTAATTCTTCTGATGTCCACAGTCTCACTCACTACTACTGGTAAGTACACACTCAATTATACAAACATTCTCAGATCAGTAGGAACTAGTCAGTTAGTGCTGCCCAAGGTAAAGACTAATCATGGAGAGGCAGCATTTAGCTATTATACTGTTCTTAAATGGAACAGTGTGTTAGACAAGCCCTGACACCAGATACTTTTAAGTCTGTACACAAAAAAACTTTAATTTTAACAAGTTTTCAACTTCAACAGCATTTTTTAATTTAATTTAAAATGTTTTCATAATTTTCATAATTAAAATGCACTTGTATATTTTTCATTCTTATTTGATTCTTTATTTTATTTTGTCTCAGCTCTTTTCATGTTTAATTTGAAATCTGTTAGCATTTTAATTTAACATTGAATGTTAATTTAATATTGAGTTGTAGTTAGATCTCTCTCTCTCTCTCTCTCGCTCTCTCTCTCTCTCTCTCACACACACACACACACACACACACACACACACACACACACACACACACACACACACTTCTGTTTCCTTTAACAGACAGTGTGAGGCTGGTGGATGGTAGTAGTCGCTGTGCTGGGAGAGTGGAGGTTCTTCATGAAGGACAGTGGGGAACAGTGTGTGGTGATGACTGGGATATGAGAGATGCTGCAGTGGTGTGTAGAGAAGTGGACTGTGGGGAGGCAGTAGATGTACTGGGTGGTGCTCACTTTGGACCAGGATCAGGACCAATCTGGATGGATGATGTGGACTGTAGTGGATCAGAGTCTACACTGAAGAACTGTAGATCAGCAGGGTGGGGGGAACATAACTGTGAGCATGATGAAGATGCTGGAGTAAAGTGCTCAGGTAAGATTTAAAAAATACATACAAAAATATCATATCGAATATCGCTAATTATCACATCAAATATAAAACATATCTTTATCATACTAATTTTATTTTAAATTAGCTTTTCAGAATTTTTCACTTGAGTCTTACATTTAATCAACATTAAAACAGTTTTGGCTCACATTTTTAGTTTCTCATACAATTATTAGCCAGGAATGGGCCAAATATTTCTAACAGAGAATATTTCTCACCACTGCAGCTCCAAGGCAAGAGTGAAAGATTAAAGAGAAAAGAGAAGACTGGCTGGGAAAGAGAGAGAGAGAGAGAGAGAGAGAGAGAGAGAGAGAGAGAGAGAGAGAGAGAGAGAGCTGCTATTCTTAGACATTCAGTAACCAGAAGGGAAACTATACTCTGAGAGAAGGATCTACAGACTTTGTAAGACAGTTACCGGAGGCAAATTGTCCAAGCATTATTGAGACCATTCCACTGAGAACTTATCACACTTTATTCTTATTCAGGAATTAGTGAAATATGTCACTTCTTGCACTGATCAGTGCAGTTATTCAAATTATTTAAATGCACAGCTCACAGGATGTCCAGATTTACAGACAGTCCTCACCTGTGCTCTGAGAGAGTGGGGGTGCTTCATGGAGAGACCTGGGGCATAGCAACATTGTTTACGTTGTTTTGATGAAACCATAAAAAAGAATTTGAATTCTGTAAAATTAATCATTTCTTAAATCGGTGTGTTCACTTAGAATTTATATAGATGTCACATGCAAAGAAACGTTTAATGAAAGTAACAAAACCGAACATAAAAGTGAACTAACTAAAAAAAAAAGAAGCCAGCGTAACATACAATGACCGATAACAACTATTGCAAACAGAACAAGCTTAAATAATGTGTAAAATAATTACATAACAGCCTCCAGATGGTCTGGCGAATGAGGGAACACACAATACCTGAGGGAGGAGTGGTACAAAGTAAAACAAAGACACATGTAAGACAAGAATAACAAAAATAAATGCCACATGCAGAACCACCGCTGAATGACACAGGCTACAGCAGCGAGGCTACATCACAATAGATATTTATAAAGAACCTTTTAACAGGGTTTTAATTATTCCTTTTGTTGTTCATGTGGTTTAGATCATTATAATACATAGATTTCAATCCCAGTTTTAACTAATGACCTGCACCAGGTCTCTGGGAGAGTAGATTCACCCTATAGGAACATCTGATCATTGTACAGTATTTTAGTCCGTGTGCATTCATTTGTACAAATGGTCATCACCAGTGCCTTGAAATAGTAAAGGTGTTTCAGGACTTAAAAGGTGTTTAAA
>NC_137507.1:10930000-11207500 GCF_041902795.1 Electrophorus electricus
ACATTAGTGATGACATGAGATGGAAATGTAATAATGTTGATGCATGACAGAGGGCTCCTATTTATATATCAACTACAGTCTCCCTTCACTTATATAATAAGTGCACCCATATTTATACAAGTGGAGTCGATTGAGACAGTACTGGAGTTCAGTGCCATCTACATCTGTCTAATAGTGTCCTACAAATGCTGTGTCTGTCTAAGTGTGATCTACAAATGATGTGTCTGGTACCTTGAATCAAGCAGAGGCTTAAAACTAAAACAGAGCTGGTTGTCATAAATGATAATAGGCTACATTTTATTCTTAAGATATTTTATTTAAGGCACAGTATTTGTACATCTTCATATATTATATTTCTTGGAAATCATGGAATTTCTCAGCACTATTAGATAAACACTGAGGCAATTTCTGTTTTCTCACTCTAACATTTTACAAGCTGATTTAATATGTATATAATACAAAAATAAAAATATTTTAAGCTATTTTAAGCTTTTAGAAAGAAAAAATTGAATGTACTCTTTTTAGACTATGAGGACATGAAGGAGGAACCTCAGAAAGAGATGAATCACATGACCAAGAAACCACACCAAGTGCCTTTCCTCAGGAAATTACATTTGAACTTCTTCAAACTCAAAAAATGATTTCTAACATTTTTCACAATATGGAACATTTTATACGACATTATTTATTTCAGGTTTCAGCTGGAATCACACCCAGGTATAAAAATACCAAAGTTTCTTTCGCAGCCAAGCGTCACCAATTGTTTCTCACCATTTTTAAAAATGGTAATATGTAGTACATAATCAAAGCTGAAAAGCTTTATCTCATGTATCTCACTTGTTCTTCTATTGAAATAAACACGTGATCTTTTGCAAGCTCTCCACATTTAATCATTCGGAATACTTTGCTTATGCTATTAGAGGCCTAAACTTACATTTTCAATTCTCAACAATCTTTGCAGCCTAGTAAATTAACAAATAAACAAATAGCCTAAATAAAACTAACGTTAATTGGAAAAGGCTCCCTATTCCTTTTTAATCTGTACTACCTAGGAGTCGCATCATAAAAATACACATGAAATAAAACATTTAACGTTTTAAAACTTGAGGAAATTATATCTTACAGGCATTCAGTACCATTTCTAAAAATGAATTTGACAACTTCTGTGATATTTTGTAGTATTTTATGTAATCCTACTTTTTTTCTTCATCTACACTTTCACACATTTCAGAATTCGGTGAGCTATGCAGTTTCTGAGTTTAAGATAAAAGGGAGTTTTGTTAATGGCACAAAAGTTACATGACGCGATTCAATTATCAGCCTTTTTTTTTTCTCAAAACAAATAGAAAAGGAGAAATCAGATATGAAAAGCTTATTATATATCCTAAAATGAAATTAGTAATATAATCGTTTTTATAATTAATTTATAAGCGTAGTAGAGCTACATAGATTTATTTTATATTTATACTAATGATAAATTGATTATGAGTGAAAGCCAAGGACAATGTTGTAGTATTAACTTATTGTTACACTAGAATAAGTTATTTATTGTAGGTGTCAAAAGCATTAGTACTGTCACACACACACAACACTCTTACATTTATGGCATTTAGCTGAGATAAAATTCAAATTTCTATTATGAATTTAACAAACATAAATAAAATGGAGCCATAAAACCTACACGTACCACTGAGTATTTGTAACGGCCCGACTGCCGCAGGGCAAGTGCAGGACGTACAGACTCACTGGACGGAGACATTTATTAACATACGAAAAACACAACGGCACTCACATATAACGTAAACTGTGAACATGAACACACAACGACTAACATTACCGATGTGAACATTAACACAGACAACATGACCATCGTGAACGTGATCAATAACCGCCAGCGAAGCAGCGTCCCACAGCGGTGTGAGAGCACGCAGACAATGGCAGACTAACCACGTGCAGGCGCGTGCTCAGTACAAAGGCGTGGCTACAAACAAGACAATTAAGCGCCACTGCACGCGGTGGGCCGTACCAGGTGACTAGTGGGGCGGGGGTTGCTCGGTGACAGTATTTAATCAAAGTATTTAAAGACTTAATAACTTATTTTATCATAACACTATTCAAAGATTTTGGCTAATATTAAGAGTAATTAAAGGGAACTAAAGACATGCTACACGGTATGATGTGGAAGAGTTTAACGATTGGCATTAGGTAGTCCAGTCATCATATTAGTTTCCTCCAAGAATGTTTTTCAGAACTGAATGAATATTTTTGGTAGCAGAAAGTCTTTGGTGTGCGGAGGTTGTACAAAGCTTTGCTTCAATACGAAAATGTTTGACCCACCTCCTAACCATTTTATTTATTTATTTATTTATTTATTTATTTATTTATTTATTTATTTTTGTGTAGAAAAAATTATGTTGTATGATTGTTGGGTAAAGATTATTACTTCAATGTGTTTATAATCATGTAGGGTAATACTGAAAAAGTATCAGTTTAATTATTTTTTCCCCAAAGGTATTCTTGACTCATTACAAGCATGTCATTTAATACCTTGAAATCAACTATTTCACTAAAAACAGTGGAGACAGTATTGTAGTATTGTATTGTATTAGACAGCATTGTATTGTATTAATTTGAACTGTTTCCTCAAATGTTGATGTCATTAACATGCCCTTTATTGTAACTGCCTTTGTGGTAGTGGTTGTCACATTCTTGATGAAGATGATGTCATCTCAAGGTGTGTCATCTCAAGGTGTGTTCTTGTTCCTTGAATTTATGGTGCAAATATCAATCAAACAATTCTATTCTATTTTGTACAGTCATTTATTAAAGGTCTAATATAATTTTGTGATGGTGGCGGCACAGAAGGAGCAAGAGGTGAGGTTGCCAGAAAGTGCTCTTTATTCTCCATAGGTGAATGCACAAAAGTCTGGTAGCAAAATGAAAATCAAGAAAGAAGAATGCTTTGCTTGGTATGGCTTGGCTTGGCTTGGCTTGGTAACTCCTCTCACGGTAAGCCATTAATGCGCAGCATCCTCCCTACCGACCTGCGGGTTGAAATAGGTGATAGGAGAGACAAAGAACAGGTGCACCGGGTTAGTAGGCAGGTGATTGGGAACGAAGTAGGCGTTTCCGTTGTGTCTCACGGTGAGTGGGCATGGTTCCCCCGCGGAGAGGCCGACCCTTCGTGACAAATTTCACCATGACAACCAGCCCTATGCTGTGACTACCAATCCCACCATGCACCTGGTCTTCACAAATGCACAACATGTATTCAAAATCTAATAGCTCATTATACCAATGGTGGAACTGTTAAGGTTCTACTCCCTTTGTGCAGGGAGACACTCTGCTAGTTCATGATGTCTAGGTTTGTCTGATGGAAATTATACGATTGGGAGGTTAGATCCATAATAAAAAATGTGACAACCAGCCCGTCTCCCGTAATTCAGATTACATGTAGATTAATGATGCTGATATTCACTCACTTACTCAGATCCCTTTTTACTCCTTGTTCAGATTGCTTGCAGAATGAAATTTGACCAAAAGGTTAAGACCAAAAATGATTAAGACCATATGAAGCTGTTTTGGTTATTTTGCATCTTGGGCAAAGTCATCATGTAACGTGTATGAGAATTTTATTTCAGTTTCCTTTTTATTGCTGAGTTAGCTCACCATTGAGCTTGTTGTCGTTTACGTTACAGAGGATAAAGAATCTCATCAACTCCATAACTGTCTTGCTAACAAGGGGAAAACAGGACATGGGTGAGTACAATAAGGAGGCGGAGCACATGAAACACAGGGCACAGACAATAACTAAAACACATCAATTACCAGGTGATGCTGTTGCCAGGAGAACCACCGAAATCTTAATCCAGAATACCAAAACTGCCTAATTCAAAGCCCAGTGTAATGACACTATAATGTTAAAGTAGGTTCTGGTGAGTAATAATATCAACATTAAATTCCAGAGACTAGCAGTGTTACGTAGCCAGACTGACTGATGGGATTTTTATAAAATACAATATTGCCAAGGCTTTGAAAATGTTTATATTTTAACTTCACAAAATAATAGAAATAAATTGTACAAAATCAATAATAATAATAATAATAATAACAGTATTACTATTATTAATAATAATAATACTAATACTACTACTAATAACAATACTACTACTACTAATAATAATACCAACAATAATAAAAACACTAACACTACTACCAATGATAATAATAACAATAAATATAGATGCGAGCAGCACTTCCGGGGCCAAGCACAGTCTTGCCAGTCTGACATGAAGCAACGTGGATGCAGAAATCACCTTCCGTGGACACATAACATTCTGACTGTGTCCGCTATTTCCTGAAGATGCCGTGAAAAAGGTGTTTGAGGTTAGGTGACAATGAAATAAAGTGTTTTGATGAACTGGAAATTTGATTGAGGAGCTTCCTAAGTTAATAAAAATGTACAGACATAGACATATACATGTATAGATTGGAATATCCCCTGCCCTCTATCCAGTCATTAAAGGTTTTAAAATGTATACAATAGCAATTTGCATATAATGAGAAAAGCTGGTGACTGAGTTTTTGATGATGGTCTAAAATTGAACTATTCAGTGCTGTTCTATTGTTTGTTGCACCATACTGGAAGTTGTGGATGCCTGACTGGTTAGTTGATATGGAACTGAATGAAAGGCTATATGCATGTGTCTGGTTACATCACATTTGTGAATGTTTTATGAAAACATCCTGTCTCTTTCCAACTGTCTCTTTGCAACCAAGACAAGTCAAGGTGTTTACAATGCACAAACTGGCATTTTGGGTCTAATGTGAATTGGTGGGGAATTTCTGAGTTTAGTTTTGGTGATAGTATAAAAACATAAGAACTGTACCGTGTTGCTGTTATAACCTGCACTGATTATATGTTAATATGACTGCAAGTACAATTAGGTAGCCCTGTTTACTGTGATGTTCTATATGGTATGGCATTAAACTTTATTAATTGTTACATTGTATCATATAAATTCATACCAGTCTTACTGGAGGGCTTAAGGAATTTTTTGTGAACAAGTATCTGAAGTCTCTTGTAGGTTGAGTCATGCACTCAAACATTGCAGGTAACATCATACTATAATTACATGTTTGATATAATTGCAAGTATTTATGTGAACTACTTTTATTGACTTCTGCCCATTTAGGTTTAAATACAAGTCCTGTGAAGTGCAAAGTAGGTAACTGTGCACTGTAGAGCCTCCCAGTGTCATAACTGGTTCATTACATGTGTGTCTGTCTGTATGACTGTGTAGGAGTTATGGACTTGAATGCGTTTTCCCTACTATTCCCTACTCCCTACTATTTTGTCCACCCTTCCACCATGACTCTCTGTCCTCTCTCTCTTTGGTGGCAGTTACAGATTCTTTCATTTTTACACTCTCCTCATCAATGATTCTTCTGTGCTCTCTCTCCTATAGACCTGTAAAGTCCCCACCTCTCCCCTCGCTGCCACAGGAGAGAACTAAGGACTGCAGAGAGGTGGTGGAAGAAATCTCACCTAGATTCAGAACTCAGCTCATACCAGTCTCTCTTTTCCAAGTTCTCATTGGACATAACATCTGCAAAGTCATCCTACTACAGAGGAAAATTTGAATAATCAGCATCTGATCCACGCAAGCTCTTCACTATTTTTCTTCTCTCCTTAATCCCCTCTCCCACTTCTTCCTCATCTCTTACTCCTTAGGATTTCATCACCCTCTTTGAGGAGAACGTTGCGGCAATCTGCCAGTCCTTTTCCTCTGTTCCCACTCTTCCAACCAGTGTGCATTCCCCAACATCCAACTCTCTGACTTCTTTTTCTCCTCTCTCCTCAGATGAAATTCTTCAACTTCTGACTTCCTGCAATCCATCTACATGTCCACTGGATCCAAGTCCTTCCACTCTGTTCCAGACAATCTCAAGAGATCTGCTTCCTTTCATCTCTGTCATCATCAACAACTCTGTATCTTCTGGATATGTGCCAACTGCATTCAAAATCGCCAAGGTGGTAGCAATCCTCTGATCTCGATGGCTCCAACATTGCCAACTACAGACCGGTATCACTTCTCTCTTTCCTCTCAAAAGCCTTTCCTCATTTATGTCTTTTCCTCACCCAGAACCAGCTGCATGATCCCAGTCAGTCTGGCTATAAACAGGCACATTCTACAGAAACAGCCCTCATAGCAGTGATGGAGAAACTTCATGCTAGAAACAGCCCTCATAGCAGGGACGGAGAAACTTTAAGCTGCTAAAGCTGCCAAACTATCATTTGTTTTGATTCTTCTAGACCTTTCAGCAGCCTTTGACACAGTAAAACACACCATTCTCCTCTCTAACTGTCTCCCCAGGCTTGGTGTGACTAGTTCTGCATGGAAATGGTTTCAGTCCCATCTGGAGGGACGGTAATATCAGGAGACAAGGAAAGAATCCACAATCAAACCATGTAGACTCTCCACTGGTGTTCCACAGGGCTCAGTATTAGGTCCCCTTCTCTTCTCTTTATATACTCGTTCTCTTGGTGATGATCTTCTCCTACCACTGCTATGCTGATGACACTCAATTATTTCTTTATTTTCCACCCTCTGACACACAGGTCTCCAGACGTATCTCAGCATACTTGACTGACATTGCGTCATGGATGACAGCCCATGACTTGAAGCTTAACCTCAGTAAAATCGAGCTTCTGTACATCTCGGTACTCCCAAGCCTTACCATGACCTCACTGTTTCCTATGAGAACTCCCTGGTATCACCATCCGAAGCTGCCTGTAGCCTGGCCATAACTTTGGACAACTAGTTGTCATTCTCAACTCAATGTTTCTAATCTGACCCGGTTCTTTGTAACATATGAAGGATTCAGCCCTTTCTCCTGCAGGAAGCTGCCCAGGTGCTTGTGCAGTCTTTTGTGATCTCAAAGCTAGACTACTGCAACTCACTACTTGCTGGTCTTCCTCTAAGAGCCATCAAACCTAAACAACTTGTCCAGAATGCAGCAGCATGACTGGTCTTCAATCTTCAAAGGTTCATAAGTTACTCTGCTGCTGCGCTCCCTTCATTGGCTTCCAGTAGCTGCACACATCAGATTTAAAACCTTGATATTTGCCTACAAAGCCAGAAATGGACCAGCCCCTTCATACATGAGGTCAATGGTCAAAGCCTTGTCGTACACCTACGACTGCACAGCCACTTCCAGCTCCACCATCATTGTCAAGTTTGCTGATGACACCGTTGTCATGGGCCTGATCTCGGACAACGATGAGAGGGCCTACCTGGAGGAGATTAAACAGCTGGAAAACTGGTGCCAGGAAAATAATCTCCTCCTAAACGTCAGTAAGACAAAGGAGCTGATTGTGGATTGCAGCAAGAAGCAGGAGCGGCACTACCAACCTGTGAGGATCAGTGGAACCACGGTGGAGAGAGTAGATAGTTTCAGGTACCTTGGTGTTCACATCTCGCAGGACCTGTCCTGGTCCCGCCATACCAACCCCCTGGCAAAGAAGGCTCGTCAGCGTCTTTACCACCTCAGACACCTAAGATACTTCAGACTGCCCTCCAAGGTACTGCAGAACTTCTACACCTGCACTATCAAGAGCATCCTCACGGGGAACATCACAGTCTGGTTTGGGAACAGCACCAAGCAGGACAGACAAGCACTCCAAAGGGTGGTGCGTTCAGGAGAATGCATCACTCGTACGGAACTTCCTGACCTGCAGACCATTTACTACAAGCGGTGCCAGACCAAGGCCAGGAGGATTGTGAAGGAACAATCTAGGTTGGACAGAGCACTCAACAATCAACAATTGTGAAGGAACAATCTAGGTTGGACAGAGCACTCAACCATTTCACTGCGAGTTATACTGTGTATGACTATGTATGTGACAAATAAACCAAACTTGAAACTTGAAACTTGAAACCCATCCGTATCTCAAGTACTTCGAACCTCAAGTACGGCTCAGCTTGAAATACCATGCTTCAAATCTCATGGAAGACAAGCATCTCACGGAAGACAAGCATTCTGTCCTGGCTCCAAGATGGTGCAATGAACTTCCACTTGCTGTCTGGACAACAGAGTCCCTTGCTGTCTTCAAATGCAGACTGAAGATCTATCTATTCATGGAATATTTCAATGACAACTGACTCTGCTCCTTTATTGACTGACTAAATTAATAGTATTGTTTATTATACTGATGTTGTTTAACAATCTCTAGTACTTATTGTTTATTACAATTATCATTGTTTAAGATTGACCTTATGTATTTTGTACTTCTAGGCATCAGCAGTGATCCCTGTATTTGTACAGTATGCTAGATCATTAGTATCTTGGACTCTAACCTATTGTACAGGCTAGGATATATTCTATGAGTAAATGATAAAGCACTTTTGTTAATTGCTCTGGATAAGAGCATCTGCTAAATGCCATAAATGTAAATGTAAATGTAAATGTAAATGAGTGTGCTGTAGCGTCATCTGTAGCAGCAGAGACTATTACCTACTGACCAAGTTTCATGTCTGTAGGACTTATGGTTTGGTCTGCACAATTTGTTTTAAATAATAATAATAATAATTATAATAATAATAATAATAATTATAATAATAAGCACTATAAGTGCTTGGACCCTAATAAAAATAGTAGCCTTGTAGGTGTCAGTTTTTACATGCAAGCGTGCATGCACATACACACACACACACAATGCACATGCATGAGCTGTGGCCACCCAGCCATATTGTATCTGTTTTGCATGTGTTTCCCAGGCAGGTTTTGTGGGAACAGCATGTGAGAAATGTGAGGAGAACATGTTTGGACACGCGTGCAACAATGGTGACAAAGATGATTCTTTAAGCATCCTCACAATTCTGGAGCTATGTAGTCCTTGTGTCTTAATTGTGTGTGTGTGTGTGTGTGTGTGTGTGTGTGCTCACAGAGCTCCCCATTTGTGCTGTGTTGCACTGTGGGCAGAATGCACTCTCTTTTGAAGACATTTCCTCTGGAAAACTGGTGTGAAAATGCAAACCTGGTTTCTTTGGTAATGGGGTCCAATGCACGTGTGAGTACCTGTTTGATGGACTTCCTGGGAGCTGCTCTTTCATTTCCATCAGAACAGAGCAGAGCACTTTTTATACAGCTTTTGCTCTGGTACTGTTGTCAGGAAGAGGTGAAATCCCTAATCTGAGCACTTTCTAACAAATTTGGTTATCAGTTAGATGTGTCTGTCAACAAAGTGTCTTATACAAATGACTTTATATAAGGCTCAAATCCAAAATGTAACCAAGCCAGCTGCCTTCATTCTTTTGAAAAATCCTCTGACTGGTTTGTCACTATTTTTGTTTCAGGCATTGGATGTGGTGCCATTTATAATAAGACATTATGTGTAACTTTACATGTAACATGTGCAAAGGCATAATAGGACAGTTGTAATCGTCATCATGTTTGTCACTGTTGTTGTTTGCAGTGATTAACCCATGTCTGAGGAAAGTGTGTCATGAGCACACAGTGTGTATACACACTGGCCCAAATCAGCACTCATGCATGTGTGCCGAGGGCTATCAGGGAGACGGCTGCATGCCTGCAGACTCCCGCCACAGCAACTCCACTCAATGTGTTTACGATGGCCCTGGAAAGGTGTATGTGTGCACTCTTGTATTTTTTATTAATTTTAGTGCTTGTTTGTAAATAATCTCTAAGTAGAGGCAGGGTTTAGAAGCTTTGCCTGACAATGTGAAGTAGACCAAAAGATCCTCAAAAACTAGACATCATGCTGTGATTCGAAAAAATTCAGGAACAAATGAAATACAAAGTAATTGAGATCTATGAGTCTGGAAAAGGTTATAAAGCCATTTCTAAGGTTTTGGGACTCCAGCGAACTGCAATGAAAGCTGTTGTCCCCAAATGGCAAAAACATGGAATAGTGGTGAACCTTCCCAGGAGTGGCCAACAAAAATTACCCCAAGAGCGCAGCGATGACTCATCCCAGAGGTCACAAAAGACCCCACAACAACATCCAAAGAACTGCAGTCCTCATTTGCCTCAGTTAAGGTCAGTGTTCATGACTCCACCATAATAAGACTGGGCAAAAATGGACTGCATGGCAGAGTTCCAAGACGAAAACCAATGCTGAGCAAAAAGAATATAACGGCTCATCTCAATTTTACCAGAAAACTTGATGATCCCCAAGACTTTTGTGAAAATACTCTGTGGACTGACGGGACAAAAGTTGAACATTTTGGAAGGTGTATGTCCCATTACATCTGGCGTAAAAGTAACACAGCATTTCAGAAAAGGGACATCATACCACCAGTAAAATATGGTGGTGGTAGTGTGATGGTCTGGCACAGTTTTGCTGCTTCATGGACTTGCTGTGGTAAATGGAACCATGAATTCTGCTGTTTACCAAAAGATCCTGAAGGAGAATGTCCAGCCATATGTTTGTGACCTCAAGCTGAAGCACACTTGAGTTCTGCAGCAGGACAATGATCCAAAACACACCAGCAAGTCCATCTCTGAATGGCTTAAGAAAAACTGAATGAAGACTTTGGAGTGGCCTAGTCAAAGTCCTGACCTGAATCCGATTGAAATGCTGTGGCATGACCTTAAAAAGGCGGTTCTTGCTCGAAAACCCTCAAATGTGGCTGAATTACAACAATTCTGAAAAGATGAATGGGCCAAAATTCCTCCACAGTTCAGTAAAATACTCATTGCTAGTTATCGCAAACGCTTGATTGCAGTTGTTGCTGCTAAGGGTGGACCAACCAGTTATTAGGTTTAGGGGGCAATCACTTATTCACACAGGGCCATGTAGGTTTGGATTTTTTTCCCCCTTAATAATAAAAACCTTCATTTAAAAACTGCATTTTTTGTTTACTTGTGTTATCTTTGTCTAATATTTAAATTTGTTCGATCTGAAAGATGTGTGACAAACATGCAAAAAAATATCAGGAAGGGGACACACTTTTTCACACCACTGTACGTACTTCTTTTCTTGCCTGACAGGTGTACATGACTGGAGGGGTTCCTTGGCAATGGAAAAATTTGCTTTGGCAATATAATGCAGAGACTGCAAGATCTGAACTCAGAACCTGGAGGCCTAACCCTAGCTGTCCAGTGCCATCAGTCTGTTTGGTGAGTGACATGTCAACTGCTCAATGCGATTGATCTGCGTGGTGAGTGACACTGGCTGTCCAATGCTAGCATGGCTTTTAGTGAAATTTGGTTGGTTGGTCATATAATTTACAGAAAATCTAAGGTCAAGAAAGAGCTGTGCTTGACTTAGAGCTCAGAGATTCACACATGTTCTGCTGTGCCTTGTTGGTATTTCAGAAACAGTCATGTCCTGGCCTCTAATGTCACGTGGACCGTTCACTGTTTTTGTACCAAGCAACAAAGCTTTCAAATCAACATCTGTGAGTTCAGTCATACAGACCATCAATCAAAAAATTATATATACACTACTGTTCAAAACTTTGGAATCACTGCATCAGTGTTCTCAATAATCCACCTTTTTGTGGATATGTACATAAAATTATTATAATGTGATATTAGAATTTAAAAATTCATGAATTTTCCAATAACTTTTAGGAAGCACATAAATACACAAATAATTTTGTCCAGAATTATGTAGAATTGTGCAGATGACTCCAAAATGCTTCATAGACATGTATGGAGAGAGTTAATAATAAAATTAATATCCAGAATACTTCACAAAGGGGTGGAAAGCAATGATCAAATCTTGAGGCAGATTATTTCAGGAGAAATTGCATTAAATTCAATTTAATGAATTATTCAATAGTTAATGACCTTTAGTTCACTAAAATACTAAATGATAGTTTAGAATGACATATTTTATTACATATTTTATTTACTACATACATTATTTAGACCTACATTGCATAAAGTTGCATAAATATGGGAACCCAAACTTTTGAAGTAGTAGTGTAAATGATAAAAAAGTGCAAAAGACATCCATGTTACACACACACACACACACACACACACACACACACACACACACACACACACACACACACACACACACATGTGCATCGTACTGTTCTGCTGCTGCAGGTGAAAACTCTGGTGGCAGATGATGGTGGCACTTAATCTTTCGCACAGGTCCCCAAAGCTGGTCAGTGAGGGGCCTTGCCAGCGAACTGAAGGACTTAATAAACCTCCTATAAAAGTTGGCGAAGCCTAGAAAGCGTTGTAGTGCTTTTCGTGTAAGTGGTCTTGGCCCAGCCTCCACCTTGCCTGGTTGCATACTCACACACCCTTGTTCAATGGCGTACCCTAGGAAGTTGACCTCCTTGCGATGGAATTTGCATTTCTCCACCTTGCAATACACGTGGTTCTGTAATAAGGTCTGTAGGATGGCCCGCACATCGAGTACATGTTGGTTCCAGGAGGGGGAATAGATCAAAATGTCATCGATATATGCGACGACGGATCTTCCCAAAAACTCCCTAAGAACCTCGTTAATGTAGGCCTAGAATATCGACGGGGCTGTTGCCAAACCGTACGGCAGTAAGTTCTTTCTGTGCAGATGGTAGCAGGCTGGACCCAGTTCAGCAGAGCTCAGGAGGACCTACGTCACTGTTTAGAGCGCCACATGCCTGCTGTGTATTGTTTCTGATGGAGGGTCCAGCTATAGAAGAAACGAAGATTGTGCCCTTGTAATCCTGGGTATATATGCAATGATTTTTTATGTGTCTTGTTTAGATGCAGTCTGCAGAAATGATTCATTTCAGTTCAGTGAAGACCCTTCAGGGCTCTGACGTCTCTGTGAGCTGCGTCGGAGAGGACCAAATAGTGAGTGATGGAAAAGTCTTGGACTCAGGAGAGGAGATTCAGGTGAGCAAGGACCAATCAGGGAACAGGGAGCACTTTCCAATCTGTAGTGTTGTGCTGTGTGTGAGCATGGGCTGAAAAGGATTGAATGTTATTTCTAAAGTTAAGTTGGCTACTTTACCATACTTAATATTATTGATATCACCCACTCTTTTTTAGGGTGAACATCAGTGTCAAAAGTTGTCAGATTGTAAACAGGAATCTAAAGTTCAATAGAGGTTTGGTTTATGGTTTTGACTGCTGGTTAACACCTCCCAGCCTTGGGGGGCGCTGTGATCAGAAGGACACTGTAGACATCACAGTAAGTTCCACATAATTCCAAGATATGCTGACAAAATCCTCTACTGATATGCAGCATGCATATTATATGCAAATTATATACTTCCCATATTAAAAATGTTTCTTAGCTATGCTACACTCTCATTTTGTATTATATATAGATTATATAAATGGTTTATGTTTCTATGACAGATGCCTTGCAGATATTGTGCTGTTACAGTATCATCTGATTGCCCTTCAATAAGTAAACCAAATGTACTTTTCACAAATCCATGCCCATTTCACTATATACACATAAATGACTACCTTTATAAAAAAAAATCATAAATACTTCATCCAGCTTATACAAACACTATTTGAAAGATATTACATTTATTTTATATGTATTTTTCCATAAAGATCTCTCATTTAATATGTTCCTTGAGTTGACTTAAAGCTAATCATTTCTATATAAGTTAAATGTAACATGTTTTTGGAATGCCGTCTATACAGAGGTGCGACCTGCCCAGACGCTTCTCATCTTTGAATGGTGGATGTCAGTTTGTGCACACCATGGTCATATGGAAACCCAAGTGCTGCTCAGGTTAGTACTGCAGGGATTGTCTCGGTACAGTAATCCAGACTTCATTCACATTTTACTACAACTCATTAATCATGTTGTTGATGGCAGCTATATTTGGGCCCTTCTGGGTTCTTAAACATTGTTGCTTTTGCATAATAACAGTGAAAGTGATAGTGGCATTGTGTGTGTGATATTCTCACTACAACCTGTTCTCCAGCCTGTCCTGGAGGGCCAAGATCCCCCTGTAGTAACCATGGACAGTGTGATGAGGATCACCTAGGCAACGGCACCTGCACATGTTTTCCTGGGTTCCAGGGAGTGCCCTGTGAATTATGCATAGATGGCCACTTTGGACCAGAGTGCAAAGGTCACATTCTCTACTGAACATTTAATAATCTAGTTGAAAAGTGTTTGCAAAGCTGAGCTGTGTACTACAACGTGTGATTTTATTTATGCACCTAACTAGACTTTTTGCTAGTATGATTTCATTATACATTCAGCTTTCCACACATGAATGGCACAAGTACTGTGCCATAATCATATCCATGAAGAGCATTTTCAGGTGGAGTGGGAGGGGGGAGCAGTTGCAAAGGCATTCTTGAGCTCCTTGAAGGCCTTGTCAACCTCCTGGGTCCACTTAATCTTTCGCACAGGTCCCCAAAGCTGGTCAGTGAGGGGCCTTGCCAGCGAACTGAAGGACTTAATAAACCTCCTATAAAAGTTGGCGAAGCCTAGAAAGCGTTGTAGTGCTTTTCGTGTAAGTGGTCTTGGCCCAGCCTCCACCTTGCCTGGTTGCATACTCACACACCCTTGTTCAATGGCGTACCCTAGGAAGTTGACCTCCTTGCGATGGAATTTGCATTTCTCCACCTTGCAATACACGTGGTTCTGTAATAAGGTCTGTAGCATGGCCCGCACATCGAGTACATGTTGGTTCCAGGAGGGGGAATAGATCAAAATGTCATCGATATATGCGACGACGGATCTTCCCAAAAACTCCCTAAGAACCTCGTTAATGTAGGCCTAGAATATCGAAGGGGCTGTTGCCAAACCGTACGGCAGAACCAAATACTCATAGTGGTCTGTGGAGGTGCTGAAGGCTATTTTCCACTCGTCTCCTTCCTTGATCTGGATTAGGCTGTATGCGCTGCGCAAATCAAGTTTCGTAAAATATCTGGCCCCTCACAGTTGTTCAAACACTCCTGATACCAGGGGCAGCTTGTTGAGTCCTCTAATCCGCACAACGTCTCAGGGCCCTGTCCCTCTTCTTTACGAAGAAGACTCCTGCAGATGCCGGAGAGGTCGAGGGTCTGACATACACTTGTTGCAGAGCCTCTAATATACTGTGCCATAGCCTGCTCCTCCTCCTGAGAGAGGGAGTAGATTCTGCACCGGGAGGGCACCACTCCCTCCTTGAGTGTTACCGCGCAATCCCAGTCTCAATGCGGTGGAAGCCGTGTGGCTTTGCTGGGGCTGAAGACCTACTCCAGGTCCTGGTACTCTAAAGGAATAGGCACCTGCTTCCCGGCTTCAGGGCTCTCTATGGAAGTAGCCTGGAGGGGTACTGCCTTGTTTGGGAAGCACCTCCGATAGCAGGACATGGCCCACTGCCGGATCAGTTTTTTTTGCCCACAGCATCTGTGGATTGTGCGTACACAGCCAAGGTAAACCTAGGGTGAAAGTGCGAGACAGGCCTGGTAGGAGGAAGAAACTGATGCGTTCAGTATGTCGTCCCCCCCCCCCCCCCCCCCGGTGACAAGGAGAACCCTGGGGGTCACATGGATGATGTAACCTAGACCTACCACACCCCAATCCAAGGCCTGTACGCTTAGTGAGGAGGGCAGAGTGATGGCCTTAATACCTAGCCTCCTTGCAAAGCCCCAGTCCATGACTTTCCCAGCACCTCCCAAATCCACTAGGTCAAAAGCTGACAGTACACGGCCTTTGCACGATACCTGGACCAGATCTTAAACATGGGATGAGAGGAAGAACAACTCACCCTACTGTTGCCTCCTCCTCACTGTACCCTGGCTGCATCCAGCTGCATGGGCTCCTCAGGAGTGTTGGTTTGCCGGGCGGGTCCGGTCTCCGTTCATAAACACATCAATCTGCGCGGGTTCCTGCCACTAAGGTTCGGAATTCCATTGCGTAGTTGGCTGCAGATCTCAACCCCTGCCTTAGGCGCAACAGTGATAGCCCACAGAGCTTTCCCTGATGGGGATGGTTGAACACCACACGTAGTTCTCCAATAAATCCTGCATAATCGTTCGTAAATGGCGAGTTATTTGTTACCAATGCTGCACACCATACTCGTGCCTTTCCCATAAGTCTTGAGATGACAAACGAAACTTTAGCATGGTCGGACAGTCGCGGCTGATATCCGAAAAACAGCTCACACTGCACAGTGAACCCCTCGCAAGTATCGGGGTCCCCGCCGTATGCCTCGGGGGAGGCAATCAACCCTTTAACCCCCTCGTGTACTGGCGGGTTGACGGGGGAGCTCGTTCTGTGCTCGGTACTCAAAGTCGTGTGATGGATGCGCTGGCCGAGCGTCTGTACCACAGAGCGAACCTCTCCAATCTCCTGTTTCTGCTACTCTAGCGCTGCCATCTGGACAGCCAACAGGTGAGCCCATTCAGGGCTGCTTGCTTCGCAAGAGGTGAAGTTCCAGCCACAGGTTCTTTATTATCCATTTTTAATATAAGCAACGATGGCAAGGCTATTGGCCTTCCAGGAACGGGGTAGTGGCTCGCAGTAGACTTGTGTGGTCTTGACCGCTAATGTGCAGCGTTGTCCCTCCGAACCTGTGGGTGTATAAATATGCGTACTGGTTAATGACTCGTAGGTGTCTCCTGTCAGAAGACAGGTGATTGTGAGCAGGGAAGGTGAGTGGTATGGTCCTGGTCTGGTGGGGGCGTGTCTCCCTCTTTAGGGGACCGGTCAGCCGTGACACATGCTGCTAAATATAAATGGTGTGTGTGTGTGTGTGTGTGCTCGCATGTTTATTTATTTGTTAATATTATTGTTTTACCAGATGTCAAATGTGAGTGTAAGATGGGCTACATTGGTGATGGATACACTTGCACTGGAAACCTGCTACAGGTTCTGATGTTCCCCAGTAACTGACACTGACTGGTCTCATAAATTGTTCCCATCCCCAGCAAATCTTGAATTGCTCCAGAACTTCAGCATCAGGTGAAGAATTTGTGAGGCGTCTCAGCAACATAACCACCTTGTCCATCCTGTTTGTGCCTGATAATGACGGTCTCTATGAGAACGAGGTAGCTTGGTCCTCTCCATACCACACAGATGTCTGCATTCTTCATGAGTGAAGATTAAAGGTGTTTCACACTCCCCCTCTCTCTGGAATAGACACCGTCCTAGAGGGCTTTAGAGCACCACCTGCTGGATGGGAGAGCTCTGGTGCTGCAAGCTCTCATTAACGTCAGCCATGTTCGAACACATCTGGGACATACACTCAGTTTGAAAGGGGTTCCTAGCCTGCAGAGCCCCCAGGCACTGGTAAACATTTACCTCATTTAAGCTGCATTATAGTTAGTGGATGTTCTAAGCAATTACATTTACTTCAAGTCTAAATCAGGCATGCACAATGTCTCCTGAAAACTGTTTGTGGATGCAAATAATTACCAACAAAGTTTAATAGATCCTTTCTGCCTCCAGGCTTCCTCTCGATATTTCAATGACCGTTACATTATCGAATCTGACATTTTTGCATCCAATGGGATCATCCATGTGCTGCATGGACCGCTAAAAGCTCGACCCCCTCCGGCTCCTTCCCTCCACCCCGCCCACAAGGCAGGGATGGGCATCGGTGTTCTGTTACTCATCATCCTTATTGTGGCTGGAGCATTTGTGGCCTACCATTTCTACACCCAGCAATCCAAGCCTTTCCAGTTCCACTACTTCAAGGTTAGTGTGGACACGGTGCGTCACAAGATAGCAACATGTTTTTAATATGCAAACAGAAAAATTAATCCAAACATGTGAAGAAGGATTTAATAAAAGGAACATGAATTAGACTGTTATAGTGTGTATATGCAGTATGCAAGTATGTGTGTTTGGCTTTCAGGAAGATGAGAATGAAGACAGCAGCCCTTCTGGATCAGCCCTGTACATCTCCAACCCCACGTATGAGTCCACACCTGCCCCCACTGACCCCCACCTCCCAGCAGATGAGGTAAGTAAAAGAATTACAGTTACAGATTACAGTTATGCATAATTACAGTTACAGACTGAAACAGAACAAAACTTTGTGCTGCCCGGTTCTTACACTGGACTGTGTTACAGAAGGATGACGAGCAGCAGATGGTTGCCAGTGGCTCTTATGATCTTCTGCAGGATAGCTGAAGAGATGTGGGATCTCACTCAGACACTCTCCGTACAGCTCAGAGCCTGAACTGCTGTAGAGCAGCAGGACACTCAAGTGCTGCAGTACCTTAGCAGACCATAAGAGGGCCGAAGAAAAAAAAGAACAAAGATTGAACGGCAGTTTCATAAAGCTGAACTGCAATGAACTGGACATTGACGACCCAGTAAAATAGTAAGTACTTTTTTGATTACGTGTGTAAAACTGTTTACGTCTCTGTGTGCATGTGTTGTGTGGTTGAATGTTTACATGTTTGTTGGCCTTGATTATTCCTTTGGTAGAACAAGTTTATGTTCATGTTACCACTACATGCACAAATAAACAAACAAAAGCATTTGTATCAGTTGTGATTCATAAACTCTAAGGTATATTTCACTGAACACAAATTTCTAATCAGCTGGATAACTTGAGACAAAAGTCGAGGCTATAATGTCTGCCTAGCCCTTCTGCCACTGTCTTCTCATATGTGTAGCCTGGTCCAGAATCCAACACTGCACACAGTCTGTGATTTGGGAACAAGCCAGAACGGTGCAAGTTTCAGATATTCTGGACTGGGTTATAACAGGGTTATAAATACAAGTCTTATCTGATAGAAAAAAAGTGTGTATTTAGTCTTTGATGCAATTTGAAAGAGTTGTATTCAAAATCCTTTCAGAATACAATAATACTCTCTGTGCCAGTATCACTTGTTCTCTTTCTCTCTTGGTTTACTTAAAAAAAAGACCATTGAAGAATAGAGCTTTTATTATGTGTTTTTAGTGAGGGCGAATTTTTCTCACTTTTTTCTGTCAGTAGAATAAAATATGTTTCACCGCCGTGATTATAAAATTCATAATCCTCTTCTGCCATCTTGTGGATGCAATATGTATTACAGTTATACGGGAAAATGATTTTGTCACATCTCATTATCTATATAAAGGTTTTTAAAACTTTTAAATTGAATTGTAATAAAACGTATATTCTAAAGTCTTTATTAAATTATCTACTGTTTTTGTATTTTGCAATCATCATTTCATTATTATATGCTTCCTTTCAAATAACTGAAAACCAAGCGTCATCTTTCTCAATTTAGGCTATTAAAATATAATTTGAATGTTTATACTATTCAATTTAGTTTATTTTGAGTGATAAACTAGTGCTTTGAGTGATAAACTAGTGTCTTTCTAAATCCGTATCCTTAACAAAACTAGCTGTGTATTGTCTGTCAGATACAGTATTAATCAGTGTTTAGATCAGCTCTGTGCAGGTGGCATTAAAGCTGAATCTACACTGAGTGCTTCCTCTCTCTGAAATCAGTCTCCTGTATGCTGGTGACTTTCTCACCACACTCTCCTCAGTCAGACGCCTCTAGAGACGGGAGGTGGAGTTCTGTTCATCCGTGCTGACGTTCTTTTGATATATATGGAGTAAGTCAAACATGCATCCTCTGATTTGTCACTGAAGAATCTTTGAAGATTTCCCCTTCTCTGTCTAATAAGGTAACAGTGATTGTGATTGGCAGCTGTGAGGAGCTCTCTCTCTCTCTCTCTCTCTCTCTCTCTCTCTATAGGGGGCTGAGGGGACACAGTTCCTTCAGTCTCTCTGGGGTGGTGGAGGTGAAGCTTGTGTTTCCTGCTGAGTTGAACAGAGTGTGTGCAGGGCAGAGGGAGATGGACAGCTGTCTGACTTTAATTCTTCTGATGTCCACAGTCTCACTCACTACTGCTGGTAAGTACACAATAACGTTTAAATCGATTACCGTATCAGATACTATAAATGTGACTCAACTCTGTAATGAATCAGTTAGTTGAGACAGTAGCGATCACCAGTATGAACAGGCTGGATATGCTGGTGTAGAAAGTGGAGTGTGTAGTGAGGTGAAGCCTGGACTCTCCACAGGCTGTGACAGAGAGGAGGAGGAGGAGGAGGAGGAGGAGAAACTGCACTCAGTTCCTGAGCTCCTCCCTCCCTCCCCCACTGCACAGTACACTGGTAGAGCTCAGGAGCTCCTTCAGTCCCCTTCATCAGGACAGAGAGCAACACTGAACGTCTTCAACCCTCTTTCAGACCTTCACTCCTTCACATTATCAGTGCTAATGGGAGATGCCACCATTTCTTCTTGTATACACTTAAATGTAATAACACTGGGGTCTGCAATAGGGCTGAAACGATTCCTCGAGAAACTAGGCTAAGTCGATTACTAAAAATCATTGATGCAAAATACTAGACTCGCTAACAACAAAAATATGTCCGAATATCAAAACAGTAATAAAGCAAGGTAATATTGTATTACTTCTACTGCTGACAGATGATTATGTTGAATTAAAAGCAGACATGGAGTCTAGCCAGTCCCAGCACTGCCATCACGCTTGGGTCGTCACTGTAGAGACAGGAGAGATTCACGCAGCAGGGTGATCGGGCGGGATTCGGGTGTTATTTTACGGAAGGTTCGCTGGCAAAGTTGATACTGTTGAATTGTACCCGAGTGATTTATTGGCAGAGGCTTCGAATTTTACATTTTTGGATCTATGTAGTCGGCATTATAATAAAAGGACTGCAGCAAGTTACGTTACATACAGTTGTACTTCGAGCGAATGACTGAACTGTGTGAAGGAACAAATACGCCGTCAGGGAATCACCTATTGTGCCCTGGGGAAGTAATAAACTGGTGTTCTGAGAAATCTAGTTACTGTTTTCAAAAACTATTTCTGCTTTCACACAAATCTAGAGGCCCACTGAGCGCATGTAAAGGTTAGGGAAAGTAGCAAATGGCAAATTGCTTCGTCTTATCCGGTTTATATTTTTGTGTGTAAAACCAAAATATTTTGTGTTTGCCATTGATATCAACCATCAATTAGCATCGCTACACCAACGACTCTTCCGCTCACAAACGACACCAAATCTTGAAAAAAAAAAGAAAAAAAAAAGAAAAAAAAGGCGCCTCTTAAAATAATTTAAAATAATTTTTATTTACTTATTTGTTTTTGCATTTCAGAAAATGTTTTATTCAAAATCCAGAATGTAATATGGCACTTAAATACACTAAAGTAGGTTTAGATTTGACAAATACTGCATGTAATGTAAGCAATAAAAATGTTGATTTTTCTAAAATAGAAACCAGTTAGTCCTTCATTTTGAGAGACCTGTCATATTTTCTCCTTTGTGTATTTACTATGGCTCTTTAATTAAGCAAACTTATTTCTTATATGAGTTCTCGATTAATTGATGAAGTAATTGATAGAATACTAGATTATTAAAATAATATATTGCTCCATCCCTAGTCTGCAATAGTTTTATTGCCAGTATTTCACCTGTGCCTCCTGAAGTACAGTTCTAAGTTACTCACTCAAGTTGTTCACACTGTTCATTACTTGTACAGTCAATGAAGGGCAATAACTGGTCTTTTCATCTAATGTATTGGTAAACATGTTTAAATATACCTTTCAGATAGTTTTATATATTCTTTTTTTTTTAAATTTCTTTGCATATTTATTCATTTATTTTATTTTTACTTTCTTTCTTTATTTCTCTGTTATTGTGCCACACTTGCTACTTTTGGGAATAAATAAAGTTTGTCTTATCATCTTCTCTTTTCTTATATGAGGTAAACCAGATAAATTAAATTATAAGTCTATTGATCCTTCCTCTAGATGCTGCTCCAGGTATTCCAACACCCTGAATCCCCCTCTCTTCTGTCTCCTTTAACAGACAGTGTGAGGCTGGTGGGTGGAATCAGTCGCTGTGCTGGGAGAGTGGAGGTTCTTCATGAAGGACAGTGGGGAACAGTGTGTGACGATTACTGGGAAATGACACATGCTGCAGTGGTGTGCAGAGAGCTGGACTGTGGGGAGGCTGTAGATGTACTGGGTAATGCTCACTTTGGACCAGGATCAGGACCAATCTGGATGAGTTATATCTGTAATGGAACAGAGCATACACTGCAGAACTGTGAATCAGAAGAGTGGGGGGTCAGTATCTGTGGTCATGATGAGGATGTTGGAGTGAGGTGCTCCGGTAAGATGCAGTTAATAATTAAAAAAAAATGTAATCATCCTACCAACTTATTTTTTAATTAGATTTTGAGCATGTTGCACTTGAGTCTTACATTTTATCAAATATTATTGAGCAATCTAGTTCAGTAAAGAAATTATTTGTAATATTTACCCATACAAATAATTTCCAAAAATCAGACAATTACTAGAGATACTGTATCTCTAATGCAAACGTGCGGGATTAAAGAGAAAAGAAGAAGACCAGCATTCAGAAATGCTTCCATCACCTGTCCTGTGGAAAGGAGAAGTGATTCATGGTCATTAAAGTGATCCAAGACAATATGATGCTGACTAGTGTAACGCGTGGTGGCCCGAGTGCTGCAGGGCCAGGGGTAGGACATACAGACTCCAACGTCTGGGACGTACGTTTATTTACATAAACGACAACGGCACTTACACGTATTACAAACGATAAATATAAACATGAAACAATAGACAATAAACAAACACGATGAACATGCAAATGTTTTAACAATGACGAAAAGAACATTAACATGCTATGTCAACAATGACCAACACTCTGCACACTCTGCCACAGGTTTATATACATTTAGACAAATGAGGTGCAGGTGTGTGCAAGTGTGGTTACAAACAAAACAGCCCTCCCACTGTACGTGGTGGGCCAAACCACGTGACTCGCGGGAGGCAGGGTGAAAGTGCTGTGTATTAAGAGATGGACTGTATATTAATTCTAAACAATAAATCTAATATTATTATTACCTAAAATGATTTTTAAAGTATAACACTTGTGTGCTCTGTTCAGTATAATAATTAAAATAATTTAATTGCACAGCTCACAGGAAGTCTAGACTTACTGACGGCCCTCACCTGTGCTCTGGGAGAGTGGAGGTGCTTCGTGGGAAGACCTGGACCACAGTGTGTGATGATGACTTTGACCAGCAGGATGCAGAGGTTGTGTGTAGAGAGCTGGGCTGTGGGTGTCCTGTGGAGGTGCTGGGAGCAGCTGCTTTTGGCAGAGGGGAGGGCCAGGTGTGGACAGAGGAGCTTCAGTGTAGAGGCAACGAATCTGAGATTTACTCCTGTCCAACAATATCTTCACTCAGATACAACTGTTCCCATGATAATGATGTTGGACTAATATGTTCAGGTTAAGTATAATTATTTACATCTTTACATATGTAATATGGTTAATACTGTACCTTTATATATATATATATATATATATATATATATATATATATATATATATATATATATATATATGTGTGTGTGTGTGTGTGTGTGTGTGTGTGTGTGTGAATCTTTTACAACTGAATGCTGTCACACTAAGATATCAGTATTTACATACATGTATAATGACAATAAATATGAATTGAATGCTGTTGCACTAAGATGACAGTTGTTTGTTCAGGATACACAGCGGCACGTCTGGTTAACGGCTGGGACTCCTGTTCTGGTCGAGTGGAGCTCCAGTACCTCAGTGACTGGGGCTCAGTTTGTGGTGATAGCTGGGATAACAGAGCTGCCAGTGTCTTCTGTGAACAGCTGAAGTGTGGGAGTGCTGTGGCTGTGTTGGGGGCGGACTGGTTTGGGGAGGGGAGTGGCCACATCTGGGCTGATATGTTTGATTGTCATGGGAATGAGACACACCTGTCAGAATGTCCCATCTCATCATGGAGTCATGCAGCATGCTCTCATAAACAGGATGCTGGAGTCATCTGCAGTGGTGAGCTCCTCCACTCATGTACACCACATTATTGATGTACAAAACCAAAGTTTTCATTAAAAAATAAATAGCTTACTCATTTACATGTTTAATTATATTCCCATTCAGGTTCCTCTCAGGCCTTTCATGAGGGGCGAGTGCAGTTGTCTGGAGGGAGGGAGTGTGAGGGGCAGGTTGAGGTTTACTTCATCCAGGACTGGAGGAGAGTTCTCCTGGACTCCCGGAGTGTGTCTGAGGCCTCAGTGATCTGCAGACAGCTGGGTTGTGGTTCTGTGTTGAACTTCTCCAGCTCCTCTCCATCCAGCCCTGAACAACACAGCCACATGTGTATGATGGGTTTCAATTGTTCTGGGAGTGAAGCTCATCTGGGGAACTGCAGCAGTGCAAACCTCCTCAACCTGTCCTGCAGCTCCAGGGAACAGCTGTCAATCACCTGCTCTGGTAAGTGTTACATTAACCTAAAAATAGCTAATTGTTAACAATATTATTAACAGAGGTACCTAATATGCACTACATTACCCTAAAAAGTGGTTTACAATTTTAATATTACTAATAATTGATAACATAATAACATGGACACCTAATCTACATTAAACTACACCCGAATTATGTGATAATTTACTATTTTTATTTCACAGCAGCAAAAATAATAAATTCATGATTTTTGTAAAACAATTCCAAGTATTAACAAAACCAGAGAGGTTCAACTGTCTGAACTATCTTGTACACTTAAGATGTGATTGCATATGTATACACAGTGTGTTTGTGTGTGTGTGTGTGTTTAGGTGTGTTTAACTCAGGCCACAGCTCCATCAGACTGGTTGGTTCTGGTGGAGATTGTGCAGGAAGACTGGAGGTTTTCCTCAACGGCTCATGGGGAACTGTGTGTGATGACTCATGGGATATTGAGGATGCCCAGGTGGTGTGCAGGCAGCTGCAGTGTGGAGTGGCCCTCAGTGCCCACGTACCAGCCTGGTTTGGTCCTGGAACTGGGCCCATATGGCTGAATGAGGTGCAGTGTGACGGGAGCGAGACGTCCATGTGGGACTGTAGGTATCAGCTCTGTGGAGAAGATGAGTGTGGACATCAAGAGGATGTAGGAGTGGTGTGTTCAGGTAAAGTGTGCTAACTTTTAGACTGATGTATCTGATTGAGCTTCAAAGTGTATAGTATACACTAAAGTGTATAGTAATTATAATAATAATAATAATAATAATAATAAGAAGAAGAAGAAGAAGAAGAAGAAGAAGAAGAAGAAGAATAGTAATGAATTTAGGTCTGTCACAATCATAAAGTATTTTGTTTTAATTTTATATAAAATATTCGAATAATGGTTTAAATATTTTTGTTCCACTAAAGTAAGCCTGATAACACTGTAACAATGAACTTAGGCTACAACTTAACCTATAACCTACAACTTACCTAATGAACATGGTATACTGGCACATACAAATAAGTTTAAGTGGCTTTTCTGTAGTTTCTCCACATTAGCAACAAAGGAACTGTCTCATTGCCCAGATGTCAGAAACAAAAAGATTATTTTCTACATGATGATGTTGCTGTGCATTCTGAATGAAGGGATATAATCAAATACAGTCCCACATCACATGATTAGTGTGTAGGGAATACAAAGGTAGATCATTTGGGGTTCCCTAGGAAATACCTGAATCACCATTTAGTTTACTGCGTGAAGAACAGGTGGTCCATCTGTGACAATGTTTAGATGTACTTTAAATAGTTCTAAATTGATTGTCTTGACAAATATGAGAGAAAATTAATATAATGAAAGAAATAATGATGTAATGAATAAGACATATCAACTGTTTGGACTGAATGCAGAGCAGTGCTAAGATGCACTGAACAGACTGAAATCAGGCATCAAAGTATTACCAGCATAACTGAGCTGTGGAATATAATGCCAAACTCTTCACTATAAACAAGGAAACTCACTCTTGAACATCATTTAACTGCTTGAGCCTTACAGACACATACACACCAAATTCACATTTTATATGTTGAAACTAAAACACATGATTGGCCAATATGTGAGAAAAAAGTGTGTCAAATGATCATGGGCAGATCAAATAATCACAATGATTATAACTGTATAATTATATTGTATAATATACGGTATAATTATAACTGCTTTGTTACACAGTTATTATTGTTTTATTATGTTATTACATTGTTACTACATAGCTACCCTTGACATATGCAACATCTTGTCTTCTGGGTGGCAATTAAATACTCACATAGGCCAAGTTCTATTGCAAGGTCCTAATAACAGAGATACTGAAAGGACCTAGCTCTGATTGAAAGTGTTAGCCACGTGAGTTTGGAAAAGATTACATTTTTAACTGAATGAAATATTGCTAATAGTTTTTTTTAAATTAATTATTGCTAATAGTTAATCTGGTTCATGTTGAGAGTACATCACCAAATTTTGTTGTACTAAATATGATGACAATAAAGTGTTCATTAATTCATTTAATAGTTTTCATCTTTCTCTACTTTCACCAGAATTCAAAGAAATGAGACTCAGTGAGGGGTGTGAAGGGAATCTGGAATTTTTCTATAATGGAACCTGGGGGAATGTTTGTGTGAATGGGATGAATGAAAAAACAGTAAGTTTGGTCTGTCGAGAGCTGAACTGTGGAAGAACAGGCAGTGAGTCCCCATCCAGAGCAAGAGTTGAATCATCTCCTAACTGGCTGGATCAGGTGAAATGTAGGAAGCATGACTCCACTCTGTGGCACTGCCCATCTGAACCCTGGGGACAGAATGACTGTGATAATCACATTGAGGTGGCTCACATTACTTGTTCTGGTAGGCAGATTCTCATTCCAGTTTGTACTAGTTTTATATACTTTTCCATACTGATGAGCAAACTGTGTAGATTTGTTCTCTATCCATTCAATGCTATGTAGATTACGAAATATATCTGACTAACATGGCTACAGTACTGGATGCTCTTGGAAGTTCAATCTGTGTCTTGCTCTACACACAGGAGAGAGAAATGATCATGTGCAGCAAAGTCATGTGAAATGCTCCTCCTCTTCCTCCCAGAGCCAGTGCTCCAGTAAGGACTCTCACACAAAGAAGGTCCACATTTGACTCAGGAGAGCATTAATCACAAATGCTACATGTGTCAGTCCTCTCCTCACCATGATCAGTAATAGTCTCTGAATCAGACATGTTCAAATGACAGTACAAATCCATCACTTACTATATGGATTACTGATCTGTTATGATTTCCGTAGCTAGAGTTCTCAGTATGACTTTTCCTTCTCATGTTTTTTTTTGGGGTGTGTGTGTGTGTGTGTGTGTGTGTGTGTGTGTGTGTGTGTGTGTGTGTGTGTGTGTGTGTGTGTGTGTGTGTGTGAGGTAGATCACCTGCCTCTCAGGCTGAGGGGAGCAGAGAGAAGCTGCTCTGGGAGGCTGGAGATTTATCATAACGCTGCGTGGGGCTCCATCTGTGATGATCAGTGGGACATCAGTGATGCTGAGGTGGTCTGCAGACAGCTGGGCTGTGGGAAGGCACTGAGGGCTGATGGCAGTGCTGCTTTTGGTGCTGGTGAAGGGGTGATCTGGCTGAATAGAGTGAAGTGTAGAGGGGATGAAATTCACCTGTGGGACTGCAGTTATTCACTGAAGAACCACACTGACTGCTCCCACAAAGAGGATGCTGGAGTCACCTGTGCAGGTCAGAAGTACATGGGGGAGTCTAGGATTTCTGATTGTAATTTTTTTTCCCCCCAGAATTAATTTCCATGTAATTCTGAATTGCTGTTAATTGCTAGTGAGAGTGTGAACACGGCACTGCCAAAAATCTGGAAGAGTGTGTACATGTGTTTTGTCTCAATGTCTAAATGTGCTTCTCTATTTACAGAGCAACCTTTGCCCCCCACTGCTAGCTCCAGAACAACCACCAGAAACCCCAGCACCACAGGTTCACTAGTCTGTTTTGTCTTGGTTTTTTGTTTATCTAAATGTTTCTGAACACATCATTCCATGTTCTACAAAGCTTTATTGTTTATTTCTTTGTGCAGTTGGTCAGAGGACAACAGCCAGTTGCCCACAAACTCCACCAGCAGCTGCTCTGTCCCTCCTTTCGGTGGTTCTCCTGGGAGTGCTGCTCTTCCTGGTCTTAGTGCTTCTCTCTGGACTGGTTTACCAGAACAGAGTGCTCAGTAGAGGTGGGACACATTCACAAGTCATCTACAGTCTAGCCTCTGAACATCGTTAGTCCTTCAATCTGTCTGTCTTCTGTTACTCTGATGTGACACAATGTTTGTGTCTGTCTCCACCCAGTGCTCTTTAGTCGTTACACCCCCAGGTTCAACGTTCTATCTAATGCAGTCTATGAGGAGATCAACCACAGACTCATCATTAAAAGAACCAATAACTCTGCTCAAAGGGGTGAGTAGGATGTGTAGTGTTTAACATGAAGCTTGGTGAATTATATTTTTGAGATTTTGAGATTTTTAGATCTTTAATACACATGTATCAACAGGAAAGGCATTTGGAAAATATTAAATGGTCAAATGCAGAACACCTCAATGCACGCTCTGTGATTGAAATAATGTTTGATATTTTCCAAATGCCTTTCCTGTTGATACATCTGTATTAAAGATAAAAAAACCTTTGAATGAATTTAGACATTGTGCTAATTGTAATGAGTACTATATAATGACAGAGAGGGAGTTTGTGTGTTTGCATGTGTTTTGTGTGTTAGTGTGGTGTCTGATTTACTTGCTGCATTGCATATTATTTCTGTCTTCCTGAAATCAATCCAGTTGACTATGAGCCACCTAAGTCAGAGGTTTGTGGTTGATTTGGTGTTCTGTACCTGTCATATGACTGTTCTGCGCTCCTCTAACAGGAAGTGTCCTTTCTGAAGCCCAGCATTCAGGATATGAGGATGTGGATCAGGAGCTTCTCTCAGGTAACAGTCAAACTCATTTACCTCTTAACACAGTAATCCCTTATTTACCTGACCCTCTTAACCAGAGGAACCTTACCACATTTATCAGTATGTGCGTCCTTGGGAATCAAACCCATAACAATGGTGTTGCTGGCACTTTCTTTATTTTGCACATTTAGGGAAAGAAAATTAATTCTCAGTTGTTATACATGAATGATAACATTAAATACAAAGTTGCAAATGACAAGAATAGTTTAAATTATTTAAATTGAGCCAAAAATTAAAGTTAATTGATATGGTAAGAGATGGCACACAAGAAAACTATGATGATGTCACCACTGCTGGATAAAATGCTGATATTGTAGCAGGTGTGTCTCCATATTGAAGATTTTCTGTTAGTTTGATGGGTTGATACAACCTGAAGCCTCATTCCTGAATACAGTGAACCAGCTACCAAACAACAACTCTCATGTTGACCAAGCCAGGATGCTACCAGCACACCAGCAAGAGTGCATGAAGAACCTAAACAGCTAAGGATGTGAGGAGAAGGAGCTGAAATATTTAAACAGGGAGAGAAAAAGTAAAACTTAAACTGCTCAAAATAGCTTTCCCAACCAAGGAAGGATAACTTGAGCAAGAAGAAAATAGGAATCAACAGACAGCCCTTGACATCTCTACCTGGATTACAGGCTTTATCACTCACCAGAACTCTGAACAAAAACTGAGCACCAGGGAGGGGTGAGGCTGTGGGCTGGATGACAGGTGTGGCTGATTGCCTCTGATTACTGTGAGGCGTCTCTATGCTTCCCTCTGGCGGCTGAAGATGGCCTAGCCAACAGCCCAGCCCCAGCCAGTCAGAAAAAAACATTAAATATTCTCATTACAAAAACATATCTGTTCAGTGGTTTGGGATACTTACAAGTATAAAAATGTTTGGGGAGCATTTTTATATTCTGACATCATCAAAATGTTCTGTTAAAAAGAGTAATTTTACTCTTTTTTTAAATAGGTTTATTTATTTGTTTGATTGGTGTTGGAGAGAAGATGTTTCAATGAATAATAATTTAACTATAAATAGCCTAAAATACCTTGGTTATCTGTGTGTTTACATCACGTGATATGCCATGTTGCAGCCACAATTTATTGGCTCTATATGTGTGATACAATTAGAAAAGCGGGGATGAGTTTTGTTTAACAAAATTAAAAATTCAGAATTTAAATGGCATTCATGTTGGCTCATTGTGTCAAAGATCTCTGTCTTTGATTGTTTGCTAGTTTGGACATGGATATGTTTAGCAATAACATGCTTTTCATTCTGTCGCATCATGTTGTCTAGCTTTGCAACTCTTTTATTCAAAACCTGATTGTCTTTCATAGTTGACTTTGCTGCTTATTAGCACCCGATTGTCTTTCATTGTTCAATATTTTAAATATTTATAATTCTTAAACTAAAAAAGCTAAGGACAGAAGCAGTGAAATGCAGTGCAGCTGTTATAAGCCTGATTAAAAAGAGCTGCAGTTTGATCAGCAGGTGATGGTGTAGCTGGTCTTTGAATATCTTGATCCTTGTGCACCTTATTAACTTGGTGCACCTGCCCCTTTCAGAGTCTCTGCATGGCCCTGGTGTAGAGGACGTAGCTGAGAATTATGATGATGTCATTACTGCTGATCAGGACTCTGCTGTTGTGACAGGTGTGACTTTTAAAATTGTAACCTCAAATATTTAAAAAATCAATCATTGTTGAAGTACATGCTAATGCAATTGTATCTACTTCCACCTTTTGACAGAGGAGATGACAGAGAACTATGATGATGTTATTAGCACTGGACTAAACCTCAACATTATAGCAGGTAGGAATTTGTGAAAAAAATGAAAGCATTTTAGTGAGTAAGTATGTTTTCATTGTAGAACATTTATTTTAAAGTGAAATTAGGCTGTTAATATATGGGTTTTATTATGTTTTGACATAACTGATCTTTGCCTGTTGGTGTAGTGGACACACCAGAGAACAGTGATGACGTCATCAATGCTGGACAGGATGTAAGAGGTGTAAATGGTGAGTGGCTTCCCTTGTTGTGTTCTCTACTACATTCCACTTGTATGTGAGTGGGGAGGGTGGAGTCAGTGTGTCAAATAAAACGAGAATTTGTTCATTAATTTTTTCATTTAGTGAGTAACATGAGCTGAACTTTATGTTTATGGACATAACAAGTGCCTATCTTAGCTTTCTTGGAGCTGTTTATAGAAGCTGCTCCAATGTGTATTAAAACAAGATAAACAATATATTTCAAGCAGCAAAATGTTTAATTTTGCACTTTTTACAGATCATGAGTACAGGATACAGAAGCTGCAGGAAGATGGAAACCTTTTCTGAAAACTTCAGAAAACATTTGAATTTCTTTGAATTCAGAAAATTTTGTGTTTAAATAACATTTTTTTTTATCTTTTCACAAATCAAATATGATGTGAACATGAATGGTTTGAAATTGGCTATTTTTCAGATACCCACATCTCAAATAGTGTATGAACAGCTTGTGGGTAAAAAATCTCCTAGTCACTAAACTTCCTTTCACGATGTTCTTTCAATGTTGTTATATAATCAAAATTTAGAAACATTTATGGACACATCTCAGTGGTTAGGGTACTTGATTAAGCACCACCACTGCCAAGCTGCCACTGTTGGACCCCTGAGCAAGTCCCATTAATCATCAATTGCTCAAATTATACTTAGTCATATTTGGGAGCTGCTTTGGATAAAAGCATCAGATAAATGTACAACACCTTGAAAGCATTTTGAATGATTCAATTCTCAACATGTTTTTTAACAAGCAAGTTAATGACCAAACTAAAGAGCAATTAATAAATAATCCACTGATGTTTTCTGAAAAATGATCCCTTTTCATTTATAGTTAGTTTTGTTTATATATTTAAAATGTTCAAGTTTGAAAGTTAAAATAATAATAAACATTGTCAGTTGGTGGGTGGCAAAAATGATCATTCTGCTTTATTTCTGGTATGTAATTACTGATATAGGTAAGTGCTGTGTAGCCTAATTTATATATGAGCAACTCTTAAAATATTTCATGATTAATAGGCAGTTTTAGTGTAATATGATTTCAGCTTTTAAGAGAGAGAAACAGAGTGGACAGTGCTTTGAATGAGGAACTTACCCCTTCTGACATACAGCACCATTATAAAAAAGTTTAGTTTGTTCTTGTTTTGGTCCCCAGTTTTTACCACCCACCCTTCCTTGTCTGAACCTGTGTTTCATCTTCCCCAGTCTAGTTATATATTTATATCCTGTGTCTTCCTGACTTAGTTTGTTGGTAATTGTAAATTCCCAGCATGAATTCTGTGTTTCCATAGTTTATCATGTTTTTTTTATGCTTTGTGTAGTTGTTTTCTGGTTTTGTTTCCCTCTCTTCCGGTTACTCAACCATTAACTGTTGCATGGATAATAAGTTTGGATTTGTCCTAAATAAAGCTTGCTCTTCTTGTGTTTGCATCCTGTCTTGCCTTGCTCTGTGTTACATTATGACTGATCAATGTAATGCAATGCAGCAAGTGAGCAATATACTGGTATGGGTATCTTACATCAGTGGAAAAACTTTGGCTGCTTCTGTGGAGTCCAAACATTTTTACATTATTCTAGGTGTGTCACAGACCACTATGCTTAGGGGTTTGAAATGCTAAAATAAGAACGTATGTATCCTCTGTAAGCTGTTTCCATGCATGGCACAGTATGTATTTGGGAATACTGTTCCGATCCACTGGAGAAGTATAAATTAGGGAGTCCCACACTAAGATGGCAGAGGTAAGGTATATGATTGTAGTCTAAGTGGTGAACCACTTGGGACTGTTCACCTAGGTCCAGGGGTATGACAATGCAGTATGTCAATCCCACTTTTCCACCAGAAATCAGCACCTGATAGGGGCTTCTCCAGTGAGGTCCCAGCACCATACGGCTCTCTGTGGGCTTATTGAGCCACACCAAGTCATCTACTCACAAGCACACAATGCTGAATACTCACGCCATGAAACAGCTTCTGTTTCTCCTGAGCCTTGGCCATGTTCACTCTGGCAGCAGTGAATGCCGTCTCTAGCTACTCTACAAGAGACGACACAAACTGTGCATGAGACTCAAAGCCTGCAGGCTTCAGGATTCGGGAGGGCACAAGCACATCTGCAGGAACCTGTGCTTCACATCCATGTATGAGGGAGAAGGGGCTGAAGCAACTACTGGCATGTCTGGATGGCCACCACTTTGGAAATGTCTAGGTCTTCCTCTTGCAATGACCTTATCTGAGAGCCATCATGTGAGTAACTTGACAAGGCCCAGGTTTACACCAGGCCCCTTAGGAAAATGAGATTTTTCAATTTTGATTCTTTACTTGAAATTTTATTAGTGAGGAATTAATATTTGGAGCATGTGATAGATACTGTCACTTAGGAATGTTAATCGGGTGTTCTGGCTGCTATTCCAGCGAGCTGGCCATTTGGGCCAGTGGTCAGGGCTCATGTTTACTTCCTTTCAGTCCTGGTTAGGGTGGCTGCCTTCAGCTTTTGTACGTGGGATGGCAGTGAGGCCATTGGGAGTGTGCTCCAGGTTGATGAACCCACACCTGCTGTAAAGGGATGGTCAAGCCCAGTGTGAGGACCCCTGATGAAGGTCACGGGTGTGGCCCTGATGGAAAGGGCAGTTGTGTGCAGAGGGACACATGGACAGTGTCATGTGCAGAGGCACTCCCCAGAGGTGAAGGCATTGCAACAGAGACTGTCACTATCCAAAGGGGAGAATGGTGTGATGGAGACCGTCACTTAGGATGGTTAAATTGGTACTCTGGCTGCTAATCCAGAGAGCTGGTCCCATGATCAGAGGTTGGCTTTGGGTTCGAGTTCTTCAGCTTTTGTTACAGAGCAGCTTCTCAGAGCATGACTGTGGCATCACCAGCCGTGAGGTTCAGAGGAAGACCTTGTCCTCCCTCTGGGGTCTTAGAGATTTGATTTAATTATCCCTGATTGAACCATTTGATTAATTTCTCCCTGACTACAAGTACATATGTACCCAGCACGACACTGTTTCTTTTTGTCTTTCTTGCAGTGGAGAATAAAAACTCTTCTCAACTGCACTCACACCTCGCTCCCTCTCTGCGACCATAACAGCTCTTTTTCTCTACACCTTTTCTCAGCATGCAGGCATGTTAAGGGGAAAAAAGATTTTTACCATTTTATTCTAAGATTTTACTCCAGGAACTTCTGATATTAACAGAAGTTTGATTGTTGCTGCTTTTTGCAAGGCCTCCAGTCATTCATGATAAGGATTATATAAGCCAAGTGCCATAAAAACTAAACTGTTCATTCATTACACTGCTTTTTTTCCTTCCACATAACTGTCATAGACAGGATTTTACAATTTATATTTCTAAAATGTAAGGTTTTTATTGTTGTTGTTGTTATTATTGCATTGAAGTAATGAAAAAATATTGCACATCACCTGAGAATAAAACCCATTACATGCTGCTTCCCCTAATTTTCATGTTATTGATAGATGATTATTATTAATTTTTATTTTATTGACTTTCTTGATAGTTATTATTCTGTGTTATATGTTAAAGTGAAGATACAATAAAAAAGACTGAAATGTGATCAAAATATTTTAAGTTTCTCTTTTATATTTCCAGTTGCATGGGAGAACGCAGAAGTCAAGACATCAGCTGTTGAGTGACATGTAAGTCACAGTTGCAGAATGTATAATCCTTTACTGCCATCTTGTGCACTAAATATGAAAATTCACCATGCTTTTTGTAATGGATTGGTTAGGATTAAGTGTTGAACAGTTTACATAACTGGTAAATTAATTACACATTTTAAATTGTGATAAAAATTACAATTTTCTATTTTTCTCTTCCACAATCTTTATACTTTATACTTTCTGTGTGACCAGGTAATTAAAAACAAAGTCTTGTGTTTCTCAGACAAGGCTTTTAAAATAATTTTCATTTCAACAAGTATTGGATTTATTTTAGATTATTCTGAACACTAGTTTAATCTGAGTGATAATATAATATTTTTTTTTGTATTTTATTCTAACCTAAAAATAGACTTGATTGTTTTCCTTTGGCAGTTATTAATCAGTGTTTAGATCAGCTCTGTGCAGGTGGCATTAAAGCTGAATCTACACTGAGTGCTTCCTCTCTCTGAAATCAGTCTCCTGTATGCTGGTGACTTTCTCACCACACTCTCCTCAATCAGACGCCTCTATAGATGGGAGGTGGAGTTCTGTTCATCCGCGCTGACGTTCTTTTGATATATATGGAGTAAGTCAAACATGCATCCTCTGATTTGTCACTGAAGGATCTTTGAAGATTTGCCCTTCTCTGTCTAATAAGGTAACAGTGAGTGTGATTGGCAGCTGTGAGGAGCTCTCTCTCTCTCTCTCTCTCTCTCTCTCTCTCTCTCTCTCTCTCTCTCTCTCTCTATAGAGGGCTGAGTTCCTTCCTTCAGTTTCTTCAGTCTCTCTGGGGTAGTGGAGGTGAAGCTTGTGTTTCCTGCTGAGTTGAACAGAGTGTGTGCAGGGCAGAGGGAGATGGACAGCTGTCTGACTTTAATTCTTCTGATGTCCACAGTCTCACTCACTACTGCTGGTAAGTACACACTCAATTATACAAACATTCTCAGATCAGTAGGAACTAGTCAGTTAGTCCTGCCTAAGGTAAAGACTAATCATGGAGAGGCAGTGTTTAGCAATTATACTGTTCTTAAAGGAGCCAGTAGACACAGAGTATTAGACGAGCCCTGATACTAGATACTTTTAAGTCTGTACAAAACCCCTTTACTTTTAAGATTTTAACTCAGATTAGTACACAGTACTTTTGAATTTAATTTAAAATGTTTAAATTAATTTTGTACTTAATTTTGTAATTAAGTAAAATTTTAATTTTGTAATTAATGTACTTTTAGATTTTTCATTCTTAATTGATTGTCTTTATTTGTTTTTGTCTCAGCTCTTTAAATGTTTAATTTGAAATCTTTTAGCATTTTAATTTCTTTTAGTAGTAGTTAGATTTTAAATTTGTTCTGCTTAAATCTATTATTTATAATTGATTATGATTGATCATTGTTACTGTTTATAATTGTAATATTTTATGTGAAATACTTAGAATTGCCACTGTTTATGAAAATTGCTATAGAAATAAATTTAGATTAACAAATTGCTAAATTAGGAACTATAAATGTGACTCAACTCTAATGAATCAGAGTTAGTTGAGACAGTAGTGATGACCAATCTGAACAGGCTGGATAAGCTGGTGTAGAAAGTGGAGTGTGTAGTGGGGTGAAGCCTGGACTCTCCACAGGCTGTGACAGAGAGGAGGAGGAGGACGAGGAGAAACTGCACTCAGTTCCTGAGCTCCTCCCTCCCTCCCCCACTGCACAGTACACTGGTAGAGCTCAGGAGCTCCTTCAGTCCCCTTCATCAGGACAGAGAGCAACACTGAACGTCTTCAACCCTCTTTCAGACCTTCACTCCTTCACATTCTCAGTGCTAATGGGAGATGCCACCATTTCTCCCTAGTTTGTGTACACACAGTAATATCTAATCACACAGATAATCAATAAAAATACCAGTCAATAACTGGTATTTTGGAGCTAGTGTATACATTTGTGTATATATACTATTTATAGCATTATATGCTATTTTTTCATATTTGTGTCCTCTGTGGGCAGCTGAAGTGTGGGAGTGCTGTGGCTGTGTTGGGGGTGGACTGGTTTGGGGAAGGAAGTGGCCACATCTGGGCTGATGTGTTTGATTGTCATGGGAACGAGACACACCTGTCAGAATGTCCCATCTCATCATGGAGTCGAACAGCATGTTCTCATAAACAGGATGCTGGAGTCATCTGCAATGGTGAGCTCTTCCACTCATGTACACCACATTACTGAAGTTTTAAAACATTAAATATATTTTGCATGCTAAAATAAAAACCGTTTTAATTTTCATATTTAATTATATTCCAATTCAGGTTCCTCTCAGGCCTTTCATGAGGGGCGAGTGAGGTTGTCTGGAGGGAGGGAGTGTGAGGGGCAGGTTGAGGTTTACTTCAGTCAGGACTGGAGGAGAGTTCTCCTGGATTCCTGGAGTGTGTCTGAGGCCTCAGTGGTCTGCAGACAGCTGGGTTGTGGCTCTGTGTTGAACTTCTCCAGCTCCTCTCCATCCAGTCCTGATCAATACATCCACATGTGTGTGATGGGTTTCAATTGTTCTGGGAGTGAAGCTCATCTGGGGAACTGCAGCAGTGCAAAACTGCTCAACCTCTCCTGCAGCTCCAGGGAACAGCTGTCAATCACCTGCTCTGGTATGTGTTACATTAACCCAAAACATGGGTACCTAATACGCTCTAAAATGTATCCCTGTTGTGTGAGGATTTATGACATTTATCACTTAGTATCAAAAATAAGAACCTGAATCATTATTTTGGTAAAAACAATTCCATGTGTCTCTTTGTGTGCGTGTGTGCGTGCGTGCGTGTGTGCGTGTGTGCGTGTGTGTGTGTGTGTGTGTGTGTGTGTGTGTGTGTGTGTTTAGGTGTGTTTAACTCAGGCCACAGCTCCATCAGACTGGTTGGTTCTGGGGGAGACTGTGGAGGAAGGCTGGAGGTTTTCCTCAGTAGCTCTTGGGGGACAGTGTGTGATGACTCATGGGATATTGAGGATGCTCAGGTGGTGTGCAGGCAGCTGCAGTGTGGAGTGGCCCTCAGTGCCCACATACCAGCCTGGTTTGGTCCTGGAACTGGGCCCATATGGCTGAATAAGGTGCAGTGTGAGGGGAACGAGACATCCCTGTGGAACTGCAGGTATCAACTCTGTGGACAAGATGAGTGTGGACATTAAGAGGATGTAGGAGTGGTGTGTTCAGGTAAAGTGTTCTGACTGCTGCGGTTATTGATGCGTTTCCACCCTTTGTAGCTAAGTTATTCAGCATGTGCACTAGTTTATACAAGCAGTAATGCTTGTATAGCTTCTTGTGGTAACAGAAAATATTTAAAATTGAATTACATTAGCAATTCCTATAACATACAAAACACTAAGTTTAAACAAGTGTTATTTAATCTTTTCATAAACTCTCTTTCTGCCCTCAGAGTTTAAAGAGATCAGACTTACAGAGGGCTGTGAAGGAAATCTGGAAGTGTTCTACAACAGAACCTGGGGAAATGTGTGTGAAAATAGACTAGATGAAGAAATAGCAACTTTAATCTGTCAAGAGCTGAATTACGGAACATCTGGCAGTGAGAATAATGACAAACCAAGAGTGGAATCATCTCCTGACTGGCTGGATGATCTGAAATGCAGGAAACATGACTCCACTCTGTGGCACTGCCCATCTTCCTCCTGGGGGAAAGAAACATGCAGCTCGCATGTGGCTCACATTACCTGCACAGGTAGGGACAACCTTTCATTGATTTGAAATTAACTGATGTCTTTGCCCAGAAAATATTAAACTGGCTGAAATAGCAACAACACTGAATACCACTGGAAATTCAAAGCTTTAAGTATAACAGCTCAATGATTAATGAAGTACCTTATCACAACTGCAGAAAAGGAAAATATTCAGGTGCAGCGAAGTCATCTGAAGTGCTCCTCATCTTCCTACCAGAGACAGTGCTCAAGTAAGGAAATAAATTGACTATAAAGTCAATGTGTTTTTGGCATGATTAGGCCATTAATTACTGTTGCCATGCCTATTCATTTGTGTGTGTGTGTGTGTGTGTGTGTGTGTGTGTGTGTGTGTGTGTGTGTGTGTGTGATGTAGATCACATGCCTCTCAGGCTGAGGGGAGCAGAGAGAAGCTGCTCTGGGAGGCTGGAAGTTTACCATAACGCTGTTGGAGGCTCCATCTGTGATGATCAGTGGGACACCAGGGATGCTGAGGTGGTCTGCAGACAGCTGGGCTGTGGGAAGGCACTGAGGGCTGATGGGAGTGCTGCCTTTGGTGCTGGTGAAGGGGTGATCTGGCTGAACAGAGTGAAGTGTAGAGGGGATGAGATTCACCTGTGGGACTGCAGTTATTCTCTGAAGAAACACACTGACTGCTCCCACATAGAGGATGCTGGAGTCACCTGTGCAGGTCAGAGGATTTTGCTTGATTCTGGTGTTTCAAGTTCCATGCAAAAGTCTTTTCTCCCGTTGCTAATCTGCAAAAGGTTATTTTCATTGTCATTTTGGCTAATGAGAGTTAAATCGGTTAGTGCTTAATTTCTGCTCATCTTCTTGGAGAACATGAACATGTATTTTGAATGTCTGGGTGTTCTGCTTTTATATTGACAGACCCATATGTGTCTCCTACAACTGCACCCAGAACAACCACAAGCACCTCCACCTTTACAGGTTCGCTCTGTCTCTTGGTCATTTTCATAAGTGACTGTGGAAACATTATTGCTTGTTCTTCAGAGTTGTTGGTGTGTATTTTTCTTTCCAGATGTTCAGAAGACATCCAGTCCTCTACAAACTGCATCAGCAGCTGTTCTGTGCACCACCCCTACAGTGGTCCTGCTGGTACTGGCAGTGCTGCTCTTCCTGGCCTTAGTGCTTCTCTCTGGGCTGGTTTACCAGAACAGAGTGCTCAGGAGAGATGGGACACATTCACACATCATCTACAGTCCAGTTTCTGGACATTCTCTGAACATCATTAGTCCTTGAGTCTGTCTGTCTTCTGTTACACTGAAGTGACACCATGTTTCTGTCTGTCTCCACCCAGTGATCTCTAAGAGGAGGCATAAGACTCTGCCTGAGGCAGTCTATGAGCAGATCGACTGCAGATACATCAATAAAATATATTTTGTACATACATAGAATATATATTTATCTTGCATATATATATTTCACATATAGAGAATATCTATATTTCTCTATGCACCCTTGTTTTCTTTTCCTCAGTTTGGACAGAGCGCTCTCCACCATTTCACTGCGAGTTATACTGTGTATGACTATGTATGTGACGAATAAACCAAACTTGAACTTGAACTTGAACTTGATAAAAGAACCCGTGTCTCCACCCGAAGGGGTGGGTGATGTTTGTGGAGTCTTCTAAATGAGGCTTACTGAATTATATTTATATTATAATTGAGAAGTTTCTTCCAAATAATCTAATAACCAAACACATCTGAATCCATGCCCAGTGATCAAAACAATATTTAATTTCCAAAATTCTTTGTAATTTGTTATGCTGCCCAAATAATAAAAAAATTATATAATGTAACGGCATGGCCCCCTCCTCTTCAAGTCCTCCTTAAGTACGTGTGTGTGTGTGTGTGTGTGTGTGTGTGTCTTCTGGTGTGGGGTCTTAGGCTGCCCTCTACTGCCTGCAGTGTTATTATTTCCATCTTCCTGTAACCAGCCCAGTTGATTATGATCACATGAGTCAGTTTGGGGTTGATTTGGTGTTCTGTACCTGTCACATGACTGTTCTGCTCTCCTTTAACAGGAAGTGTCCTTTCTGAATCCCAGCATTCAGGATATGAGGATGTGGATCAGGCGTTTGTCTCAGGTAACAGGACCACTGCATGTGTGTGTCAAATTGGATCCCATTTAGAAATATTAGAATGATGGATAAGCAATAAAATAATTTATTATTAAAACTCACCTAGCTGAACCTTATTTATAATATTCTGTGATGAATGGTTACAGAAAATGTAAAATTTTACCTAGCATGAAATATTTTTGTTCTTTTAGATTTCCACTTTGTCTCATATGAGTCTATCTGGTAGTGTGTGTTCCTCTTTGTTAGATGAATGAGAGCTTCTTTGTGTCAGAGTCTGATTTACTGCACTGGTTAACATTTTATTCATCTGTAGATCAGAAGATGTTTTGCAGAAGTGCTTCCCCCATATTCTAACCAGAGTCACATGCAGTAGTTTACAAAAGACCTATCAGAGAATGACTGTTTGTACATCATTCTCATTATAGTAGTTTGTTTTAAGTTGTGTAAAAAACAAAGTTATCGTCTTTTTCCAGAAAAGTCTGTGACTGTGGACCAGGCTGAGTATTATGATGATGTCACCACCACCGGTGACCTCATAAGCGAGTTCCTTTATTAACTGATCATGTGATTCTACTTCCTTAAACCAAACTATGAAAAGATGGCTGGACTGTTTTAAAGACAGTCTGCTTTTATTGAACTTAGGTGACATAGAAAGAGAGGACATACCAGAGAACTACGATGATGTCATCACTGCTGGACCCAGCCCTGATATTGTAGCAGGTGTGGTTCTGTATTGGGGACTGTCTGTCAGACAGAACAAACATTCTTACTACAAACCCATAACTGTTCATTTGTTTGGTGTGAATACAAGTATGAATTTGTATGGGGAGCACTTTTATATTCAGTCATCATTAAAAACATCTGAGATCACAAATAAAATAAAAATTAATAAATAACCAAACAAATAAATCAATAAAAAAGAAAAGAGAATCATTAAATGATCTGTAAATGAATGATGCCTGTGCTACTTTTTTGGAGCTTTTCTCTGCTTTAAGAGCCGCCAGCTCAGTAACATCTGTTTGTCGGTACATCTGTGTTTTGGTGTACAGGACGTATCTGAGAATTATGATGATGTCATTACTGATGATCAGAACGCTGCTGTTGTGAGAGGTATGACTTGTAATGTTATAACATTGTAGCCTCATACATGAAAGCAGTTAATGAAATAAATGCTAATGTACTGGTATTTTCCTCTATATCTCCTCTATAACAGAGGAGATGACAGAGAACTATGATGACGTTATTACCACTGGACTAAACCCAAACATTACAGCAAGTAAGATTTTAATACGTGGCCATTTATGTCAAATGGAAGCACTAAATCAGAACAATAGGTTGTAATGTAACACACATTTTATTGATATCAGTATCATATGTCTTCTCATGTTGGTATAGTGGCCACACCAGAAGACTGTAATGATGCTGGAACAAACCCAAATGTTACAGAAAATAAGTATTTTTTTAAAATGTAGAAACTGTAATGCTGTGTGTATATATATATATATATATATATATATATATATATATATATATATATATATATATATATATATATATATATATATATATATATATATATATATATATATATATATATATATATATATATATATATTCATTATATTTTAACATCATAATTGATCTTTGCCTGTTGGTGTAGTGGACACACCAGAGAACAGTGATGACGTCATCACTGCTGGACAGGACGTAGGAGGTGTAAATGGTGAGCGGCTTCCCTTGTTGTGTCCTCCACTACATTCCACCTGTATGGTGGAGTCAGTGTGTCAAATCAAGAACACAGGCAGCACAGTGAAAACATGGTCACATTAGTGCTCATATAAGATGAAAATGTAATAATGTTAATGCATGACAGAGGACTCCTATTTATATATCAACTACAGTCTCCCTTCACTTATATAACAAGTGCACCCATATTTATACAAGTGGAGATGACTGAGACAGTACTGGAGTTCAGTGCCATCTACATCTGTCTAACTGTCCTACAAATGCTGCGTCTGTCTAAGTACAATCTACAAATTATGTGTCTGGTACCTTGAATCATGCAAAGGCTTAAAACTAAACAGAGCTGGTTGTCATAAATGATAATAGGCTACATTTTATTCTTAAGATATCTTATTTAAGGCACAGCATTTGTACATCTTCATATATTATATTTCTTGGAAATCATAGAATTTCTTAGCACTGTAGTGGTGATTAGATAAACACTGAGGCAATTTCTGTTTTACTCACTCATTAACATTTTACAAGCTGATTTAATATGTGCATAATACAAAAATAAAATATTTTAAGCTATTTTAAGAATTTAGAAAGAAAAATTTGAATGTACTCTTTTTACAGACTATGAGGACATGAAGGAGGAGCCTCAGAAAGAGATGAATCACATGACCAAGAGACAACACCAAGTGCCTTTCCTCAGGAAATTACATTTGAACTTCTTCAAACTCAAAAAATGATTTCTAACATTTTTCACAATATGTAACATTTTATACATTGTTTATTTCAGCTTTCGGCTGGAATCACACCCAGGTATAAAAATACCAAAGTTTCTTTCGCAGCCAAGCGTCACCAAATTGTTTCTCAACATTTTTTAAAATGGTAATATGTAGTACATAATCAAAGATGAAAAGCTTTATCTCATCTATGTCACTTGTTCTTCTGTTGAAATAAACACGTGATCTTTTGCAAGATCTCCACATTTAATCATTCTGAATACTTTGCTTACGCTATTAGAGGCCTAAACTTACATTTTCAATTCTCAACAATGTTAGCAGCCTAGTAAATTAACAAATAAACAAATAGCCTAAATAAAACTAACGTTTATTGGAAAAGGCTCCCTATTCGTTTTTAATCCGTACTACTTAGGAGTCGCATCATAAAAATACACATGAAATAAAACATTTAACGTTTTAGAACTTTTATTTTTAGCGAGGAAATGACACCTTAAAGGCATTCCGTACTATTTCTAAAAATGAATTTTACAACCTCTGTGATATTTTGTAGTATTTTATGTAATCCTACTTTTTTTTCTTCATCTACACTTTCACACATTTCAGAATTCGGTGATCTGCGCAGTTTCTGAGTTTAAGATAAAAAGGATGGCACAAAATGGCACAAAAGTTACATGACGCGATTCAAATATCAGTCTTTTTTTTCAAAACAAATAGAAAAGGAGAAATCACATATGGATAGCTTATTATATATCCTAAAATCAAATTAGTAATATAATCGTTTTTATAATTAATTTATAAGCGTAGTAGGGCTAAATAGATTTATTTTATATTTAAACTAATGATAAATTATGAGTGAAAGCCAAGGACAATGTTGTACTATTAATTTGTTACACTAGAATAAGTTATTTATTTTAGGTGTCAAAAGCATTGGTAGTGTCACACACAACACTCTTACATTTATGGTATTTAGCTGAGATTAAATTCAAATTTATATTATGAATTTAAGAAACATAAATAAAATGGAGCCATAAAACCTACATGTACCACTGAGTATTTGTATTCTAGTGCAGCGCAAGTGCAGGACATACAGACTCCCTCGACGGAGACATTTATTAACATACGAAAACACAACGGCACTCACATATAACGTCAACGGTGAACGTGAACACACAACGACTAACATTACCGATGTGAACATTAACATAGACAACATGACCATCGTGAACGTGATCAATAACCGCCAGCGAAACAGCGTCCCACAGCGGTGTAAGTGCACGCAGACATTAGCAGACTAACCACGTGCAGGCTCGTGCTCAGTACAAAGGCGTGGCTACAAACAAGACGATTAACGGCCACTGCACGCGGTGGGCCGTACCAGGTGACTAGTGGGGGCTCCGTGACAGCATTTAATCAAAATGTAAAGACTTAATAACTGACTTCATTTATCATAACATAATATTCTAAGGTTTTGGCTAATATTAAGGGTAATTAAAGACAACTAAACACATGCTACACTGTATGAAGTGGAAGACCTTAGCGATTGGCATTAGGTAGTCCAGTCATCATATTAGTTTCCTCCAAGAATGTTTTTCAGAACTGAATGAATATTTTTGGCAGCAGAAAGTCTTTGGTGTGCAGAGGTTGCAATGAGCTGTGCTTCAATACGAAAATGTTTTACCGACCTCCTAACCATTTTATTTATTTATTTATTTTTGTGTAGAAAAATTATGTTGTATGATTGTTGAGTAAAGATAATTACTTCAATGTGTTTATAATCACGTAGGGTAATACATGAAAAAGTATCAATTTAATTATTTTTTTCCCCCCAAAAGTATTCTTGACTCATTACAAGCATGTCATTTTTCTAATTTGTCTGCATAGGGGAGACCAGGGTTGGTTGACACCCGGGTTGGTTGTCACATTACTTATATTCTGTAAACTATGGAGATCTCTATAGAAGAATTGACACTGAAATGTTCAGATTTGAGGGCAGAAACCATTAGCCATAGTTCTCTCTCTTTGACCCGAAGAGACCTGATGTAAGATCAGTTTTGTGATTTTTCATACCATAAAGTTTGTATTTTGCAATCATATATTGAGAGGAAACTAAAATACCTTGAAATCAACTATTTCACTTAAAACAGTGGAGACAGTGTTGTAGTAACAGTTATTAGTTTGAACTGTTTCCTCAAATGTCATTAAGATGCCCTTTATTGTAACTGCCTTAGTGGTAGTGGTTGTCACATTCATGATGAGGATGATGTCATCTCAAGGTGTGTCATTTCAAGGTGTGTTCTTTTTCCTTGAATTTATGGTGCAAATATCAATCAAACAATTTGCCACAACTGTAAATATTCTACTCGAAGCATTAGATTAAGTGAACTGAACAGTGTTAGATTCACTTCTATTGATATTTATTCACAGAAATATTTGGTAAATTTTTCATTCATTTCTCTTAAATGAGAATGAAATTTTGTTAAAAGGTGTTATTCTGTTTTGTACAGTCATTTATTAAAGGTCTAATATAATTTTGTGATGGTGGCGGCACAGAGGGAGCAAGAGGTGAGGTTGCCAGAAAGTGCTCTTTATTCTCCATAGGTGAATGCACAAAAGTCTGGTAGCGAAAATGAAAATCAGGAAAGAAGAATGCTTTGCTTGGTATGGTTTGGTTTGGCTTGGCTTGGCTTGGTAACTCCTCTCAAGGTAAGCCATTAATGCGCAGCATCCTCCCTACCGACCTGCGGGTTGAAATAGGTGATAGGAGAGACAAAGAACAGGTGCACCGGGTTAGTAGGCAGGTGATTGGGAACGAAGTAGGCGTTTCCCTTGTATCTCACGGTGAGTGGGCGTTGTTCCCCTGTGGAGAGGCCGACCCTTCGTGACAAATTTCACCATGACAACCAGCCCTATGCTGTGACTACCAATCCCACCATGCAGCAGGTCTTCACAAATGCACAACATGTATTGAAAATCTAATAGCTCATTATACCAATGGTGGAACTGTTAAGGTTCTACTCCCTTTGTGCAGGGAGACACTCTGCTAGTTCATGATGTCTAGGTTTGTCTGATGGAAATTATACGATTGGGAGGTTAGAGCCATAATAAAAAATGTGACAACCAGCCCGTCTCCTGTAATTCAGATTACATGTAGATTAATGATGCTGATACACACTCACTTGCTCAGATCCCTTTTTACTCCTTGTTCAGATTGCTTGCAGAATGAAATTTAACCAAAAAATGAAGACCAAAAAGTATGAAGCTGTTTTGGTTATTTTGCATCTTGGGCAAAGTCATCATGTAACGTGTGTAAGAACAGAGAGACATAATGTAATGGGTGCATGATTTAGTATAATTACACTTTTACAGTAACACATTATACATAAAAACTGCTTATTTCAGTTTCCTTTTTATTACTGAGTTAGCTCACCAGTGAGCTTGTTGTTGTTTACGTTACAGAGAATAAAGAATCTCATCAACTCCATAACTGTCTTGCTAACAAGGGGATAAACAGGACACGGGTGAGTACAATAAGGAGGCGGAGCACATGAAACACAGGGCACACACAATAACTAAAACACATCAATTACCAGGTGATGCTGTTGCCAGGAGAACCACCGAAATCTTAATCCAGAATACCAAAACTGCCTAATTCAAAGCCCAGTGTAATGACACTATAATGTTAACGTAGGTTCTGGTGAGTAATAATATCAACATTAAATTCCAGAGACTAGCAGTGTTACGTAGCCAGACTGACTGATGGGATTTTTATAAAATACAATATTGCCAAGGCATTGAAAATGTTTATATTTTAACTTCACAAAATAATAGAAATAAACATTACAAAATCAATAATAATAATAATAATAATAATAATAATAATAATAATAATAATAACAGTATTACTATTATTATTAATAATAATAATACTAATACTACTAATACTAATAACAATAATACTACTAGTAATAATAATAACAACAATAATAAAAACATTAACACTACTACCAATAATAACAATAACAATAAATATAGATGTGAGCAGCACTTCCGGGGCCAAGCACAGTCTTGCCAGTCTGACATGAAGCAACATGGATGCAGAAATCACCTTCCGTGGACACATAACATTCTGACTGTGTCCACTATTTCCTGAAGATGCCGTGAAAAAGGTGTTTGAGGTTAGGTGACAATGAAATAAAGTGTTTTGATGAACTGGAAATTTGATTGAGGAGCTTCCTAAGTTAATAAAAATGTACAGACATAGACATATACATGTATAGATTGGAATATCCCATGCCCTCCATCCAGTCATTAAAGGTTTTAAAATGTATACAATAGCAATTTGCATATAATGAGAAAAGCTGGTGACTGAGTTTTTGATGATGGTCTAAAATTGAAATATTCAGTGCTGTTCTATTGTTTGTTGCACCATACTGGAAGTTGTGGATGCCTGACTGGTTAGTTGATATGGAACTGAGTGAAAGGCTATATGCATGTGTCTGGTTACATCACATTTGTGAATGTTTTATGAAAACACCCTGTCTCTTTGCAACCAAGACAAGTCAAGGTGTTTACAATGCACAAACTGGCATTTTGGGTCTAATGTGAATTGGTGGGGAATTTCTGAGTTTAGTTTTGGTGATAATATAAAAACATAAGAACTGTACCATGTTGCTGTTATAACCTGCACTGATTATATGTTAATATGACTGCAAGTACAATTAGGTAGCCCTGTTTACTGTGATGTTCTATATGGTATGGCATTAAACTTCATTAATTGTTACATTGTATCATATACATTCATACCAGTCTTACTGGAGGGCTTAAGGAATTTTTTGTGAACAAGTATCTGAAGTCTCTTGTAGGTTGAGTCATGCACTCAAACATTGCAGGTAACATCATACTATAATTACATGTTTGATATAATTGCAAGTATTGATGTGAACTACTTTTATTGACTTCTGCCCATTTAGGTTTAAATACAAGTCCTGTGAAGTGCAAAGTAGGTAACTGTGCACTGTAGAGCCTCCCAATGTCATAACTGGTTCATTACATGTGTGTCTGTCTGTATGACTGTGTAGGAGTTATGGACTTGAATGCGTTTTCCCTACTATTCCCTACTCCCTACTAGTTTGTCCACCCTTCCACCATGACTCTCTGTCCTCTCTCTCTTTGGAGGCAGTTACAGATTCTTTCATTTTTACACTCTCCTCATCAATGATTCTTCTGTGCTCTCTCTCCTATAGACCTGTAAAGTCCTCCCCACATGCCCCCTCACCAACAGAAACACTCCGCTGCCACAGGAGAGAACTAAGGACTGCAGAGAGGTGGTGGAAGAAATCTCACCTAGATTCAGACCTCAGCTCATACCAGTCTCTCTTTTCCAAGTTCTCATTGGACATAACATCTGCAAAGTCATCCTACTACAGAGGAAAATTTGAATAATCAGCATCTGATCCACGCAAGCTCTTCACTATTTTTCTTTTCTCCTTAATCCCCCCTCCCACTCCTTCCTCATCTCTTACTCCTTAGGATTTCATCACCCTCTTTGAGGAGAATGTTGCAATCCGCCAGCCCTTTTCCTCTGTTCCCACTCTTCCAACCAGTGTGCATTCCCCAACATCCAACACTCTGACTTCTTTTTCTCCTCTCTCCTCAGATGAAATTCTTCAACTCCTGACTTCCTGCAATCCATCTACATGTCCACTGGATCCAAGGCCTTCCACTCTGTTCCAGACAATCTCAGGAGATCTGCTTCCTTTCATCTAGTCAGTCTGGCTACAAACAGGCACATTCTACAGAAACAGCCCTCATAGCAGTGACGGAGAAACTTCATGCTAGAAACAGCCCTCATAGCAGGGATGGAGAAACTTTAAGCTGCTAAAGCTGCCAAACTGTCATTTGGTTTGATTCTTCTCTGTAGAATAGTGGCAACAGGAACAGTGGAGTAGGTTTGCTTGATGACTTTTTTCTGTCAGGGGTATAAAGGCATTAATGTCTCTTGAATTTCTGTAATTAATTTAATCTGAATTTCTGTGCAATTAAGACAGTGTTGTCCAAACCTTTTAAAAGCAGGCTTTATTGAACCTTGTACCTACATGGCCCCTTGTGAAAAAGTGATTGCACCCCCCCCACCCTGTTAAAACATAAATTAAGTGTGGTTTATCACATATTTGGAAAGTGGAGTTCAATTTCTCTAGCCACACCCAGGACTGATTACTGCCACACCTGTTCTCAATCAAGAAATCACTTAAATAGCACTTGCCTGACAATGTGAAGTAGACCAAAAGATCCTCAAAAACTAGACATCATGCTGTGATCCGAAAAAATTCAGGAACAAATGAAATACAAAGTAATTGAGATCTATGAGTCTGGAAAAGGTTATAAAGCCATTTCTAAGGCTTTGGGACTCCAGCGAACAACAATGAAAGCTGTTGTCCCCAAATGGCAAAAACATGGAATAGTGGTGAACCTTCCCAGGAGTGGCCAACAAAAATTACCCCAAGAGTGCAGCGATGACTCATCCCAGAGGTCACAAAAGACCCCACAACAACATCCAAAGAACTGCAGTCCTCATTTGCCTTAGTTAATGTCAGTGTTCATACTCTGTGGACTGATGGGACAAAAGTTGAACATTTTGGAAGGTGTATGTCCCATTACATCTGGCGTAAAAGTAACACAGCATTTCAGAAAAGGAACATCATACCACCAGTAAAATATGGTGGTGGTAGTGTGATGGTCTGGGACAGTTTTGCTGCTTCATGGACTTGCTGTGGTAAATGGAACCATGAATTCTGCTGTTTACCAAAAGATCCTGAAGGAGAATGTCCAGCCATATGTTTGTGACCTCAAGCTGAAGCACACTTGAGTTCTGCAGCAGGACAATGATCCAAAACACACAAGCAAGTCCATCTCTGAATGGCTTAAGAAAAACTGAATGAAGACTTTGGAGTGGCCTAGTCAAAGTCCTGACCTGAATCCGATTGAGATGCTGTGGCATGACCTTAAAAAGGTGGTTCTTGCTCGAAAACCCTCAAATGTGGCTGAATTACAACAATTCTGAAAAGATGAATGGGCCAAAATTCCTCCACAGTTCAGTAAAATACTCATTGCTAGTTATCGCAAATGCTTGATTGCAGTTGTTGCTGCTAAGGGTGGACCAACCAGTTATTAGGTTTAGGGGGCAATCACTTATTCACACAGGGCCATGTAGGTTTGGATTTTTTTCCCCCTTAATAATAAAAACCTTCATTTAAAAACTGCATTTTTTGTTTACTTGTGTTATCTTTGTCTAATATTTAAATTTGTTCGATCTGAAAGATGTGTGACAAACATGCAAAAAAATATCAGGAAGGGGACACACTTTTTCACACCACTGTACGTACTTCTTTTCTTGCCTGACAGGTGTACATGACTGGAGGGGTTCCTTAGCAATGGAAAAATCTGCTTTGGCAATATAATGCAGAGACTGCAAGATCTGAACTCAGAACCTGGAGGCCTAACCCTAGCTGTCCAGTGCCATCAGTCTTTTGGTGAGTGACATGTCACCTGCTCAATGCGATTGATCTGCGTGGTGAGTGACACTGGCTGTCCAATGCTAGCATGGCTTTTAGTGAAATTTCGTTGGTTGGTCATATAATTTACAGAAGATCTAAGGTCAAGAAAGAGCTGTGCTTGACTTGAAGCTCAGAGAGTCACACACGTTCTGCTGTGCCTTGTTGGTATTTCAGAAGCAGTCATGTCCTGGCCTCTGACGTCACGTGGACTGTTCACTGTTTTTGTACCAAGCAACAAAGCTTTCAAATCAACAACTGTGAGTTCAGTTATACAGACCATCAATCATAAAATTACATATACACTACTGTTCAAAACTTTGGAATCACTGCATCTGTGTTCTCAATAATCCACCTTTTTGTGGATATGTACATAAAATTATTATAATGTGATACTAGAATTTAAAAATTCATGAATTTTCCAATAACTTTTAGGAAGCACATAAATACACAAATAGTTTTGTCCAGAATTATGTAGAATTGTGCAGATGACTCCAAAATGCTTCATAGACATGTATGGAGAGAGTTAATAATAAAATTAATATCCAGAATACTTCACAAAGGGGTGGAAAGCAATGATCAAATCTTGAGGCAGATTATTTCAGGAGAAATTGCATTAAATTCAATTTAATGAATTATTCAATAGTTAATGACCTTTAGTTCACTAAAATACTAAATGATAGTTTAGAATGACATATCTACATACATTATTTAGACCTACATTGCATAAAGTTGCATAAATATAGGAACCCAAACTTTTGAAGTAGTAGTGTAAATGATAAAAAAGTGCAAAACACATCCATGTTACACACACACACACCCATGTGCATCGTACTGTTCTGCTGCTGCAGGTGAAAACTCTGGTGGCAGATGAGGCGAAGGCCCGATACCTTGTCAAGTTGCACATGGTCGCTGTGGAAATGAACTCTGACACTCTGAAGAATGGAATACTCTATTACACGCTGACAGGGAAAACTGCTGAATCAGTAACTGAGGTAGGGGAGTGTGTGTGTGTGAGGGAGGGAGGGAGGGAGGGAGAACAAAAATTGAATATTATAGAAATAGCACTCTCTCACTGTCTCTCACTGTCTCTCACTGTGTCTCACTGTCTCTTTCTCTCTTTCTTTCTCTCTTTCTCTTTCTCTTTCTTTCTCTCCTAAGTCTGAGCAGGTTAAAGTCCGTATCCATGGCAGCCGTAGGAAAGGCCTACTTCTGGAATCCAATATTATTCTTTCGAATGGAGTGATCCACATCACTGATAAAATGATGGACACGGACCCTCCTACTGTTATAAGTGACAGTCAGGTGTGTTTTTCAGACAAGCCAGATGCTTTTAATAATACTGACGTAAATCAGGAAATCCTTCTTTCTGAGTTATTAAGTAAAATAAAACTCTTTTTTTATAATTTGCTCTTTGAATTCAGGAAAACCTGATGAAGATTCTTTCTGACAATGGAAAGTTCTCCCAATTTAAGTCTCTTCTTGAGATATCGGGACATTGTAAATGTGCATGTATGAAACTCTAAGTCTGTCTCTTTGCATCAGAAAACCAACATGGTGGCTGTACACAGTGTTTGCTCCAACAAACACCGCCTTTTCTTTACTGAAGGACGGTTACCTATACTACCTTGTGTCTGATGAGGTGGGTCTGCACTGCAAAATTTCTGCAGTATTTTATATTTAGCATCACTTAACTGGAAACAAGTTGATCTTTGCCTTTATATTTCTGTTCCTTTCATCTCTGAAGGGCAATTAAAAACTACTGGAACTGATGAGAAACCATATTGTTTCCTCTGCTCAGGTTTGTGTTTCTGCTTGGAGAATGTAGTAGGAATGTGGTGTTCCTTCTGTATAGCATATTGAATCTTTTCACATGATGCTACCAAACATCTTTTTCTGTAATTACACTCATGTCTTATTTTCTTGCATTGAAATCAGCTGAGTGTTAGCTACATCATCTCAAGTGCACAGACTGTGTCCATGGCTAATCAAGTTCTAGCGTTTAACATCACCCTTGTTGTGAGTACTCAAGAATTTTCACACTTCATTTCATGTAACACTTCACCAGGAAATGTTGGCATTGCTAAAATGTATGAGAAGAAGGAGTCAGTCAACAAACACACACATGCTGACCACCTCTAGCTGCATTTACAGTTGTTCAAATAGGAATGTCTGGTACACTGTGTGATTAAACATACTGTACCATCCAACAAACACCACAAAAATGTAGAAAAGCTATTAGCTTTTTGTCTGTTCTGGCATGTCAGTTATTCCCATTTATTATTCGGTCATAAAGTCTCTGGCTGATTCTCATTCATGTTTAGGTATGTAAGTAGTGTTTGTGTTGGATGGACATTTCCCAATATGGTTTCTGCTCATAATCAGGGTCAAATTTTGATCAACGGGGTAGCAGTGGTTGAGACAGATGTTGAGGCAAAGAATGGACGTCTCTATTCGCTAGATGAGATTCTAATCCCGCCCACCATAGAACCCATCCTCCCTCATCGGTGTGACATTACTGAAAATGTTAAATATAAGGTGAGTTTTAGCCATGCATCTAGAAGTTACGTTTGATTTAAATCTGCAGAATCCCACATCATCTAAGAAAAAAAGCTACTTTTGCTTGTTGGAGTGAGAGCTTCTGTGGAAGACCATTTTGTCTTTTGTCTCCAGGGTCTGTGTGTGAGCTGTTCATCAGTCACCAGGTCCACCTGTCCAACAGGTGTCTCAATGGTAAGAAGATGCCTTCTTCATAACTTTTATTATTGTACGCCGACTGAAGTTATATAATTCAAAACATTTTATCATTAACAGGTTTACAGAGGATTTACAAATACCTAGTAATCATTATAGCTGCATGTTTGTCTGAGTGATGGAAAAGAGTTTAAGGTTGATTGTGTTTGAGGTTTTTAGTGTCTATCTCAAGGTGCATATCTAAATTATCTGTGTATATCTACATTTCTCTCCCTTGTGGCTCTTGTGTGAAGAACATGTTTTCCAGGGGCTGTGTGTACATGAAAAAGTCTCTAGACCTGAATGTTCCTGTTCTGGCCTGTATTGCAGTGAGAACCATACTGTGAGTATGAGAACCAACACCAATCACTTCATGTGTCCCAGATCTGCTCTAGCAAGCATTGCAGCAGCCTTATAGGAGCTGGTCATCGAAATGTCAGTTTCAACAATAATACAATACAATACAATAACCCAAAGTTTCTGGGACTGGTGAGACTGGGTTCATTATTAGGCTTTACCTCCACAGATTCAACATGCCAACTTCTTTGTTTTATTTATAATAAGAGAAAATCCAGCAAACGCATGTGCAGTAGTTCGGTCTTACACACTTACATATACTCAGGGCACAAAGTCACACTGTCATAAAGTAAACCTCCAGTAGATACGTTTATCCCTGAATCTTGACACTAATTACTTAAGAGCAGAGTAGATTTGTACATTGTACATCTACAGTACTATGTACATCTACAGCATTTTGGGTGTTTTGTATTAAAACTGAAGCTAAAGTAGAACATGATGTCTCTCTTTCTCCATGTTGTGAAGACCCCACAATGCTGTAAAGGCTTTTTTGGATCAGACTTTTCCCCTTGGCCTGGTGGATTCACTGCCCCCTGCTCCTCTCATGGCATGGTACACACACACACACACACACACACACACACACTCACACACACACACACACACACACACACACACACACACACACACACAAACATACATGTGTGCACATAGGCACACCCCACTTCACAACTCTCCCTTTGTTTCAGTGCTTCGAGGGTATAGGTGGCAATGGCACTTGTCAGTGTGAGCCCAACTTCAAAGGGTCCCATTGCCAGTACTGTGCTCACCCCAACAAATACGGCCCATCCTGTGACTTGGCCCAGTGCGACTCAAGAAGCATCGGAGTACCCTCCCATATCCATAGATCAGATCCATCTTTATCAGCCTCGACTGTCATAAGAGCTTCAGTAATCTCCCTTCACCTCTCTTTCCTGTACCCCGGCCTTCTGGTGTGTGCAGGGCATGTGTGACAACCGCCAAGAAGCCCACGGCACGTATAAGTCAGGCTCCTGCAAGCCAGGTTTCTCTGGGCAGCTCTGTGATAAGCACACCCAGCCCTGCAGGCCCAAGCAGCCGTACCACGCCCATGCTGACTGTGTCTACAGCGAAGGAGAGCTCATGTGAGTGCCCCACCTTTGCCCCGTCCTTAATCTGCCCTTAACCCCACCCTTACACTACCGTTAACCAACTTGAGTGGTTAGAGAAGCAGGAGGGAAAGCTCCACCCTGGCACTTGGTAGTGATGTTTAAAGGCAAGTAAGACTTTTCTTCTTTTAGTCAAGGGTTGTAATAGGTTTGGTTTCGGTTAAGATAGAAGTAAGGCTGGTTTTTTTTATTCACTTCATCATATGGTATGAAGATGTGAAGGAACAAATTTTTCCAGTCAGGGAGGGGTGTGTTTAATTTTACTTGTGTATCTTTGTTCAAGGTGTGTGTGTAAGCTGGGTTTCAAAGGGAATGGATTCCTGTGTGTGGAGAGCGACCCGTGTACTTCACCTCCCAACGGAGGCTGCAGTAACAACGTAGGTCAAGAAAGCATTTGTGTGTGTTGGTCCGCGCACACATGTGTGAATGCGTGTGTGTGTTTCTGAATGTCTTTGTTCTCTCTCTCTCAGGCTAGGTGTATAAAAACTGGACCAGGCACCCGCAGGTGTGAGTGTCTGAAGGGGTGGAAAGAGGATGGAGATGAATGCCAGCCTGTCAATAACTGTGTGGAGCCCTCTAGAGGCGGGTGCCATCCCAACGCGTCATGCGTCCACGTAGGCCCAGGACAGGTGAGACGGGCTGCTGCTTAACTCAGACACTCAGTCCAGCACAGACTCTAGACTAAGGGCACTTGCACAGCATATTGTGTCATGGATGTTGCCTTAGAGCCACTTTTGCCTACTCTACATCAGTCCTTTGTACATTTCTCCAATGTTCCATACATCCATCCATCCAGACAATCATTCAGCCTCTGTGTTTGCTGAGCTTGTCAGTCATTCTTTCTATTTTTTTCCAAAATTACTGTATGTGCAAGAAGAATTACCATGGAAATGGGAAAGATTGTGAGGCTATCAATCAGTGTATAGATCAAATGAGAGGATGTCATCAGCATGTTAGTGTGACACACACACACACACCAACACCTACACATTCCAAGCAATTTCATTTAAAAAAAAGGCTGTAATGAAGGGGATTTTCTCACTGAGTATATTATTCATTAGACCACCAGAGTGGCTGGAGCTAAAATTGTATCAGCAGACATTGTTGCCAAGAGTGGACTCATTCACCTGATCGACACAGCAAGTATTAAAAAAAACCCTCAGAAATGCAGTGGAATCCTCGTACTGTTATGTAGTGGAAATGATAGACTGGTGTTTCTTTGCCAGGTTCTCATCTCTGATCGTAAGCTGAGCGAAGGTTTACTTGAGGTGCTGAACCAGAGACCACAGTTCTCTCTCTTCAGGGACATGCTTCTTGTGGGTATCCCCTAATGCTCTTCTTGTAGGTCTGTCATACTGCCAGTCTCTCACAGGGAAGGATATGATTGTCTCTCCCTAGGATGTATGGTGTAAGCATCATTAACGTGATTACATTTAGCTTTTGTGGTGCTTTAGAAATTCAACTTGACTGAGGAAATGGAGAGCACCTCTGGTTTTACATTGTTCGCCCCTATGGACAGTGCTATTACTGAATATCTGAAGAACACCGGTGAAAGCTCATTGGTACTGTACACACACACACACACACACACACACACACACGTTTGGTGTTTGTTTATATGTGATAGTGTGTGATTTCTCCAAACTAGGACCTGAATGTGACACGTTACCACATTGTGCTGGGTGACACCCTGAGGCAGGCGGACCTGCAGGATAGCCTGTACAAAGACACCATGCTGGGTTTCTCCTATCAGATAGGCATTTTCTGCAAAGACAGTAACGTAGGTCGACTCTTTACCCCTGTGAACGGGGAAATCATAGGAACATATGGGATGTAGGAGAGATGTGCGTTAAACCACCCAGTACCCATGAGAACAGCTACTCTGTTCCCAGTCAGTTGTGGAAAATGGAGCCTAAATGCTCACAGACATGCAGACAGACACTCACAGACAGAGACTCAAAGACACTCACAGACCCACACAAACATGTCTCCGTCTTCCCACAGTAACGCTAGTGAATGAGGAACAGTCGAACCCTTTCATACAAAGAGGGCATCGAGAGCCGCACACTTAATAAATCTCTCTCTCTCCTTCTGTCTTTCCTTCTCAGTGGTGGGTGAATAAGGCTCTGGTGACTGCTACAGACATTTTGACTTCTAAGGGGATCATCCATGAAGTGTCTGCTGTACTGAAGGTGCCCAGGAACCGCTGTGACACAGCGCCCACCAAGATCGTCCAGGTGATTCGCTCTGCTGTGCACAGCTCTCCCAGACTCTCTCACCCGCCGCACACCTTCACAGGCAACAGGGCAGACCCACTTTGCTGAGCTGTTTGTCAGGCATGAGTTTGTGATCTTCTGGAATAACACTGTATGCAGGGGCAGTGCATGGACTGCTTTCACCCAACCGAGAGCCGTTATCCCCCTGGAACCCAGCAAGTATTCACAGTAAAATCAATGGCACATCTCTAAAACAAGCTATTCATCTAAAACGCACGCATTAATTACTTTATGTGCCACTGTTTACAACCATAATCTAGTCAGTTTAACCAAACATTAGTTTAGCTTTTTAAATCCATTCAGTGCTCATTTGGGAGTGTGGCTGTGTTTCATAGATGTGGCTAATGTTTTTTTTACATTTACATTACATTTACTCTTTTTACATTTAAATTTCCATTTTTACATTTTTGCATTGAATTCAATATTATGTTCTTGTTCATATATTTTTGTTTTTATCGTGCTCACTGTATTGTTAATAAGACTTCAGTCTCAGCTGGGTTTCTGGGTAAAATGAACATTAAAATGGAGCAGACTGACATGTCCTGATTTTGTCTCTTTTTTTTGCCCAAAGTCCATAAAAAGGACCAAATGTGCATATAGCAGGAGGAAACACGGGATGTTCATTGGCTGTGAGGCTTTCTGTCAAAAAACGACCATCGTACGTGAGATTTTTAAATGGCTTTCTTCTGTAAGATGTTTAAATGATGGTGCTGAATTTTGCACTTGTTGGATTCTGTATGTTTTAACACTGATGTGATTTTACTGTTATTTTGTCATCATTAAGTTTTGATTGGAGGGAGGTTCCCTCTCTTGTTTTCTCTCTCTCCCTCTCTGTAGGTAAGGAAGTGTTGCGAGGACTTTTATGGTGTTAACTGTGAGAGCTGTCCAGGGCCAGAAGGCCAGCCCTGTTTTGGTAACGGTGTGTGTATGGACGGTATTAATGGTACAGGAGTGTGTCGGTGCAACCCTGGCTTTAACAGCACAGCCTGCGAGTCCTGCCAGACGGGAAAGTACGGCATCCACTGTGACCAAGCTATTCCGCCGTGGAATCTACCTTTGTAACGTACCTTTGTAATGTACAACAATGTAAGTTCCCAATACACTACGGGTAAAAGCTTGTTAAACCTCCACATATTTCTCTCAGTCGTATTTGTTCCCTTTTTCCCTTGTTCTCTCTTTTCCTCTCACTGCAGACTGTAAGTGTGTGAATGGTCACTGTAATGATGGTCAGGAGGGGGATGGCACCTGCGAATGTGACGTTGGATGGAGAGGAACACTCTGCTCTATAGGTGAGGAATTACACACACACACACACACACACACACATACACACACACACACACACACACACACACAAATTTAATTTCTTTTTTGTGATGAGAAAAGAAACTTAGCTCCGTGTTTTATTTCAGCCATAACCACAGACTCATGTAAAGGGACGTGCCACACCAGTGCAAAGTAAGTGAGACCCTCTCACTCTCAGCCCCCTCTCACTCTCAGCCCCCTCTCACTCTCAGCCCCCTCTCACTCCCTGATCCCTCTCACTCCCTGATCCCTCTCACTCTCAGCCCCTCTTCTCTCTGACTCCTCTCACTCTCTGAAACATCTCATGCTCATACTCCTCTTTCTGGGACCTCTAATATACCTTTATATTTGTCTTAAAATGTACGTGTTTTGTTATAACTTTGTTTGAATGTGTGTGTGGTTTTCAGTTGTCTACTGAACGTAGCAGATCATTCATATTACTGTAGATGTGCAGCTGGTTACCAGGGCAACGGTACATACTGTACAGATAGGTAGTGGTTTAAAGCTTTGCCCCTTGTCACGTTACAAAGTGAAATTTGAGACGCGGCTCTGTTTGTATTTGTGTGTGGGTGTGTGTTTCCTCAGCGGTGAACGCTTGCGCGAAGGATAATGGCGGATGCTCCTCCAGCGCTGTGTGTAAGATAAGTATCCCAGGACGCAGGAAGTGTGTGTGTAACCCAGGTTATGCAGGGGATGGAAAAGTGTGTGTGTGTAAGTCTGACATGTCTCAGTTTCAGTTGTGATGTTTCTTGAGTGTGCATGTTTGTGTGCATGCTTGAGTGTGCATGTGTGTGTGTGTGTGTGTGTGTGTTTGGGCACTGTAATGTGCTGTTGGGGCCAGTGTACTGTCCATTCCTTTGTGCGTCATGTTGATGACTTTGGCCCTCTGATTCTCCAGCAATCAATCCATGTCTGGACGGTAGTGGAAGCTGCAATGCCTATGCAGACTGTGTACACACAGGCCCAAACAAGGTTGGTTCCCCGACCATGTGCATGCGCATGTGCATCTGTGCTTGGTTTTCATATGTGTAACCTAGGGGTCGTAAGGGCAGCACAAAACAATCAAAACCCTGCCATTAAGCAATCTAACAAGCAGAGCATTACAGGCTAAGAACATTAGAGAGTGAACATAAGACTTAAAGCTTAATGCCAAATACAACAGGGGAGTATACAAGCAGTCAATGGACAGCTAAAGAGGACTACTTAGAGGAGGAGTAAAGAACACCTCCCAGGAGGAGCAAGGAGCCAAAACCAAAGCAGGAGGTGTATGGTTAGGCAGAAAGACCCGAGAGGTGCCAACAGCAAAGACACAAAAGACAGAGGAGATCCTGACAGAATGCTAGAGTATTGCTTTTTAGTAGATTCACAACAACAACTACTACTACTGCTACTACTACTACAAATACTTATTCTAATACTAAAACTAATGCTACTACTAGTACTTCTATTAATACTAATACTTCTAAAACTAATATCAACTTATATAACAAACTTAACTTATGAACCAGGTTCTGATTCTCAGTAATGGAGGCTGCAACCCAGTTGGTTTTAAATACCTGAATTTGACTTCAATCGCAAAAATTAAGTGAAGAAATAAAAGCACTGTTCACTATGCTTTCAGACAGCATGTGTGTGCAAAGCAGGCTACTCTGGAAATGGACAGCAGTGTAATCCTATCAATTTGTGTTACAAGGTAAGAAAGCCTCTGGACTATGAGCCCAGCACAGCAAAACCCATTTGCCTGTAAAATGCACTCAGCAGCCTATCTTGTACTTACACTCACTAGAGATTAGGTACAGAGTGTTATCATGCACAGGAGTGTTGCTGGGGTTTTTACATGTGGAACTGAGATCCACCGACCAAAATTAACCAGTCAGCTGCAGCCTTGTAAATCATACCATTAATCAAGAGTTTAATGATGGCCAACATAAACTATGTACAGCAACCAGATATTCAGTCTCTAACTGTGCACTGGCCGTTTCTACCTTAAAGTGGCGATCAACTAACTAACTGATATTTTAGGACCTCTCCTAAAGTGTTCTGGATCATATTAAGAAGTCTGGAGTTCCCATTGTCCAGATAGGTAGTAATGAAGACAGCTGTAATGTGGAATCCCCAGGGATCTGTTCTTGGTCCACTTTTATTTAAGCTATACATGCTCCAATTAGGCCAGTTCTACAACACAATAAGATTTCCTATCAATGTTATGCAGATGACACACACATATACACTTAGTTCTCTCACTGGATGATTATCCTAATAGACACTCTGTCTCTGTTTGTAGCACATAAATAACTGAATGACAGAATTTCCTGAAAGTAAATAAAGACAAAACAGAGGTTATGATATTTGGCAACAGAGCAGAGAATCTCTAAATTGTTCCCCATCGCGAATCTAGGGATCTAAAAATGTAGTAAGAAATCTCAGCCTTAGAAAGTTCTTGGAGATCTAATAGACCCAGGACTGACCTTTACTGGCCATATCAAATGAATATTAAGAAACTATAAGGGTATTAAGAAAGGCTTAATGTTCCAACAAGACCTTGGACACTTTTGCGTGATTTTATCTCCAACCAGGTTGACTAATACCAGTTGACTACTAGTATATATTTTGATCACTTGCTCAAGGAGTAAAAACCCAGTAGGTCTCTGAGATCCAAGGATACAAGGCCCAGAATGTGGAGCCCAGAATTTAAACCAAACACGGAGAAGCAGCATTCTTTTTTCTTTTTTTTTATGCATGACTGATAATAACTCCAAGATGAATTTAGATGTGGCCCAAATCTTTTTAAATTGAGGTTAAAAGTGTTACTGGTCATAATTGAGCTCTCTGTATTAATTTATATCTGCAGCACTTTATTTTATCATTATATATTGTTCATCTTTTATTTTCATGTATTAGTTATTGCTGTGTAAATCAGATGTAACTATTTTTCACAAAAACTTCCTGAGGTTATAGATCTCGGGATGAAAAACAATAAAATTATTTCATTATTTTATTTCATTCACTATTTTTGTGTGTTTGTCTGACGTGCTTTGAATTGGCACTGTGTATGAAAAGTGCTGTACACATAAACTTGCCTTGTTTTGCCTTCACCTAAAGTAGCTGGTGTATGCATGTAATCTGGCATCACAGGGTTTGGCATGTGTGACTGCACTGAGCCCTAACGTAATAAATGAATGCGAATAGCTGTAATCTATTCATCTGATCCTTGTCAGAAAAATGGAGGCTGCCACAAGCAAGCCATCTGTATGATGACAGGGCCAGGGGAGAGGAACTGCACCTGTCGCAAGGACTACATGGGAGATGGGATGACCTGCAAAAGTAACGTCATGCAGGTGAGAGCCAAGGAGCGTTCTCTCTCTCTCTCTCTTGCGCGCGCTCTCTCTCTCGCTCTCGCGCTCTCTCTCTCGCTCTCGCTTTCTCTCTCTCGCTCTCGCTCTCGCTCTCGCTCACACACACAAACTCTCTGCCATCTCATTTTCACTAACTTAAATGTGTCTCCCATTGTGCCTTCAGGAGCTCCGAAACAGAGAGCTGACAAGTTTCTTCTACAGTGTGTTAGTGAGTCTCAGTCATTCATTTGAATTGTATTATTTATGTGTTTTCTAATCATTATTTTTCTGTTTTCTTGAACCCTGTGTTACAAAATATTAGTTAATGCAGGCAGGAAATAATCAGCATATGTTTATGCTTTCAGTGGTCTGATGCTTATTTCCTACAAGGACGTGGTCCATACACTGTGTTTGCTCCTAACAATAAGGCACTTAAAAAGGCAGAAGTAAGTCCAAGTGTTTGATGAAACTGCCCAGTGTGCATGTTGAATGACTGGACCAACAGTCCTCTCGGTCACATCATAATCCTGCATCACTTCCCAGTACCAGAAGCCAGAGAATAAAGAGAGCAACGCAGCGCTGGTCCTGTAGCACATCGTGTCATGCCGTATCCTGATGCCGGAGGACCTGATGCAGCCCCGTAACCTCACCACGCTCAGCGGGGAAACGCTCACCATCTCCTACTGGGAGGTCGGCATGCTGACCTCAACAGAAAAGAGCCACTTCACTCCGTGCAGTCCTACTGAGATGTATAAACTGTGCTTTGTGTGCAGGGCTCGATATATATCAATAACAAGGCCAAAGTGGTGTACAGTGATCAGGAGAGCAACAACGGGATTTTCCACGAGATCGACACGGTTCTCATCCCCCCCCAGCTTCCAGAAGCTGAATGGAATGAATAAGTCTGCCAGCCTCGTAGGTGTCTGCATTTATCTTGAGACTGTCTTGCGTATGGAAGATGCAAACCACTAGTTCAATGATATTATCATGCAGCAAAGTAAATACCCTGAAAGGTTGTGCCTCTTTTAACCAACTTTGTCAGACAAATCTCTTGATCTAATGTTAATGGTGTGAATAAATCCAGGTTTCCTCATCTATCAAATGATGCTAAGAATTATTTTGTTATTATTTATTTAAAAAAATAACTTTGAAGAAATGAGGTTTCAAATAGCAAACCCCTGACCTCAGCACCTGTTATTGCCTCTTTTACAGAAGTAGCTTCAGAGGAAATTTAACTTCCACTGTTAGATTAAGTCACTTTAAACTACTGAGAGCACAGGAATGAAGTTTAGATTCCACATGTTCCCAAACATAGCAAACAACACCAGCTGTACAGGGAGTGCACTTAGAGATTTATTCAAAAACACCAAATGACCTCTAACCTGGACTTTATATCACCATTTATTTCTGGCAGCCTGACCTCAAAGATGTAGCAAATGAACACGGCTTCAAGACATTTTTCAAACTGTTGGAGGTGCGTACAAGTAAAATCAAATCAAATCATTTTTTTTGTTGTCACTTTAGCACAGATGTGAAAGTGAGTGAAAAGCTTGAGTAGATAGTCCCCCACAGTCTGTAAGTACACAATGTATACAAATTAAATACAGAATATATACAAATTAACATACACCCTTTATGCTGTGTTTCCAGAAGGTATAAATATATAAGCTGTGAAATATACAGATGTACACATTTCTATTATAGAATATATGGATTATGTTCAATCTCTCTCCCCTGCCTCCAGTGGCTGACCTGTGTGGGTTCTGGAATAGGGGCTGCTTGAAGAACGCCAAATGCTCCCAGAAGCACGAGAAGGTGAACTGCACCGGGCTACTCTGGAGACGGCCATGTCTGGTGGACCCCTGTGTTACGAATGATAACGGAGGCTGTCACGAGCATGCCATCTGTACACTGACTGGAGCAGTGAGCAGGTGTCTCTTCCTCTACACCTGCATAATGAACTGTATATTTTGTGTGTGTGTGTGTGTGTGTGTGTGTGTGTGTGTGTGTGTGTGTGTGTGTGTGTGTGTGTGTGTGTGTGTGTGTGTGTGTGTGCGTGACTACATTGGTGATGGTCTGGAGTGTGAGCTGAAGGTGCTTCCAGTGAATTGCTGCATGTAGGATAACGGCCAGTGTCACTCTGATGCTTAGTGCACTGACAGTAGCACTGTACACCTTTTCTGTAATCCTGTTCTACACGTAGTCCATTTCATGGTCACAGGAGTAGTAGGATGTGCAAAGAAGCCCAGGTGTCTGGTTTCTTCTTCCAGCTTCTCCTGGAGGATCCCCAGGCTTCCCCAGGCCAGCTTGGACATGTAGTCCCTCCAGAATGTCCTCGGTCTGCCCATAGTCCTCCTCCCTGTTGGCCATGTCTGGTATACCTACGGCAGGAGGTGACCACATGGCATCCTTATCAGATGCCTGAACCACTTCAACTGGCTTCTCTTAACAGCGGATCTGCTTTACGCTCCTCCAAAGTTCATGAGCAGGTTATGGTTGGGAAATAGTAAATTGAGAACTTAAATTTATAGCTCAGCTCCGTCTTCACAGCTACAGTCTGCCACATTACAGAAATTGCTGAACTTATCCTATGGTTGATATCACAATTCCTCTTGCCATCACTTGTGACCTGAGTTACTTAAACTCCTCCACTTGGGGTCAAGTTCTCGCCCAGAGGGAGTGTGCCACTCTTTCCCAGGAGATCACCATGTCCTTCAACTTGCCTCCTTTTCTGCTTAATGGTATCCCTCACTGTTAAAGTCCACAACCGGGTTTTTGGGTTGCCGCTATACCAGGCACTGAAAAAGATTTAGCCACAATGAACCTGCTTCCACAATGGAGATTTTGAACAGGGTCCACCCATACTCAGTGTCCCCAATTACTCCAGAAAGTACAAGAAGCTCTCTTCAAATCATTTGGGAAGGTGTTTCCAAGCAGACCCTCACTATATGTTTGGGGCTACCAGGTCTGACCGAGAATATTCCCTGCCATCTGATCCAACTCAGCACCAGATTGTGATCTATTGACAGCTGCGCACCTCTCTCCACATGAGTGTTCAAAACATGGCCGCAGGTCAGATGACACAACCACAAAGTTAATCACTGACCTTTGGCCCAAGGTGCTCTGATAATATGTACACTTATGAGCAGGCTGGTGTTCAGACTTTGTCTTTGTTGTACACCAATCATGGATAGTACAGAAGTCAAATAACATCCCACCTCTTGCTTCAGATTGGGCAGAACATTCCTCCCAGTCACTCCTCTCCAGGTTTCCCAGTCATTGCCTACCATATTTGTTTTGTAATAAAATACTGTCTGTTATACTGTTTGTTCAGAATATCAACTTTCTTTGGTTTGTACTAGGGAAACCCTGCAAGAATTAAAGTTCTCACATTGGTTCTCTATTTGAGTGAAATATAAGTAACTGTATGGATAATTGTTTATTTCTTGGCCATCAGGGTGAAATTGTAGGGTTGAGGCTAAATGTGTAATCTACACTTTATCTGCTTTACCTCAGATAAGACCGTTTGGGTCTTCCACTACCGTTCTCCACTGGGAGTGTACAAACTCAACTGCACACAGGCCCAGGAGGCCTGCAAGCAGGAGGGAGGCACTATTGCTACATACACACAACTGTCCTACGCTCAGCAGGTGGGTGTAGATGCAAGTAGGCATACTGAGCATCTGAACAAGAGATAGAGATGGCTGTGCGGTATGTTTGACGTCCTATCTGTGGGCCACACAGGCTGGGTACAGTCTGTGTTCTGCCGGGTGGCTCGAGCAGGAGCGCGTGGCCTTTGGTCATGTGGGCATCGTGGACTACGGCAAACAAACTGACCTGAGTAGGACCTGGGACACGTTCTGCTACTGGCCAAAGGGTAAGACCATGCAGCTTATGATGGTGCATGACAAACATAAAACATGTTAAACATGTTAAACCCCATAGTTCAACTATGACTCCAAACTCAAACCATAACCTCAGCCTCAAACCATAATCCCAATATTTAACTATAACAACAACCTTAAACCTTAATTCCAACTTCAAGCCAAACTATACTGAGCCTCAAGTTTGCATTTAATACAAGAATCCATGCTGTTAAATATAGATGGTGTGTGTGTGTGTGTGTGTACGCACGCGCATGATTATTTATTTGTTAATATTATTCTTTTACCAGATGTGAAATGTGAGTGTAAGATGGGTTACATTGGTGATGGATACACTTGCACTGGAAACCTGCTACAGGTTCTCTCCTCCAAGCCCAACTTTTCCAACTTTCTGTCAGTGAGTATAACAGCTTACAAGCTGCATGAAAAACATGTTCTGCACTTTCCAAACAGAATCCCTGGAGTATTAAAGAAAACACTCCTGAGTAAACTGCATTACAGCCAGTTTGTTGTTACCAGAACATATTAGTTCTGGTTTTATCAGAGTAGTTCTTAAGGACTAGCATTCTATGCTGTGTACATTGATGCACTGATATCAGATACTCTCATATCAGACTCTTGCCACCAGATTTGGCTCTGATGTTCCCCAGTAACTGACACTGACTGGTCTCATAAATTGTTCCCATCCCCAGCAAATCTTGAATTGCTCCAGAACTTCAGCATCAGGTCAAGAGTTTGTGAGGCGTCTCAGCAACATAACCACCCAGTCCACCCTGTTTGTGCCTGATAATGACGGTCTCTATGAGAACGAGGTAGTTTGGTCCTCTCCATACCACACAGATGTCTGCATTCTTCATGAGTCAAGATTAAAGGTGTTTCACACTCCCCCTCTCTCTGGAATAGACACTGTCCTACAGGGATTTAGAGCACCACCTGCTGGATGGGAGAGCTCTGGTGCTGCAAGCTCTCATTAACGTCAGCCATGTTCGAACACATCTGGGACATACACTCAGTGTGAAAGGGGTTCCTAGCCTGCAGAGCCCCCAGACACTGGTAAACATTTACCTCATTTAAGCTGCATTATAGTTAGTGGATGTTCTAAACAATTACATTTACTTCAAGTCTAAATCAGGCATGCACAATGTCTCCTGAAAACTGTGTTAGTGGATGCAAATAATTACCAACAAAGTTTAACAGATCCTTTCTGCCTCCAGGCTTCCTCTGGATATGTCAATGACCGTTACATTATCGAATTTGACATTTTTGCATCCAATGGGATCATCCATGTGCTGCATGGACCACTGAAAGCTCCATCCCCTCCGGCCCCTCCCTCCACCCTGCCCACAAGGCAGGGATGGGCATCGGTGTTCTGTTACTCGTCATCCTTATCGTGGCTGGAGCATTTGTGGCCTACCATTCCTACACCCAGCAATCCAAGCCTTTCCAGTTCCACTACTTCAAGGTTAGTGTGGACACGGTGCATCACAAGATAGCAACATGTTTTTAATATGCAAACAGAAAAATTAATCCAAGCATGTGAAGAAAGATTTAATATAAGGAAAATGAATTAGACTGTTATAGTGTGTATATGCAGTATGCAAGTATGTGTGTTTGGCTTTCAGGAAGATGAGAATGAAGACAGCAGCCCTTCTGGATCAGCCCCGTACATCTCCAACCCCACGTATGAGTCCACACCTGCCCCCAATGACCCCCACCTCCCAGCAGATGAGGTAAGTAAAAGAATTACAGTTACAGATTACAGTTATGCATAATTACAGTTACAGACTGAAACAGAACAAAACTTTGTGCTGCCCGGTTCTAACACTGGACTGTGTTACAGAAGGATGACGAGCAGCAGATGGTTGCCAGTGGCTCTTATGATCTTCTGCAGGATAGCAGAAGAGATGTGGGATCTCACTCAGACACTCTCCGTACAGCTCAGAGCCTGAACTGCTGTAGAGCAGCAGGACACTCAAGTGCTGCAGTACCTTAGTAGACTATAAGAGGGCAGAAGAAAAAAAAGAACAAAGATTGAACGGCAGTTTCATAAAGCTGAACTGAAATGAACTGGACATTGACGACCCAATAAAATGGGAAGTACTTTTGTGATTGTGTGTAAAACTGTTTACATCTCTGTGTGCATGTGTTGTGTGGTTGAATGTTTACATGTTTGTTGGCCTTGATTATTCCTTTGGTATAACAAGTTTATATTTATGTTACCACTACATGCACAAATAAACAAACAAAAGCATTTGTATCAGTTGTGATTCATAAACTCTAAGGGATATTTCACTGAACACAAATTTCTAATCAGCTGGATAACTTGAGACAAAAGTCGAGGCTATAATGTGCCCCTAGCCCTTCTGCCACTGTCTTCTTATATGTGTAGCCTGGTCCAGAATCCAACACTGCACACAGTCTGTGATTTGGGAACAAGTCAGAATGGTGCAAGTTTCAGATATTCTGGACTGGGTAACAACAGGGTTATAAATACAAGTCTTATCTGATAGAAAAAAGTGTGTATTTAGTCTTTGATGCATTTTGAAAGAGCTGTATTCAAAATCATTTCAGAATACAATAATACTCTCTGTGCCATTATCACTTGTTCTCTTTCTCTCTTGGTTTATTTTAAAAAACTGCCCATTGAAGAATAAAACACTTCTTATGTGTTTTTAGTGAGGGCGAATTTTTCTCACTTTTTTCTGTCAGTAGAATAAAATATCTGTTTCACCGCCGTGATTATAAAATTCATAATCCTCTTCTGCTACCTTGTGGATGAAATATGTATTACAGTTATACGGCAAAATGATTTTGTCACATCTTATCATTATCTATATAAAGGTTTTTAAAACTTTTAAATTGAATTGTAATAAAACATATATTCTAAAGTCTTTATTAAATTATCTACTGTTTTTCTATTTTGCAGCCATAATTTCATTATTATATGCTTCCTTTCAAATAACTGAAAACCAAGCGTCATCTTTCTCACTTTAGGCTATTAAAATATAAGTCTTTGTATGTTTTTCTATTCAATTTAGTTTATTTTGAGTGATAAACTAGTGCTTTGAGTGATAAACCAGTATCTTTCTAAATCCGTATCCTTACCCAAACTAGGTGTGTATTTGTCTGTCAGATACAGTATTAATCAGTGTTTAGATCAGCTCTGTGCAGGTGGCATTAAAGCTGAATCTACACTGAGTGCTTCCTCACTCTGAAATCAGTCTCCTGTATGCTGGTGACTTTCTCACCACACTCTCCTCAGTCAGACGCCTCTAAAGACGGGAGGTGGAGTTCTGTTCATCAGCGCTGACGTTCTTCTGATATATATGGAGTAAGTCAAACATGCATCCTCTGATTTGTCATTGTAGAATGTTTGATGATTTCCCCTTCTCTGTCTAATAAGGTAACAGTGATTGTGATTGGCAGCTGTGAGGAGCGCTCTCTCTCTCTCTCTCTCTCTCTCTCTCTCTCTCTCTCTCTCTCTCTCTCTCTCTCTCTTTCTCTCTATAAGGGGCTGAGGGGACAAAGTTCCTTCAGTCTCTCTGGGGTAGTGGAGGTGAAGCTTGTGTTGCCTGTTGAGTTGAATAGAGTGTGTGCAGGGCAGAGGGAGATGGACAGCTGTCTGACTTTAATTCTTCTGATGTCCACATTCTCACTCACTACTGCTGGTAAGTACACACCAAATTATACAAACATTCTCAGATCAGTAGGAACTAGTCAGTTAGTGCTGCACAAGGTAAAGACTAATCATGGAGAGACAGTGTTTAGCTCTTAAAAGTAGCCAGTAGACACAGAGTATTAGACGAGCCCTGATACTAGATACTTTTAAGTCTATACAATAACCCTTTAATTTTATGAAGATTTCAAATCACATTAGTACAGAGCATTTCTGAATTTTATTTAAAATGTTTAAATTAATTTTCATAATTAAAATGCACTTTTATATTTTTCATTCTTAATTGATTCTGTCTTTATTTTATTTTGTCTCAGCTCTTTACATGTTTAATTTGAAATCTTTTAGCATTTTAATTTCTTTTAGTAGTAGTTAGATGTTCATTTGAAATTTGTTCTGCTTAAATCTATTTATAATTGATTATGATTGATTATTGTTACTGTTTATAATTTTAATCTTTTATGTGAAGCACTTAGAATTGCCACTGTTTATGAAAATTGCTATAGAAATAAAGTTGGATTAACAAATTGCTATATAAGAAACTATAAATGTGACTCAACTCTGTAATGAATCAGAGTTAGTTGAGACAGTAGTGATCACCAGTCTGAACAGGCTGGATAAGCTGGTGTAGAAAGTGGAGTGTGTAGTGGGGTGAAGCCTGGACTCTCCACAGGCTGTGACAGAGAGGAGGAGGAGGAGCAGGAGAAACTGCACTCAGTTCCTGAGCCCCTCCCTCCCTCCCCCACTGCACAGTACACTGGTAGAGCTCAGGAGCTCCTTCAGTCCCCTTCATCAGGACAGAGAGCAACACTGAACGTCTTCAACCCTCTTTCAGACCTTCACTCCTTCACATTCTCAGTGCTAATGGGAGATGCCACCATTTCTCCCTGGTTTGTGTACACACAGTAATATCTAATCACACAGACGTCTGCAGGAGTTTTTATCAGTAGGTCATCTGTGTCTCCTCAAGAGCAGTTCTAAGTTACTCATGTTCCAGTACAGTTCAGTACATGTGAATACTCTGTTCATTATTAGCTGGTCATTACCTGGTATTTCTGAGCTATTGTGTGTTATATGCTTTTTTTTTTTTTTTACATATGTATTTATTTATTTATGTGTGAATGTGTGTATTCTGTGTTTCTCTGATATACCTCACATTACTCTGGGAATCAGTAAAGTTTATGTTATCATCTTCTCTTCTTTATGAGAAGTAAAGCAGATGAATTAGAATCCGCTGCCTTTATTGTTCCTTCCTCTAGATGCTGCTCCTGGTATTCCAACCATGATCCTAACACCCTAAATCCTCCTCTCTCTCTCTCTCTCTCTCTCTCTCTCTCTCTCTCTCTCTCTCTCTCTCTCTCTACTTTAACAGACAGTGTGAGGCTGGTGAATGGTGGTAGTCACTGTGCTGGGAGAGTGGAGGTTCTTCATGAAGGACAGTGGGGAACAGTGTGTAGTGATTACTGGGATATGAGAGATGCTGCAGTGGTGTGTAGAGAGCTGAGCTGAGCTGTGGGGAGGCTGAAGCTGCAGTGCATGATGCTCACTTTGGACCAGGATCAGGACCAATACTGAAGGGGTATGCAAACTGTAAAGGATCAGAGTCTACACTGAATAAATGTTTCAGTCGTCGTAATAATTACTACTGTTGGTCTCATGCTAAAGATGCTGGAGTCATCTGTTCAGGTAGGCTGCAGCTGATCTTAATATTCACTCTCCCATCACAAAAGGTGGTACACATGCACTTGTATGTCTTTTAAAACTTTTGTCATACCAAGTAATTACTCTGAGAAAACAATGAATGTCCAACACAGCAACTATATTGTTTACATTGTTGTATATAGTCATGATACACACAAAAATAACTTTACTGTTTGTGTTTATTTTAAATCTGTAATGTTTAGCAGATCTTTTAAATACAAAACTCACTAAAGTGGTGTGTCCACTTGTAGTTATGAAGAAATCCAACTCATGTACTGTGTGTATATATAGAAGGGTTTTATTATTCCTTTTTAATGTTCCTGTGGTTTATCATTATAATACATAGATTTCAATCCCAGTCTTAACTAATAACCTGCACCAGGTCTCTGGGAGAGTAGATTAAAGACTTTTGACCAGCAGGTTGGTCCCTCCCAGGTTCCGTGTTCCGTGTTTTCCCTGTCTTGTGGTTTTAGTTACGTTCCATGGTTTCGTTTTCTCCTCCCGTCGTTAGATTTTCCACACCTGTCCCTCGTTTCTAGTATTACGTTCAGGTATTTAAACTGTCTGGATCCCAGTGTTTTGCTGTTCATTTGAATGTTTGTGTTTATGTGATTGTGAATGTGTTTGGTTGTTTTGATGTTTTTGCAAAGCCTGTAAGTCTGTTAGCTAGCCTTCGTGTTTCTTAGCCCTGAGTTTCCCCTAGTCTGTTATGGCCTGCTTCCCCTGTTTGCCTCCGTGTGTTTGTTTTGTTAATTATGTATCCTCGTACTCTCCGTGTTGGCTCTTTGACCCTGGACTGCCTTAATGACTCTGATTTTAGATTTACCCATAATAAATCTCGCTCGTCTCCGCACGTGTCCACCTCCATACCGCTCAACATTACAAAGTTACAGATGTTGTTTGTTGAGAGCTGGACTGTACATTTATTATGAACATCAATTTATTACAAATTCTGTCATCACCAGAAAGAATTTAGAAGGTGTATCACTGTTTTGTTTTGTGATTAGTGTAATTATTATTAAAACAATTTCAGTGCACATGTCAGATCACCAAACTTATCATTATTCTTGTTTGACTGTGTGAATCTCACACTATTTAGACGATACTAACACATCAGTTACAAACATATACGTTGGAGTAATATCGTCTACCAGGTGTCTGAGAGAGTAGATTTACCTTGTAGGAAACCTTTAATGGAGTCTCACATATTCTTGTGTCTTTGATGTATTGTTTTTCAATGTGCTTGTGTTCACGTGTGCTCTGCTCACAATGTTTAATACAAATTTGCAGCTCACAGGAAATCCAGACTTACCGACGGTCCTCACCTGTGCTCTGGGAGAGTGGAGGTGGTTCATGGGAAGAACTGGACCACAGTGTGTGATGCTGACTTTGACCAGCAGGATGCAGAGGTTGTGTGTAGAGAACTGGACTGTGGGCTTCCTGGGGAGGTGCTGGGAGCAGCTGCTTTTGGCAGAGGGGAGGGCCAGGTGTGGACGGAGGAGCTTCAGTGTAGAGGCAACGAATCTGATATTTACTCCTGTCCAATAACGTCTTCACCCAAACTTTGTTCCCATGATAATGACGTGGGACTAATATGTTCAGGTTATATGTCAATATTTATCTCTTTCTTACTATTTACATACCATGTATGTACATTTGCATGCATGTATAATGACAATAAATATGAACTGAATGCTCTTGCACTAAGATGTCAATTATGTGTTCAGGTTACACAGCGGCACGTCTGGTTAATGGCTGGGACTCCTGTTCTGGTCGAGTGGAGCTCCAGTACCTCAGTGACTGGGGCTCAGTTTGTGGTGATAGCTGGGATATGAGAGCTGCCAGTGTCCTCTGTGAACAGCTGAAGTGTGGGAGTGCTGTGGCTGTGTTGGGGGCAGACTGGTTTGGGGAGGGAAGTGGCCGCATTAGGGCTGATGTGTTTGATTGTCATGGTAACGAGACATACCTGTCAGAATGTCCCATCTCATCATGGAGTCGAACAGCATGTTCTCATGAACAGGATGCTGGAGTCATCTGTAATGGTGAGCTCTTCCACTCATGTGGTGTACATTCACTCACCACATTACTGAATGTACACCACATTACATTAAATATATTTTGCATGCTAAAATAAAAACCTTTTTAATTTTCAGATTTAATTATATTCCCATTCAGATTCCTCTCAGGCCTTTCATGAGGGGCGAGTGAGGTTGTCTGGAAGGAGGGAGTGTGAGGGGCGGGTTGAGGTTTACTTCAGTCAGGACTGGAGGAGAGTTCTCCTGGACTCCTGGAGCGTGTCTGAGGCCTCAGTGATCTGCAGACAGCTGGGTTGTGGTTCTGTGTTGAACTTCTTCAGCTCCTCTCCATCCAGCCCTGAACAACACAGCCACATGTGTGTGACGGGTTTCAATTGTTCTGGGAGTGAAGCTCATCTGGGGAACTGCAGCAGTGCAAAACTCCTCAACCTCTCCTGCAGCTCCAAGGAACAGCTGTCAATCACCTGCTCTGGTATGTGTTACATTAACCTAAAACATGGGTACCTAATACGCTCTAAAATGTATCCCTGTTGTGTGAGGATTTATGACATTTATCACTTAGTATCAAAAATAAGAACCTGGAGTCATTATTTTGGTAAAACAATTCCATGTGTCTCTTTCTGGGCGGGCGGGCGTGCGTGCGTGCGTGTGTGTGTGTGTGTGTGTGTGTGTGTGTGTGTGTGTGTTTAACTCAGGCCACAGCTCCATCAGACTGGTTGGTTCTGGGGGAGATTGTGCAGGAAGGATGGAGGTTTTCCTGAACGGCTCTTGGGGGACAGTGTGTGATGACTCATGGGACATTGAGGATGCCCAGGTGGTGTGCAGGCAGCTGCAGTGTGGAGTGGCCCTCAGTGCCCACGTACCAGCCTGGTTTGGTCCTGGAACTGGGCCCATATGGCTGAATGAGGTGCAGTGTGATGGGAACGAGACTTCCATGTGGAACTGCAGGTATCAACTCTGTGGACAAGATGAGTGTGGACATCAAGAGGATGTAGGAGTGGTGTGTTCAGGTAAAGTGTGCTGACTGCTGCTGTTCTCAATCAGCCTGATGTGGCTGATTGTCTTTCAAAGTTGTGTATATAATGATCACTATAAAATAGGCTTGTCACAATCATGAATTTTTTTTATCTTCATTAATTTTTGTATAAAATATGACAATTATTTAATTGTTTTGTTCCAGTAAAATAAGCCCAATAACACTAACAAGAAAAAGAAGAAAAACATGGTATATTGGTACATACAAATACCCTTAAATTTGTAAATGGCTTTACAGAATTATGCTATATTGTTATTGTATAAATATTACATTGTGTTATTACCTTGTGAAACTACATTGCGGTGGTTATAAGTGGCTAGCCTTAAAATGTATGCATTACCATTATCTTTTACTTGGCTGACTTGCTTTTAAATACTCGACACTGTCTCTGAGTGAAGGTTTTAGCTGCTCAAGTGTTTGGAAATATGCTGCGTCATTATGGGAAATTATGTAGTTAATTTATGTGGTGTTAATGCGTTGCTGCATGGAAACATTTTACTGAGTCACTTGCTATATCATTTCTAGTGATGCCCCTGTTAAATAACAATTTTGAGGGAACAGTATTATTACCATTATTGAATGAATAATTGCTAAGGGAAAATGCAGTGACTGGGCACTCTCAGTTATTTGTCTTACTGTGTGTTTTGTCTGCCTGTTTGGACACTCGAGGCATTATTCCTCTTTGGGAGAACTGAACTTTTGGAAATTGGTAGATGATGCCAACTTTATACACCTGATAAACTGAATTTTATCCCAGTGAAGCTATCCCACTGTTACGAACTCCTGGAACCACACTCATCCCCGCACTGCCACGCCTACCTCTTCTCACCGACATCTCTGATCTGGTTTGCCAGAGTACTAATTACACACCTGATAACTATTCTCCTCATTACTCCCCTTATTTAAGCTCCCCTCCCTGTCACTCTCTTTGTGAAGTATTGCCATTCCCATGTTGCATACCGAGCCTTCCATATACGTGTTTGTCTTCCTGGTTTCCGTATCCTGCCTGTGTTTCAGACCTCGTCTCCTCCATGACCCCTGGTTGCCTGTTGACTCTGCCCCACGTTTTTGACCTCAGATCCACCTGACTACGAGTACCCACCTGACTCCTCTAACCTGCCCTGTTTCTTCAATAAAACCTCTAGCAACTGGATCCTCTCTCTCGTGTGTGTGCATTCATAACACCCACAGTGGTGGAGGAGGAGGCTGAGGAGGTATCGGAAGTAAAGGAGAGACAAAAGAGGAGAACTACATGCTAAACTACATGCTAAACCACACAGACCAGCTTTAAGAATGTCAATTTCCCAACCAGAGGCAATAATATACTGGACCAAATCTACACTAACATCCCGGGGGCTTACAAAGCTGCAGCATCCGCGCAGCTCAGCATGTCTGAACACATTGTGCTAGAATGAACCCCTACCTACAAACCTCTTATCTATAGAGGCCTTAAAATGATTAAAGACTACAAATGCAGTTACCAGCAGATCCACCATGATCGAGCACTACCTGACTCCCTGAACCAGCATTAAATGATCATTTCTGGGTATTTTCAACCTCTCACTATATCTGGCTGTAGGGGGGAATTGTCCCACAGATGATGCCATAGTGCTCCACACAGCCCTGTCTCACCTAGAACTTCCTAACACTTGGTGGTGAGAATAGGGGACTATGCATCATCTCTGCTCATCCTAAATACAGGTGCACTGCAGGAATGTGTGCTTAGCCTGATCCTCTTCTTCCTTTTCACATGACTGCACCCCCATCCATGCTTCCAACACCATTGTGAAGTTCACAGATGACATCACAGTAATAGGTCTCATATCGAATAATGATGAGACTCACTACAGAGAGGAGATCTCTCACATAGCCAGATGGTCCTCAAGCAACAATCTGGTTCTGAACACTAACAAGACCAAAGAGTTCATTGTGTTTTACAGAACAACCAGAAGAACAGGGCATGCTCCATTATTCATGGAAGTGGAGCATGTGGACAACATAAAAGTACCTAGAACTCCACATTACAGCCAGCCTTACCTTGGCATTGAACCTCTCCCACCTGGAAAACAACGCCCAGTAAAAGCTCTTTCTCCTGAGGTGGTTCAAGCATGTTGGACTCTCCCTCAAACCTCTATAGAAGCACCACTGAAGGTTTTCTCTGTCTCTGTATGACTGTATGTTATGCCAGCTCTACAGCAGAAGAAAGGAAGGACTTGGCCCGGGTGGTGAGAGTAGCCTAGAGGATGACAGGATCATGGGATTGCGGGATACCCGCTCCCCGACCTGAACTCAGTGTATGCTGCCCACCTCCAGAAGATAGCCTGCGGCACCAAGACCACAGACTGTGGTGCCTTCACGATCAAGATTTCCAAGAATAAAAACCAGTGGACTAAGGAACAGCTTTTTCCCCAGAGCTGTGAACGCCATCACCCATCTGTACACACTCACCTCAGTCTCTAGACACTGACACACTTCAGTTGCACCCTTGCACATGCACCTATTTTACACATTACTGTACTTTATATTTACCATTGCAACATATTGCTGTGTGCTTCTGTAATTGATTGTGTTTGTTTGTGCTCTTGCATATCTTTTTATTGTTTAATGTTTTCTTGGTCATGTTGAGGGTACAGCACAGAATTTCGTTGTACTTTATGCAATGAAAATAGTGTTCATTCATTCATTTAATAGTTTTCATCTTTCTCTCACCTCACCAGAATTCAAAGAAATGAGACTCAGTGAGGGTTGTAAAGGGAATCTGGAAGTGTTCTACAATGGAATCTGGGGGAATGTGTGTGTGAATGGGATGAGTGAAGAAACACTAAGTTTGGTCTGTCAAGAGCTGAACTGTGGAAGAACAGGCAGTGAGTCCCCATCCAAAGCAAGAGTGGAATCATCTCCTAACTGGCTGGATCAGGTGAAATGTAGGAAACATGACTCCACTCTGTGGCACTGCCCATCTCAACCCTGGGGGCAGAACAGCTGTGAAAATCACAATGAGGTGGCTCACATTACCTGTTCAGGTAGGCAGATTCTCTCTCCAGTTTCTACTAGTTTTATGTACTTTTACTGTACTGATGAGTAAACTGTATAGACTTGTTTCCTGTCTATTACTTTGACAATAATCAATGCCATACAAAATGAAATATAACTGTCTAATATTGCTACCAACCTACTGTACTGGCAAGGTAAGATGACAAAGAACTTTTGTAATTTGCTCTGGATTGTCTGCTAAATGCCATAAATGTAAATATAAATAGCTACAGAACTGGATGCTCTTGGAAATTCAATCTGTGTCTTGCTCTACACACAGGAGAGAGAAATGATCGTGTGCAGCAAAGTCATGTGAAATGCTCCTCCTCTTCCTCCCAGAGCCAGTGCTCCAGTAAGGACTCTCACACAAAGAAGGTCCACATTTGACTCAGGAGAGCATTAATTACAAATGCTACAAGTGTCAGTCCTCTCCTCACCATGATCAATAAGTCTGTGAATCTGACATGTTCAAATTACAGAAAAATCCATAATTTACTATATTACTGTTCTGTTATGATTTCTGTAGCTAAAGTTGTCAGTGCAGCTTTGGCTCCTAATGTTTTGCGTTTGTGTGTGTGTGTGTGTGTGTGTGTGTGTGTGTGTGTGTGTGTGTGTGTGTGTGTGTCTGTGTGTGTGTGTGATGTAGATCACATGCCTCTCAGGCTGAGGGGAGCAGAGAGAAGCTGCTCTGGGAGGCTGGAGGTTTACCATAACGCTGCATGGGGCGCCGTCTGTGATGATCAGTGGGACATCAGGGATGCTGAGGTGGTCTGCAGACAGCTGGGCTGTGGGAAGGCACTGAGGGCTGATGGCAGTGCTGCCTTTGGTGCTGGTGAAGGGGTGATCTGGCTGAACAGAGTGAAGTGCAGAGGGGATGAGATTCACCTGTGGGACTGCAGTTATTCACTGAAGAACCACACTGACTGCTCCCACAAAGAGGATGCTGGAGTCACCTGTGCAGGTCAGAGGATTTTGCTTGATTCTGAGGTTTCTGTGCAAAAATATTTTCTCCCATTGATAATAATTTGCAAAAGTTTATTTTCATTGTCATTTTGGGTAATGAGAGTTAAATCAGTTAGTGCTTAATTTCTCTCCAACTTCTTAGAGAACATGAACATGTATTTTGAATGTCTGGGTGTTCTGCTTTTATATTGACAGACCCTTATGTGTCTCCTACGACTGCACCCAGAACAACCACAAGCACCTCCACCTTTACAGGTTCGCTCTTTGTCTCTTGGTCATTTTCATAATTGACTGTGGAAACATTATTGCTTGTTCTTCAGAGTTGTTGGTGTTTATTTTTCTTTCCAGATGTTCAGAAGACAACCAGTCCTCTACAAACTACATCAGCAGCTGTTTCCAGCACCACCCCTACAGTGGTCCTGCTGGTACTGGGAGTGCTGCTCTTCCTGGCCTTAGTGCTTCTCTCTGGGTTGGTTTACCAGAACAGAGTGCTCAGGAGAGGTAGGACACATTCACACATCATCTACAGTCCAGTTTCTGGACATTCTCTGAACATCATTAGTCCTTGAGTCTGTCTGTGTTCTGTTACACTGAAGTGGCACCATGTTTCTGTCTGTCTCCACCCAGTGATCTCTAAGAGGAGGTGTAAGACTCTGCCTGAGGCAGTCTATGAGGAAATCAACCACAGATACATCAATAAAAGAACCCGTGTCTCCACTCGAAGGGGTGGGTGATGTTTGTGAAGTCTGCAAACTGAGATTTACTGAATTATATTTATATTATAATTGAGAGGTTTCTTCCAAATAATCGAATAACCAAACACATCTGAATGCATGGCCAGTGATCTAAATATTTAATTTTCAAAATTCTTTGTAATTTTGTTGTGCAGCACAAATAAGAAAATTATATAATGTAATGGCATGGGCCCCTCCTCTTCAAGTCCTGCTCAAGTACGTGTGTGTGTGTGTGTGTGTGTGTGTGTGTGTGTGTGTGTGTCTGTCTGTGTGCGTGCGTGTGTGTGTGTGTGCGTGCGTGTGTGTGTGTGTGCGTGGGTGTGTGTGTGTGTGCGCGTGCGTGTGTGTGTGTGTGCGCGCGCGTGTGTGTGTGTGTGTGTGTGTGTGTGTGTGTGCTTGTGTGTGTGTGTGTGTGTGTCTTCATCACCATGCCCCGACCTCATTAACCGGTTATGTCACTATCTATCATTGTCTGTCATTATCTTTCTTGATAGTGTGCGTATTTAAGGTCCTGTTATAAGTCTTTTGTCGGTGTTTGACCCCTTGCTTCATCCCTTGTTTAACCTCTTGTTTAACCATTTGTGTGTCCTGTTATCACTTAGTTTTCTTTGTGTTTGGGTTTTGTTTTATTTGCTGCGTGCGTTAAATGTTTGTGTTCATCACAACAATGGCTCACCTCGGCATCCTGCCTCTGCCTCCAAACGTTACATATAAAACAATGAGAGAGAGAGAGAGAGAGAGAGAGAGAGAGAGAGAGAAAGCATGAGAGAGAGAGAGAAAGCATGTGTGTGTGTGTGTGTGTGCATGACAGAGAGAGCTTGTGTGTAATGGTGTAAAATGGTAATAATAGCGTTTGGAAATGAGAGAGAGAGATGAAGCGAGATAAAATGAAAGAGACAGAGAGAGAGAGAGTGAGAGAGATTGTGTTTGATTTTCCAGATGCTTTGGAATTTTTCTCAGATGTACAAATAGTAATAAAACAATGTAAAATAATAGGAGCCAGTGGGTGAAAAGAGTGTTGAATGTGTATTAGAGTAAATGTGTCTGTGGCTGCATATAAGGAGTGTGGTAATTCTGCTGATAATCATCTATTAGGCAGGGGAAGCTCAACTATATTATTCCTGTACACCTTTAGTTTAGGTACAGGATGAGAAAACCACAGAGCAGAAGGTGTGTGCAGGACGAGAAAGAGAGAGAGAGAGAGAGAGAGAGAGAGAGAGAGAGAGAGATTGAGTGTAAGTGAATGAAAGAGGGGTGTTTGTGTAGCCTCTATACACTCTATATATCTCTGTACACCATGGAAAGCAGTGTCCCCAAATTTCTATTATGCAGGTAAGTTTGGCTGTGTGTGGTTGTGTGTCCGTGTGTGTGTATGTGTCTTCTGGTGTGGGGTCTTAGGCTGCCCTCTACTGGCTGCAGTGTTATTATTTCCATCTTCCTGTATCCAACCCAGTTGATTATGACCACATGAGTCAGTTTGTGGTTGATTTGGTGTTCTGTACCTGTCACATGACTGTTCTGCTCTCCTCTAACAGGAAGTGTCCTTTCTGAATCCCAGCATTCAGGATATGAGGATGTGGATCAGGCGTTTGTCTCAGGTAACAGGGCCTCTGCATGTGTGTGTCAAATTGGATCCCATTTAGAAATATTAGAATGATGGATAAGCAATAAAATAATTTATTATTAAAACTCACCTAGCTGAACCTTATTTATAATATTCTGTGATGAATGGTTACAGAAAATGTAAAATGTTACCTAGCATGAAATATTTATTTGTTCTTTTAGATTTCCACTTTGTCTCATATGAGTCTATCTGGTAGTGTGTGTTCCTCTTTGTTAGATAAATGAGAGCTTCTCTGTCTCAGAGTCTGATTTACTGCACTGGTTAAACATTTTATTCATCTGTAGATCAGAAGATGTTTTGCAGAAGTGCTTCCCCATATTCTAACCAGAGTCGCATGCAGTAGTTTACAAAAGACATATCAGAGAATGACTGTTTGTACATCATTCTCATTACCGTAGTTTGTTTTAAGTTATGTAAAAAACAAATTTATCATCTTTTTCCAGAAAGGTCTGTGACTGTGGACCAGCCTGAGTATTACGATGATGTCACCACCATCGGTGACCTCATAAGTGAGTTCCTTTATTAACTGATCATGTGATTCTACTTCCTTAAACCAAACTATGAAAAGATGGCTGGACTGTTTTAAAGACAGTCTGCTTTTATTGAACTTAGGTGACATAGAAAGAGAGGACATACCAGAGAACTACGATGATGCCATCACTGCTGGACCCAGCCCTGATATTGTAGCAGGTGTGGTTCTGTATTGGGGATTGTCTGCCAGACAGAACAAACATTCTTACTACAAACCCATAACTGTTCATTTGTTTGGTGTGAATACAAGTATGAATTTGTATGGGGAGCACTTTTATATTCAGTCATCATTAAAAACATCTGAGATCACAAATAAAATAAAAATTAATAAATAACCAAACAAATAAATCAATAAAAAAGAAAAGAGAATCATTAAATTATCTGTAAATTAATGATGCCTGTGCTACGTTTGTGAAGCTTTTCTCTGCTTTAAAAGCTGCCAGCTCAGTTACATCTGTTTGTCTCGGTATATCTGTGTTTTGGTGTAGAGGACGTATCTGAGAATTATGATGATGTCATTACTGATGATCAGAACGCTGCTGTTGTGACAGGTATGACTAGTGATGTTACAAAATTGTAGCCTCATACATGAAAGGGGTTGTTAATGAAGTACATGCTAATGTAATTGTATTTTCCTCTATATATTAACAGAGGAGACCTATGATAATGTTATTACCACAAGACTAAACCCAAACATTATAGCAAGTAAGATTTTTAATACTAGATAATTTGTTTCAAATGGAAGCATCAAAGCCTAAAAATAGGTTTTGTATTGTAATACATATTTTATTGATATCAGTATGTTACCTTTCTTGGTGTATTGGCCACACAAGAAGATTGTGGTGATGCTGGACCAAACCCAAACATTGCAGCAAGTATGTATTTTTAATGTAGAAAATGTATTTAATCAAACTAAATATATGGGTTTTGTTATATTTTAACATTATAATTGATCTTTGCCTGTTGGTGTAGTGGACACATCAGAGAACAGTGATGATGTCATCACTGCTGGACAGGATGTAGGAGGTGTAAATGGTGAGTGGCTTCCCTTGTTGTGTCCTCCACTACATTCCACCTGTATGGTGGAGTCGGTGTGTTAAATCAAGAACACAGGCAGCACAGTGAAAACATGATCACATTAGTGATGGCATAAGATGGAAATGTTGTTATAATGTTGATGCAGGCCAGAAGGCCCCTCTTTATATAACAACTACAATACAGTCTCCCTTCACTTGCAACACGTTTACCCATATTTGAACAAGTGGAGACAGTTGAGACAATACAGGACTCTATTACCACCTACATCTAAGTGCAACCTACAAATGCTGCATCTGTCTAAGTGCAACCTACAGTTGATGTGTCTGGTACCTTGAACCATGTAAATGCTTAAAACTTAGAAAGATGGTTGTCATAAATTATAATAGGTTACATTTTATCCTTAAGATATTTTATCCAAGGCATAACATTTATATATCTTCACAGAGTATATTTCATTGGAATCATCAAGTTAACCTAATTCAGTGCTGTCTGACATCACTGTACCATCACACACATGGAACTTCTTAGCACAGTGGTGTAAACTCAGTAAACACTGAGACAATTGCGCTTTTTGCCAGTTTGTCTGTTTGTCTTTGGAAGCTGTTAGAATATGTGTAATAAGATTTGACAGAATGCAATTAATTTCTAATAAATGTAAAGGGAAAACCTATGAGGACATGAAGGAGAAACCTCAGAAAGACATGAATTGTGTGACTGAAAGGCCACACTCTATGCTTTTCCTCAGGAAATTACATTTGAACTTCATCAAACTCAAACAATTATCTGTAACATTTCATCACAATTTGTAACATTCTGTGTGACCTCAACCTTTCAACTTCATATATCAATTTAAATAATCGTGTATGTCAAGCCGCCAGACGCACACACGCACCACATGCCCTTCTAGACCACGCTCCTGTTCCCCATTATCCACTTATTGGTTCATTCCTGGCACCTGTCTCTTGTTGTCCCCAATACTACTTTATCCCCACAGATACTGTTGTTGAATATTCATATAAATGACACAAAATGTATCAATGATCCTATATTTTTAAAAAGTAATAAAGGTTTATATATTTGATTTTTTTAATAGTTTTTTTAGTTATATAAAACTACATTATATATAGGGTTTTATATTTTCATACAATGCTAAGTTATAATCTAGCAAAGGCCATTTCAAAACACCTATAATATTTTATCAGATGCTTAGCAGTTTATAACTGAATTCTACATGTTTAGTCGTCTACATTTCGACAGATTTCAGTCTTCGGTTCACGTCTACCATTTTAATACTAAAAGCAAGAGCTATAGGCTACACAGGGTTTCTGTAACGCGATGTCGCCCGAGTGCCGCAGGCCGAGGGGCAGGACGCACAGGCTCCAACACCTGGGACGTACATTTATTAACATTTAACATAGAACACTAGCGGCGCTCGCAAGCATTACAAACATTAACACGAACATGAAACGGTTAACATTTAAACACGGACGATAAACACGAATACTTTTAACAACGATAAAACGGCCATTACATCCACAATGACCAACACACTGCACACCTCGACACGGGTTTATACATATAGACAAACAAGGTGCAGATGTGCAGGCGTGGCCATAAACAGATCCTCCCACTAAACGTGGCTGGCCAAACCACGTGATTCGCGGGAGGCGAGAGTTCCGTGACAGTTTCAGAGTTTTAGATAAAAGTGAGTTTTGTTCGCGAAGTAAGGCAAGTGTCCATGTATTATCCTACAACATGACTTGACTCAAGTAAAACACTGAACGTAAATAGAAATTCACGGAAAAGTCTGTTGGTTTTACATGAAAAAATGTAAATCGGTTTCACATATTGGGTATGTTAACTAACAATGATGTCTTCATGGTCTCAACATAAAATTATTTGTTAAACCATCATGACTTTTTAATACAAATTTAAAGCTTAACTTTAAAGTATATTAATTATTATATGTTAAATTACCATGGCTTTTTATATCAATTTAAGGCTTTAATGTAAAGTACATTCAATTATCAGCATAATAATTTGTGTAGATTTTTGTTAGAATGTAAATATTGCAATAAACAAACACATTCCTTCACACAAAATATCTCTATTTAGTAAGAATAATGGTAAATGTGCAAGTGTTCTGAAACAATTATAATGGCTTGCTTCCCAACTTTACCATATTCACAGTAAAGAAAGCATAAACAAATCAACACCAGTTATATTATAAAACAAAAAATCTGCATATTTAACAAGGCACTTGGATACAAGGATTAGGTGTGATCACAAAATCAAAGATGAATATCACCAAAAAAAAGTACAAAACTGTGGAAGAAGTAGAAAGGGCAGTGCTAAGGCCAAGTGATTCACTCCAAAACATGATAGTTCGATAATTAAGTATGATTTCTAACATTTGGATTTCTTGGAAAGTGTGTTGCCTTCCAGCTTCATGACAAACATTTGAAGCATTTGAAGGTATACTTGAGTTCAGGATGGTAGTTTAGATTCAGAGCATACATTAGGCCAGACAAAATGGCAAAAGCTCATGGAATTTTATCCAACTCCTGCAACACAACTGATGTCTGGTTTATTACTGGCATCTCTGTTTGAAAACATATTTCCACTGTGGTCTCCTCAATGGATTCCTGGATGAGGGCTTCATCTTATGGGTGCATTCACAAAATGAAACAAAATGATATTACACATAATAAAACACATTACATATGTGTATAGTGAATATTATGCTGAATATCTGCATTCAGTAATTTAATCAGATACAGTAGGAAATGTGAAGCTGCAGAATGTAAGGACAGGTTCTGACGAGAGCAATTCAAAATAAGAGACAGTTCAAGGGTCAATATAAACAAGTGCCAATAAGGGCAGGTCAACAAAAATGAAAAAATGAGTGTTACACCATGCTACCAGGATTGCAGTGTTTACTCGAGGTTTCTAGAGGATTTAGGTGCTATACCTGGGGAGGGTTTGAGTGTTTGTTTATATAAAGAGCAATTCTAAGACGAGATCATATCTTAGAATGAACCATTCTATGGCATTTGCCCAACCTTAAAAAATATGAAAAATTTGGGCATATCAAACCTCAGAAATCATATTCACCATGTACTTTCTCAAAATGTTTTCTGGATCCTCACTGAGGTACACACAGAGTGCCTTGATGACACATACTCATCCTAAATCAGTGTCATCATCCTATTCAAATGGGATAAGCAAAGAAAGTTGTTTGCTTAGAGCTCTTTTCCCTTCAATCAATATTACATCAACAAGGCAGTATTTCTTTTGCAGAAAGCATATTTACTTGAGCCATGGGTGCTACAATGAGCGCTAGGCATTTGCCTGTTTTTCTTCCTCCTCTTGTAAAAGATTTATCAGTTTCTCTGAGTGCATATCTAACAGACAGAAATCTGGACTGCAGGGTCATAGTGGTAATATGTACAAACTCTGCATTTATCTGAAAACAAGGATGATTACAGACATAAACGCTCTGTACAGCAGGAATTTGGAAAGGCTTTGATCAAAACATTTAACACAAATCAAGTTTTCTTGTGTTGATTGTTCCAATCAGAACTCAACTCTTTTTGTCCAATTATCTTGTGTAGAATGTATCCCATTTTGATGCATCCTATGCACTTATATTTTAAAGCATCCCATGTCTTAAATGTGCATTTAGAATGTATACCTGGAAAAAGTATGGAGCATCTCTTAAATATTATATTGTAAACAAGGTCATTGAGGAAGTGTTACTTTCAGACTAATGCTGAAGGCTCATCATTTTGAATAGGGGCATAAGAACACTGTATAAACCAAGATGGCAAGAAACTGGCACAAAATCTGACAGAAAAAAATATAGATTGCTAGATAAATTATGCAGACTTTGTACAAAAATTATAGCACGATAGCAATAGCAATGAATACAGATACAAGGGAAAATAAGTTATCTAGCTAGCTAGCTATGAATCTTACTGCCAACCTATATGCTAGTTGGGTTTGAGGTGGAGGGGGATGGTAACAGTATTCATATTAACAGGAAATCTCTTATTTTGATTTTTCTGTTAATCTGGTGAAGAGTAGTGCTAGAATACGCCAAAAATGTTTGTAAAACTCATCAGGAAAGCCATCTGGTCCTGGGGCTTTGCCATTAGGGATCTGTTTCAGGGCATTGTGGGCATCTGGTTCAGGCTATAGTTCTTCTCATGATATTTCTGCTTCTAGTGTCTGTTTTTGTTCTTCAGTTAGTTTTGGTTGATCAGTATTATTTTAAATGGTATTTATTTCTTTAATTTTTATGTCCAGGTCTGATGTATATAGTCTTTCAAAGAAAATCCTAAAGATGTTTGTAGAAGCCATTTAATTGTTTGTTTGTATTTTGTTTGATCACATGGAAGTGCAGGAGTAGTTAAAGTTGGCTCCAAGTACCAGCAGTATAGATGGCTAGGAAGTCAACAGTATTTTGATATAATGTTAATGTTGACTTAATGTAACTAAATAAATCCAAATAATTTGCTACAATAAATTAGGTTGGACATACCTGAATCCGTTCTCATATTCACCTTGTATTTTACTGTTATGATGTGTTTGGAAAATAAATGTACATATTCACCGTTTATAAGGGTATGGATGTTTGATTCTTCATTCTAGCATGCCAAACGAATACAGATACAGATGTAGCCAACCTTTGCTACCTTTGCTACCTTTTGTAGCAACTTATTTGTATTTATTTCGTTTTATAGGAAAGTTACTGCAACAGTGTTATTTCCTCTAGCATGTGCATGGTCTTTCCTGCTGTGTCCTTGATTACTGGGATTATTGTTTTTCCTTGTTTTGTTTGATGAGATTAGCTAATATTTTAAAAGTTTTTTTAGTTTATATATATATTATTTGTTTTATTCAGATAAATGAGACAGGTGCATGATGTGAAATGTTCTGATCAGAAAGTAATCAGTGCGTGAGTATGAATGGTGGACTGGTGAATAGAATGTACATTTTTAGTACTTGAGTCTTTATGGTGCCAACCATCGCCAAGACCAAAATCATTCATGAATGTTGTTTCTGTTCTGAGCGTAGTTTCCATTGCTTTTGGTGCTTGTATTTGTTGTTTGTCAAGATATAGGTCTATTAATTTATTAAAATAGTGAAAAATTTGAGAGTAGTGTAAAGGCATTATAAAATAAGGAAGGGCTGTCAATATTTGGCCATATACATTTGTAAGAGTTACTGGGTCATCGCTAATGGTAATATTTTTATAATGCTCTTTGGAGTCTGTGGTAGTGGAATTGTGTTTAATTCTGATATTTTATTTATTAGGATGGCTTCCCCTCCTTGTTTTGAATTATAATGGGCTAAGAATGTGTGGCAACTAGGCTGATTTTAATTTGTGATGGTCTGCTTCTGTTATGTGGGTTTCCTGGAGTGGGCATATATCAGATTTACGTTTGTTTAGATGATATTGAACTCTTTTTTTTTTAATCTTGAAAGCCAATACCACAGATGTTCCAGGTTACAAATTTCAGTGCTGACATTTTGGGTGATTAACTGAAATATCTATGTATGTATATATGTACATTAGCATGATGTTGGGATGTGCATGTAGTGTTGTGTTTAATGGTCTATATATGGAGACGTTTACTTATTGGTTTACTTACTGGTGTGGTTTGAGTATGACCAAAAACTAAAGTTGTGACCTGAGATGTACAACAAAAAAACTGCTACAAAAGAAAAATAAAGGAAAGGAAGAATAGCGGTGCTTTCAGATTTAACAGTTATTTCAGCAGTTCTTTTAGATGTATTTTAAATGCAGTGGTCTATTTTATAGCTATAATTATAGGTGGTGCCTGTAAGCCCATGTTTCAGTGACTGTTTTATAGGGTATCGATTGTATAGGGATACTGTATGTATAAGTGGGTGGATGGACAGATAACAGAAAGATAGTTGTTTATAGTCAGACAAATTGATAGACAGTGATTATATTGATATACAGATATGTAGATAAGCAGGCGGTTAGGTAGATCAATACATCAGTATATACATATAATCAATTATATATCATATTGTTGATCAAGAACTTTAGTGATACCTAGTTATTTTTAAAATAACCATTGCATCACATCTTTGTAGCAAAGATAGACTGCAAGTTATCCCTCTGATCTGGTCAGGGTGGGCTTCCTCTCTCCCCAGTCCCATGGACAGGAACCAGGAACCCTCTGGCACCATAATGCTGAGCAACAAAGCTATAAAATGGCTGATGGCTTATCATGCTAGCCTGGCTTTCTGACCCTTCCCCCTTTTCTTAGGTGTCATAAATCCACAGATTGGAATGCAAGAACCACTTACACCCCTGGTTATACTTCAAGAAACTGTGGCCATAAATTCTATCAGGCTCAAAAACTTTCCATGGCAACCAACTTTTCTCATCCCACCATCTCAACATTTCTCATGTTCACACATGTACATTTCCCAGTTTCACACAGTAATAACTTACTTGTATACGGCTTTTAAGTGTTGGAGATGTTGTCCTTGAGTTTGAAAAAACACAATGATGTCATCAATATAAACAAAACGTCCTCTCTTTCAACTCACCTAATACATGCTCCATCAGCTGTTGGAAGGTAGCACTAGCATTCTTCAGACCAAAAAGCATAAACTTAAACTGATGCAGGCCTTGTGGAGTGATGACAGCAGATTTTTGCTTTCTCTGCTTGCCATAGCCACTTTCCAATAGCCACTCAAGATATCCAAAGTACTGAAGTATGCCACACCTTCCAATGACTCCAGAATCTCATGTACCAGAGGCATTGACTAGGCATCCAGGCATGTTTTGGCATTCAACCCACAAGGTCCGGTATACTCGCCACCTGACTGGCACCTCATCAGTAGTGTAGATTCAATGTTGCCTAAACTCTGTCTATACAGTAGACCACTTCTGCAGCAGCAGTATAACGATCTCAGGTTGAGAGACAATGTTCTGATAGAGTGCTGAGGGTTGATCTTTCTTTACGGCCATATAAAAGTTGGTGCTAGTCCCCCTTAGTGATGATGTTTTCTTATACTGAAACTGGTGTACCTGGTCATTGGATGTTATATAATTTTTGTGATAAGGTTGGAGGGTGAGTTTGTTAACTACTAGAAAATCTAGTCCCAGCAGAATAAGCATGTGCAGGTTGTTGTCCTTGAGCACGTATATCTCCAACTTATAAGAGGTGTCATGAAGACTGAGAAATAATAGAGCCTTCCCGATATCATGGCTCACCTGTCCATCAGCCATCACAAAAGTTTGGTTGTCACAATGTAGGAGATCTTCTTTATCTCTGGCTATATGTTTCCATAGACTCTCGTATGAGGGGGAAGGTACTTCCCAGTATCCAGCATGGCATCACAATCAACTCCCCTGATTTGTACAGGAACCACAAGAAGAGAAGGCTCCGCATGCAAAGTCACAATCTCACCCTCTCTGCTGTTCTACTTCCCACTTTTTTGGGGAGTTTTCTTGGCGGCTTGGTGATCACCACTGCTTGCATTCTGCACTCTGATCCAATACCCCTTAGAGGATGCCCAGTATCTTTCAACTATGGAGCCCAACTTCACAAGCTGGTCCACAGTGGCTATTACTCCGCTTAACCCACTAGCAATACAAGGATTACAGGCATTTAAAATCCTCCTGACCGTCTCCTCCTCAGCCATCTAAGTTCGCCACTTCAGGCACAAAGCCCTATAGTCATAAGCGAAGTCTCTGAGGCACTGGTTCGGGGCCTACACCATTGCAGAAAGCTGATTCTCAATCTCAGCAGAATAATCTTCAGGCAGAAAAGCTTCTAAGAATGCAGTCTTTTACATCACCCAGTTCTATATCTTGGCTCTGGATGCTAACCACCAACTCCGAGCAGGCCCAAGTAGAACAGCATTCAGTGTACCAAACAGCGCAGTGTCATTCAGGGGTCTTAGTGTTAAAAAAAATTCACATTGCTCTATAATATCTGTGACATCATTAGCACGGGTCTATCCAAATAGGAGGAGTAGAAGGAGCACCCATCAGAAAGGCACTTATCTCACTGTGGAACGGTCTTGCTGTGGGAGTAGATGATGTGGACGATGGTCGTGTGGCGGATACATTGTCAGATGTTCTCTCTCATCTGCCCTTCCCACACCCGATTTCGACGGTGTAGGCAATCAACAATCACACGATCAAAATGACTGAACATCTCATCTATGCAGGTCTTGATATCTTCCACTAGTCTCTCCAAGGAAGACCTCAACCCTGCTTCCCTTACACAGGAAGAGTCAACTACATCTTTCAGTTGGCCTTCCACATCATCCATTCTCTCCTCAAGCTTTGTGAGATGTTCCTCCAATATGCCCAGATTATCCTCGTCTCACTTTCATGATTCTCCTTATTTAGTAATCCGGGTGGCCTTGGCTCGTCTATGCATAGTTGTTCCAACAAACTAGAGACCTCGGCGATGTCGCCATGGGGTTGCTTGCATGTCACATGCTTAGGGGTCTCACCAAGGTGTACTATGGTGTGTATAGGAGCGAGTATGGCCCTCAATATCAGCTCAGCCTTACAATCATCAAACCGAGAGAAACGGAGATCAAAAAATAATAATAATAACCCAAAGGGTTACAAAAAACAACGCAAAAAAGCCCCTAACGCCTAACCCCAAAAGTACATATAACACATCACAAAATGTGTTATACAATCCCCATACGGAACACCACTATGTGATGTTCGCCATGTTTTCCTCAGGACTGTCTCACAAACACAAACATAGGGTGGTGCGACTAACACTCTAGCACTGTAATATTTTCAAATGCACAAACTAACGCTGAAAAGTAGGATGTTTAATAACTTCCCCAAACATGTGTATACAATAACTGTACAAGTAGTCTTATAAAAAATATTCCCAAGATAATATCACACGTCAGGTCATCCAACACAAACACTTTGACAAATAAGGATTCATAACAGGGAAGGAATGAGCACACTAAATCAAGATGAAGACTCGGGGTCTCTTTACCAATTCTCTTCATTGCTCACCCCATTTACTGGGATTGCCTGTTTCATTGCCTGTCCATTTGCGATCATCCTGCCCATTGGGCAATCAGTCCCAACTACAGTCATCTGCTCCATGAGGGACGAGCCTTGAACTCATGTACCACGATGTTCCTTTATGGGGTATGCGCTCAACTGAAAACACAAGTAAAAAAACAAAAGGAAAAAGGTTGATACATATGTACACATTATTTATCATATGTGATCATTAGAATTATTAAGTGGCATTATTCATTATAATCAATTCATTTGTATGTTACTTACCTTGTGTATAGTGTAAGCAAATTGTTAACCACAAAATAGTTTATAGCTTCAAGAAAATAAAAAAGGAATTAGACTGACTCTCCATCACCTCACCATCCTGAGCTTTGATACTTTGTTTGTAAACTTCATTTTTGGACCATGGAGGTATGAAACTGTTTAAGAAATATGTGGTTATTTTCTTTTGTATAACTGAATTGTTGTTAACTTTGCTAGAATGTCATACAGGTGTGTTACCTAATCTTATGAGACAACAGGGGTCTCTTTGATAAAGGAGTTAAATTTATCTTACTTTTAGTTTTTCCTTCAACTTTATCTTTATCCATGCTGTGTATTTGATTGTAGTACTGGTCAATGAAATCTTCTAGTTCTATTGCCTGTTTGTGCTGATGCAATGCGAAGTTGAGTTTTCATATAGAATTGTTTTGGGTTCTGGATCTAGGAGCGGGAGACCACCATCTTGTTTATAGCATTCTGTCTCACCAAAATGTCTCGTAGAAGTGTGCTAGTGCATTCTGGGGCCAATCTTTCTCCCACAAGCTTTGCTGTTTGCAGATACTGCAGGTTCTTGTTGTCTGTAATGATTAAAAAAAGGGTGTTGTGCACCCTCCAGCCAGTGCATCCACTTCTCAAATACCTGTTTGATGCAGGTGGAACTTGCACATCTCAAGCTTACAGTGCAGATTTTTGCAAAAAAAAGTGTGACGGACCTGGCATACATCATGAACATGTTGGTCTAGGGAGGCAGAGTAGACCAGAATGTTGTCAAGGAAAACAAGATGTAGCAGAGAACACCCCCCCCCCCCTTTCCAACTGAACTCTAAACCTTAATTGACCCTAACAACTCCCATCAGGAGGTTATTGGGAGCAGATAGTTATAGTTATAGGAGTAGAGTTATCGGGAAACAGAATGCTACACAGCTATAGCAAGTTTGAAATCCACCTCTATTATAAGGTTTTAATTTTTTAGCAAAGAAAGGTTCTGCAAGGATACATGGCCCAACATTATTGACCCTTTAACTTCATCTCATGCACTCAGAAGACATGAAACCACCCTTGGAATTTAGGAATTAGGATTTACATTCTAGACTGTTCAATGCTTTATAAAACTACTTTCTTGGATAGGTATAGGATAATAATCCTGCCTGAAGGATGCAGCTCTTCATGGACATTTGAATGAGAACATATTTCACTATCTTCCATCGAGGGACCTATAATTACATATCTGATTGTTTTGAACTGTGGACCCACAGTGCCATCCAATGACTGCAGCAAGATTGTCAACATGAACAATTAAACTGTGCATTACCCTTTTATAAACAGCTTGTGATACATAACATTTTAGAATTGTGTTTAATCATGAATAATAACCAACTAGATATTATTACTGTGAGTTATGTGGCTGCTTTATTTGTCAACTTATACTGATTTTTATTTTCATGTCTATTCATGCCACGTACTTGTAGAAATTCTGGTACACATACCTTCCCAATATCACAGAATGTGCATAGCAACATTGTAGCTATTATTAATGAAGTTGGTTGCCTCCTCAGTTTAGGCAGAGCAGGCTGAAGAAGACTGAGTCATGGACATCTCTGGCAAAATTCTAGAATGTTTACCTATTAATCAAGTTTTCTGTCTTTAAGTATTATGTCTTTAGTAAAAGTGTATAACTGTTTTCCTTATATATTGTGTTTTATATTACACAGAAGACTATCTTAGGTATGGGTGTTCTCAAGTGAAATTAGTATGATAATTATTTATTTATTATGTATGTTTATATAGTAATATTCTCTCTACAGAATTAGATTTATCACTATTTTATAGTAGGTATTAGGTACAAAGTTAAATTCCCTGTTATTCCCTGGGCAGGGTTCTCCCTTTCAAGGTATTTTTCTTTTGATTTATTTGATTTGTTTATAACGCTTTTTCCACTGTGAATGTGTGGATTAAATGGTTTATGAAGTTTCAGTTTCATGGTTTTGTTCATTTCTTTAAGTGTTCTCTGTATGTTACTGATTAGTTAGTATAGTTTCATATATCTGAGTCATGTCTGTTTACCTCACATTTACTCTGTCTTATAATGATAACAATTTCTTGATATTGATTAATAAATAACTTCCCATTTACTCTTTGAACTGGTCAATGTAGAAAGTTTAATTTAAACCAGAGGCTTCAAATCACTGCATACATTTCAAACTACCTTCAGAATGAGACTGATAAAGCATTAATTAACCTTGAGTATAATTAATCGTTAACAATTAATAATAATTTCCATATATTTAGGGTGGTGCATAGTTGTCACTAGTTTATCGATTAGAACACATACTGCTAAAATGAACAGATATATCGAGGTACTCCCAGAGGACCCCATTCATGTACACCTGAAACACATACTCCATCACCTGGTTCTCCTCTTGGGAAAGAGGATAGATCTTTCACTGATGATAATAGCCCATTATGGGGTTTCTGTGTGGAGGGAATTGTCAAACATGGGTTGGCAAGCCTAAAACCTCTGCCAGGTCTTGGTAGGATGCTGGAACTAGAGTTTTGGAGTCTGCAAGCAGGCTCTTGATGGAGGTGGACAGAAGAGGCAGGACCATGGGACTAAGGCAGTGTGTGGAGGTAGGGGTACCATTTAATAATCTGGTTATCAAACCATGAGATGGGCAGGTTGTGTGTGTGCAGCCAAGGGAGCCCTAGTGTTGCACACATGAAAAGGACAGGAGCCTCCACGATTCTTCTTTTTTAATTCTGTAACCCAAATAATTAAGTTAGCCATGTAGCACCTCTTCACCGTGTTTTCATCACTGTAATGAAACTAGTTACATAATGTACAAAAGGATTTTTCCTCCTTCAACATGTTCCATACAGTTGTTCACTATGTAATTCACATTTCACTGACTCTTTAATACAACGGTTTCCACCTTGCACCCCTTGTTAACACAAACGTATGGTAGTGTTGTTCCTAGATCTCCCTAAATTCAAGACAGTTTATTAAATACACACTAAATATAAATAAAGATGCAGACTCTGGAATTAATTGAAGAGAAGGGCTGGTCTTGTCTTTATTCTGAGCTCAATGTTACAAACGAGGCATTGTCCGGAGAATGTCTAACAGTCTCAGGTAGGCACACCTTTTATACAGTTTCTTCATAACCATTTTTATTTTTTCATAAAAACTTGGCCAGGTTCCACTATTGTTCTCCAAACCATATTCAATACTTACACCAACCTGTTCTTGGTACCATTAGGGTCATCCTGAGCTACTTCTATTTTTTAAACAGGCAATCATATTGTATATCACTGGCTGCCCATATTGGTTGTTCCGTTGTTTGGCCGGGCTGTCCCGTCCTTGAACCAAGGCTCCCTCCTCGACTGAGGCCCCTAGAGGCCTGTCAAAGAGGCCTCCTGATGATTTACGCTGAAGCCTACAGAGGCCTTTCCTGCATGAAACCAGTTTATTCTTGACCATCCCTATTTTTCAATATTATTTTATTACCTTAGTAGCTACCAGCATTCAGTACAAACTAGCTAGCATCCATGCTAGCCCATCAAAACAGAGATTTCTACAGCAAAACTTCAATGTCATATAGATTAAATGACAACTCTCAAATGACAGTCATCTTTTAAAAACACACAGGCATTTAGCATTTTATATAAGTGGCTTTCAAATGCTCTTTTGATAAAGGACTGATTTATTTTCTTTTTTCCTACATGTGCCTTCCTCTGCACTTCTCTTCTGCTCCCTTGACCTCTTGCCCTCTTTGTTCTGTTTACGCCTTTACCTCTTTTTCAGGTTCTCTCTCCAGCTTTCTCATCTCTTGCTGGTTCTCTCTCTACATCCATCACCTCTCACTGGTTCTCTCTCTCCACCTCCCTCATCATCTTTCTGGTTCTCTCTCTATCTCACTCTCTTCCTCTCATCCACATGAGTTGTTGGCACTGCTCTAATAATGACCCAGACTGCTGTGCTTGTTTGTCTTACTTATTTTTGCCCTTCTGCTGATTTTATTGCTTTTATTTTTAAGTGTCACATTTTAAGTTTAAAATGATGACGTTTGCAGTAAGTTTAGTCCTGATAGGGTTTTTTTTTGGTTTTGTTTTTTGCTCTCGCTTTGCTCTGCGAACCATTCACCTGCTGGAGGTTATAAGGCAGCAGAACGTATGTGAAAGAGAGTGGTGAAAAAGAGGCAGGCAAGGTGGCATGAGGCAGCGGCTATGAAGGCGCTGCCCTCCATTGTACCGAGCGATAAGAGATCACTCAAGAGTAAAATGGAGGAACTCAGAATCAACATAAGGGCATGTATTGAATATCAAGTATGAAGTTCACAGAAACCTGGTCACATTAAGATATTCCCCACTCTTCGGCACTCTCTCCCTCGCCCGTGCTGACGGAATACATTTATCAGGGAAGGACAGAAGTGGTGGTGTCTGTGTGTTTGTGGAAGGAGTACGAGGTGAGAGGGAGCGTCTGTAATCCTGATGTTGAATTCATCTGTCTAAACCTGAGTCTGTTTTAATCTACCAAAGGAGTTTGGGAGCATTATTGTGTGTGCAGGGTATACTACTCATAATGTAAATGCTGCCAGAGCTGTGGCCTGTACAGCAGACTGTGCTCAGAATTTGTCACGGCAGAACGTTTGATGATTTCTCCTTCTCTGTCTAATAAGGTAACAGTGAGTGTGAATGACAGCTGTGAGGACTTCTCTCTCTCTCTCTCTCTCTCTCTCTCTCTCTCTCTCTCTCTCTCTCTCTCTCTCTCTCTCTCTCCCGCTCTCTCTCTTCTGAGATGAACAGAGTGTGTGCAGGGCATTGGGAGATGGAGAACTGTCTGACTTTAATCCTTCTGATGTCCACAGTCTCATTCACTACTGCTTGTAAGAATGCATTCAATTATGCAAAACATTCTCATATCAGTAAGAAGTAGTCAGCACTGTGTTTTAATTTAATTAATTTCTAACTTTTCGATTTTCATCATTAAAATGCAGCTTTATTTATTTTAATTCTTAATTTATTCTGTCTTTATTTTCATCTTTAATCTTAGCACATGTTTAATTTGAAATCTTTTAGCACTTTCATTTTTACCATCTCTTTTAGTATTGGTTTAGCAATAGTTTATTATGTAACTTGTTCTAAATAAATCAATTTACAATTTTTATCTTTTATGTGAAGCACATTGAATTGCCATTGTGTATGAAGAAAATGCTACATGAATAAACTTGCCTTGTCCTAAATGGATTAACAAATTGCTATATCAGATACTATAAATGTAACTCTGTAGTGGGGTGAAGCCTGGACTCTCCACAGGCTGTGACAGAGAGGAGGAGGAGGAGGAGGAGGAGGAGGAGGAGGAGGAGGAGGAGGAGAAACTGCACTCAGTTCCTGAGCCCCTCCCTCCCTCCCCCACTGCACAGTACACTGGTAGAGCTCAGGATCTCCTTCAGTCCCCTTCATCAGGACAGAGAGCAACACTGAACATCTTCAACCCTCTTTCAGACCTTCACTCCTTCACATTCTCAGTGCTAATGGGAGATGCCACCATTTCTCCCTGGTTTGTGTACACACAGTAATATCTAATCACACAGACGTCTGCAGGAGTTTTTCTCAGTAGGTCATCTGTGTCTCCTCAAGAGCAGTTCTAAGTTACTCATGTTCCAGTACAGTTCAGTACATGTGAATACTCTCTGTTCATTATTTATACAGTCAATAACTGATATGCAATAACTTGCTCAGTGAGTAAAATGGTCATTCCAGAAATTGTACTGAAATAAAGAACTTTGATCAAGAAGTTGGTTGGAGAGGGGAAACATATAAAGACGTGCAGAAAATAATAGGCTGCTCAGCTAAAATGATCTCAAATGCTTTAAAATGGCAAACAAAACATGTGGTAGGAAAAGAAATACTATCATCCGCGTAGATCATAGAATAACAAGAATGGCAAAGAAGCATCCAATGATCAGCTCCAGGGAAATCAAAGAAGATTTTCAGTTACCTGTGAGTACTGCAACAATCAGAAGACACCTATGTGAAGCTAAACTATTTGCTAGAAACTCTCAAAGTACCATTGCTGAAAAAGACATGTTGAAAAGGTTACAGTTTGCCAAAGAACTCATGTCTCTGTGGTTATACTTCACATTCCCTCTGGGAATCATTTAAGTTCATGTTATCATCTTTTATCAGAGGTAAAGCAGATCAATTGGAATCAGCAGTCTTTGTTGTTCTTACCTCTAGATGCTGCTCCCAGTAGTCCATCCATGGTTCTAACACTCTAAATTCTGTCTCTGTCTCGCTTTCTCTCTGTCTCTCTCTCTCTGTCTCTCTCTCTCTGTCTGTCTCTGTGTGTGTCTGTGTGTCTCTGTGTGTCTGTCTCTGTCCAGTGTGAGCCTGGTGGATGGTGGTAGTCACTGTGCTGGGAGAGTGGATGTTCTTCATGAAGGACAGTGGGGAACAGCGTGTAGAGGTGGCTGGGATATGAGAGCTGGATTGTGGTGTGGCTGTAGATATATTGCATAATGCTCACTTTGGTCCAGGGTCTGGACCAAGATTGAAGGGGTATGCAAACTGTTGAGGATCAGAGTCTACACTGAATGAATGTTTGGTTGGTCGTAAGATTTATTACTGTACGTCTCATACAGGATATGCTGGAGTCATCTGTTCAGGTAGGCTGCAGCCATTCATTTCACTATCACACCAGTTGGTAAAAATGTACTTGTATGTCTTTTAAAACTTTGGTCCTGCAAAGCAATTTCTTAGAGACAACCATGATTGTGAAACACCATAGTTATATTGTTTTGATATAGTAATGATGCACACAAAAAGAACTTTACTGTTTGTGGCTATTTTAATTGAAATCTGTAATATCTGTTTTGTTAGAATATCTGTTCTGTAATACCCGATTTGTTATGTAAAATTCTTTTAGTGGATGTGTTTGCTCATAGTTATGAAATCCAAACTATCAACTATATAGATACTATACTATATGAAGTATTTCATTAGACATTGGACTAATGACCTCCACAAGGTCACTGAATAGATTTTCCTTGGACGTGTTCTCTCATATTCTTGTGTGTTTGAGGTGTTATCAGTTCACTTGTGTTCTGTTCACACTGTTAATACAAATATGCAGCTTACAGGAAATCCAGACTTACCAACGGTCCTCACCTGTGCTCTAGGAGAGTGGAGGTGCTTCATGGGAAGACCTAGACCATAGTGTGTGATGCTGACTTTGACCAGCAGGATGCAGAGGTTGTGTGTAGAGAGCTGGGCTGTGGGCCTCCTGTGGAGGTGCTGGGAGTAGCTGCTTTTGCAGAGGGGAGGGCCAGGTGTGGACAGAGGAGCTTCATTGTAGAGGCAACTTCTGGGAGAGTATGTATGTTAAATGTCAGTGTGTTGTGCTTTTATATTGACAGACCGACCCTTCTACTACACCCACACCAACCACCAGCACCTCCACCATTACAGGTTCCTACTTTGTCTCTTGGTCTTTTTCATAAATGGTTATGGATGTATTGTAAGATGTTCTGTAGCGTTATGGTTTTTTTTTTGTCCTGTTCATCAAGCATTACAAGCATTAGCCAGTCTTCCACTACCTCCTCCAGCAGCTGCTCTGTCCACCCCTCCAGTGGTCCTGCTGGTACTGGGAGTGCTGCTTTTCCTGGCCTTAGTGCTTCTCTCTGGGCTGGTTTACCAGAACAGAGTGCTCAGAAGAGGTGGGATACATTCACACCATCTACTGTCCAGTTTCTGGACATTCTCTGAACATTAGTCCTTGAGTCTGTCTGTCTTCTGTTACACTGAAATGATACCATGTTTGTGTATTTCTCCATCCAGTGATCTCTAAGAGGAGGCGTAAGACTCTGCCTGAGGCAGTCTATGAAGAGATCGACCGCAGATAAATCAATAAAAGAAGCCGTATCTCCACTCGAAGTGGTGGGTAATGTTTGTGGAGTCTTTTAACTGAGAATTAGTGAATTACATCTTTATTGTAACTGAGAGCTTTCTTCCAAATAATCAAATAATCAAAATCAGGATGAGGAAACCACAGAATATCAGGTGGAGAGAGAGAGCAAATGAGACAGAGAATGTGTGTGCATGCCATCTAACCAGCCCACTTGACTATGATCCGCAGAGGTCATAGATTTGTGGTTGATTGACGTTCTGCCACATCTTCTGCTCTCCTCTAACCGGAAGTGTCCTTTCTGAAGTCCAGCATTCGGGATATGAGGATATGGATCAGGAGCTTCTCTCAGGTAACAGGGCCACCGCATGCGTGTGTCAAACTGGATCCCATTTAGAAACATTACATTAACAGATAAGAAATTAAATATTTTTTATTAAAACTGACCTAGCTGAACCTTAGTTATAATGCTACTCCAGGAATGGTTACAGTAAATATAAAATTTCTTCAGGAAATTAAATTTTCAAACTCAAAAATTGATTTTAAACATTCTTTCACAATATGTAACATTTTATATACGACTCCAACAACCTTTTTAAAATGGTAATATGTAATACATAATCAAAGCTTAGTAACATTTGCTGACTGCCTTTATTTCATTAATAGCACCTGTTAATTTATTGAAATAATATTGTAATCTAATGTAAGACTTCACGTTTAATTGTCCTGAAAACATTTTGTATCTGCGAATAAAATGGTCCTTCTCTAATGTGGAGCGATCAAGAGGTGGACACATACGTTGAGAAGAGCAAGATTTATTAAGGGCAGTTCCAGAGGCAGAGACGTTAGAACAGTCCAGGGTCAGTGAGCCAACAAGTAGAGTCTGGGAATACATCTTAACAAACAAACAAAAGCGCACCATGACAAAAAGGGAGCAGGCTATACTATGATACAAGTAACGAAAAGAACAAGCAACTAACACCAGTGAGAACGAGGGCTAGATAACGGGAACAACAGGCAGAGAATAACACAAGATAAGAATACGAACAGCTCGAATTAACACAGAATTTACCTGAAGAGCAGCAGGCAGGTGAGAGTGCAGGGAGAAACATGGCTGCAGCATCAGGACTCACTCCTGTGAGAGAGAGAAACATAGAACAGAGATGAGGATTACATGAGGTACAGGACAACAGGTCTTCCTGCTGGTTATGTGGATCAGGGCTCTTCTCATTGGCTCTTCTTGGCTTGGTCGCCTCCTCCAGTGGGGCCTCAGGCAGTTGATAGTCCAGTGATAGCACCTGCATCGGCCCTGCAGGTGGTGAGAAGATGAGTAGACAGAGGGGAAACAAAAGTGGAGAGAGAGAGAATCTAATGACAGTACTGATACACCGTGCCAGTACACCAGGATCACCTCCTCTTGAGCAGGAGGACTTTCGAGGAGCAGCGACTCCAAAGCTGGGAGCAGCTTCCTCCAGCAGCTGTTGACCACACTTACTGCGGCCAGCCAGTGAGTCTGATCACAACACCAGCCACTGATTTTCCCTTCTCTTTCTAATAAGGAAATAGTGAGTGTGATTTGATGACTGTGGGGAGCTCTCTTGCGTTCTCTTTAGGGGGACTGAGAAGACACAGTTCCTTCTGTTTCTCTAAGGAATTAAAGGGACCCACACATACTTCTGTACTGTAATCTAGTGTGGGTATGGATGGTTTAGGAAAAGTTTCACTAAAAGAAGTAAAGGGAAAAAAAATTGAACTAATTCAACAAAATGTTTTAATATTTTTATTCACGTATCATTCATATTTTATTCACGTAGGGCTGGAAATCATTGCCCATAGGATCACACTATCTAAAACAAATAAGAAATCCTCATGGTCAAATGGACTGACATCTTCCCTTGCAGAGAATAAAGTCTATGGTGTGAGACAGTCCAACAAGGCTTATTTTTGTACAGATAAAATTATACTGAAGACTTTTCATGGTCTGTACCACTTTTAGACACAAGGTTTGAATCACTTTTCATTGTTGAAGACATTTAAACACATACATACACCCTATATTGTTTCCTATTATCTGGCCACATGTGCTTGGTGAATTTATTAGTGTTAATCCAAAAGGCATCATCAAAACAGGAAGTATGGGATAATCTCAGGAAGACAAGGAAAACATCAGCAACTCCATTACCAATCCACAATATCAGGCCAAACCAGATGGAACAGACAGAACAAGGGAATCGATGACCCACAAAATAAAATGGAATTGTTTGATTCTGATAAAAGCATCAGCAGAAAGTCTAGATGTGTTAAATTATTGAATCACAAACATCTTAAAATGTTACCATTTAATCATATAGAGTAAGAGAGAGAGAGAGACATGTGGGTCCATTTCAGTCAACGGAAGAGATGTGGTCACGGTGACTGTCCTTATACTGCTCCATGTATGGTAGCACTGCCTTCCATACCTGCACACAGACACCATCACTGTCAACAGAGAACCAGGTGGAGCAAAGCAGTGGGTATGGAAGTTGTGATACTCACCTTTTCCTCTAGAAGGAGCTTGTGAGCTACTTCAATATCTGAGCTCATAACGCGGTCTTTGTCCCATGGCCTAATGGGAAATGCAGACTTTCAGTAATATTACACACATTAATGAATATTAACAATCAAAACTGCATGTAAAAATTGACTTGAAAACAATTACTCTACCAACGCAACAGGTTTCTGAACACTTTTATGTACAAATATTTAAACCAATGCTAATTTTTTAATAAAATCTTCAATTATGCCTAGGTGATAAGGTCAATAAATGAAAAACTTCTGAGAACACAGTGGTACACCAGAAACAGATATACAGAACTGAGGAGGAAATGGCGGTCACCTGACGACAGTGCGGAGCAGCTCATAGACTCTCTCCAGCGGCGCTGTGGTCCCCAAGGGGCGAAAGAACTCCAAAGCCTGGCAGGCTGCCAGCAGCTCGATGGCAAGAACTGTGTGTGTGGGTGGAGACAGAGATGGAGAGGGAGGCAAAGAGAGAGAGATATTTAATGCCAAATGCTGGATAAACATAAGCCAGAAGAGGCCTGTCCCAGTGCACTGCTATTTATTGCCCCCTGCGTGGGGTTTCTCTCCTACCCTGCTCTACGTGCTCCACCACCCTCAGCGCTTTCCTGGCTGCCCAGCCCCCCATAGACACATGGTCCTCTGTGGCCGCGCTGGTGGACAGGGAGTCCACAGAGGCCGGGTGGCACAGCACCTTATTCTCCGACACTAATGCAGAGGAGAGACATCACTGCAAATTTTTGCAAGGTTTGGACTGGAGCGTTCAGGTCCATCAGCTGAATGTGTGCTGTGGATTAAGTGAGAGGGAGTCAGCTGTCACCCAGGGCTGCAGCGGTGCAGTGGGCTATCATGAAGCCTGAGTTGAAGCCACCCTCTTTCACGAGGAATGCTGGGAGGTCACTGAGTGAAGGGTTACACATCCTCTCGATGCGCCGCTCGCTAATACTCGCCAGCTCATGCACGCCTATGGACAGGAAGTCCAGAGCCTGTAAAGGAAATGGAGTTGGGCCTTATTTTTATTTTACCATCAGAAACAGTCTGAAGCAGTTTGCCTATTGTAAAGCTACATGGCAGACCCTGTAAGATTGTATGGAGGAATATATGGTAACTCCAGCCTGTTCTTTCCTCTTCAAAGTTATCTTCTTTGGATCTAAGGAGCCCTGTGGAAGCCCTTTTCCTGATCCTTGTGGATTTCCTGATCCTTGTAGATAGAACTAAAAACCTGGTACAGAGCAGGACACTGGTTACCTTGGCAGGATATTCTCCATGGAAGTTTCCTCCTGAAATAGTGATCCCTCGTTCAGCAAATACCAGCTGACAGGAGAGAGGTTAAGAAAGTGATAATATCAGAGCTGTTGGATATACCATTTACTGTCACTTTTTTTAAGAGCCTCATTTGCAAAATTTTCAGTATATTCCCTTTACCCCACTTATAAACATTTAAGGTAAACATGACTTGTTTGTAACAGAGGCTTGTAACAAACATGACTTGTTTGTAACAGAAGTTTCCTTTATTAGTTACATATCAAAACCATTAAGATCATTTAGCCAGCAGGTATTGGAATTCAGTACACCAAAATGTTTTTCATGAATACTTTCCAAAATCTTAACACACCTACTTCAAACCGCACATAGTTCAAAGTATTTTCACAAAGACTCACTGATGTGGTGTAGGATGTACTATGACGCATAAAAATGAACAAAACTGCTGAGTGTAACAGTTAGCAAAAACCGCTTTCAAACTCATCATGAGACATCCTGTTGGTTTTCTAACTGTTAGACTGGTCTAACTTCTTATAAGTGGCCTACTGCCTGTCTGCTTATCTGTGAACTCAACCAACCATAATCCAACCTAAAACCACATCAGCAAGTCTGACATTTCTTAAGAATCAGCTGTAGCTTCAAGCAAGTGTGTGTGAAGGGTTGTGTATTTACAGAGTGTATTTATGGAAAAGATATTTCAGTGTACAGAATTCAAGTATTTACAAGCTAGCCAGAGTTCTGGTATGAACATAATAAAAGGAACCATAAGTTAACAAGTAGATCTTGGCTGGTCTGCTACATTTGTGCTGAATGGAAAATTGTGTAAATTTTATTTTTTGTTGAATTATCACATTAAGTTATTTTTATCAGCTCCCTGAACAAACACACAAACTGCTAATGCAAACTGATTTAATGCAAAAGTGTATTTAGATATGACACATATATTATAGAAAGATATAGCCAGTTAGAGGATACAGGGTTATCTGTGCTGCTGTTTAGTTCAGTGTTGAGAATTTTTTTCACAAAAGCAATGGTGTCATTGGCCACGCCATGCACCTGTAAAAAGAACCACAGCTGATTCTCTTGTTTAATCCAGGTATGCCTTCAGCCAGCAGCCTTCTAATCCTGAATCTCTGGTTTCAGCGTCTGAACAGACATAATTTAACATTGGTCACCTGGGGGCAGCATCGTAAGGTGTAGGCATCCTGAACACGATCATAGGGCTTCTCTTCTAAATGAGCATAAAAACAAAATATCAATTACTACAATCATCACAAATTACTCTTTCCATAAAACAAGGAAAGCCTAAATCTGTATAGTCCAGTAGTTAGCCAGCACTGGCACTCAGAGACACTGGCCTACGGTATGTGAACTCACTACCAAAGACTCTGTTGTTGTTTTTATTCTACCTGCGATAGCAGAGGGGAAAATGTCAGAGTGGAGCAGGGCACGAAATCGCTGGGCCACCAAAATCTGTCCTGCGTGTGGCCTCACTGCATGGATATCTGATTCAGAACACAACACAGGAGAAATGGTATACCTAAAATAACAGTTCTAAACAATACCGACTTTGAACAAACCCAAAGCTTTCATACACACAAGCAGACAAAAGGGACCATTTCCTTTCTGGAAAACCAATTATTTCCTATAACTAAGTCCACAAGGAAAACTATGTTACATGGGTACAAAGATGCAAAGATTCCCAGGGTTACCATTGTCAAAGGCCTTGTTCGTTCCTCTCAGAACCTCCAAAGTGAGGGCAGCAATGACATCAGCCTGACGAGCGATGGCCTCTGCTCTCTCTACAGCCTCAGCACCCAGTGATGACATCATCTGAGTGCCATTTATCAAAGCAAGGCCCTAAAATATATAACATCACCACTCAGTAGTTGAACAAAAGTAAGTAATTAAAACTAAATTTCACACATTTCTCAGCAGTACTAGGCATGAATACCTCTTTAGGTTTCAGTGATATTGGAGTCAAACCATGGCCCTCTAGTACCTATGGAGGAAAAGTATGAAAAAAAAAATAATTAAGTGTATCCAAAAAATTACTGCTTCGCTAGAACATACTAGTCAACAAGCTTGGGTTGGTGCCTGGTGTTTCAGTGCGCTTCTGGACTTGTTTTATGAGGTAGGAGGTTAACTGTGGTAAACTGAGTTTCACCGTTCTGGCATCAGTCCAGCCGGTATTTGGGGACCACATTTGGCCCTCTCCCATCAGCCCCAGTGCTAGGTGAGCTAGAGGGGCAAGATCTCCACTTGCCCCCACTGTCCCCTTCTCAGGCACCCAGGATAGACAGGATGCTTCAGAAACACACACACAAACACATATACAAAGAAATGTAGGTATTCAAGTTACTGTCAAGAAAGCTAACAACCAACATAATACTAATTAATAAAAAAGAATTAATGAATAAAACAGAAAATAATAAGATAAAACGAGGGTTTCTGGGTTATGTTTACCATTAAATGCTGAGAGCATTTTCTGAAGTGTCTCCAAGGAAACTCCACTATAACCTTTGGCTAAAGTGTTAATCCTGAGAGCAAGCAGCATCCGGGTCCTCTCTGGAATCAGGGCGGCTCCGACCCCTGCCCACACACACACAAGCTTTAGTTACAGGCAGGAACTCTATGAATGGTTAAATACATTGTGGATGTGTTGTACTATGATCAGTTTCTACCAGCAAATAAACTACTACTTAGAAACAAAGAGGACTCTAAGAAAGACTTCTTGCCAGCACAGGTGGAGCGAATGAGATTTTCTTGTAGCTCCCTGAAAGTCACACATGTGCGCATGCGCACACACGCGCACACACACACACACACACACCCAGACACACACACACACACCCACCCCCACACACACACACACACACACACACACACACACACACACACACACACATGCCAGAATTTTAGAACAATGAGACATTCAGTCATGGATCAGATACATAATACAGTTAATATCCAACTTACTTGAGTTGATCTTTTGCCACAACACTCCGTGCAAATTTCCCAAAGCCTGTGTTCACACCATAAACAACTACAATACACAAGTTTAAAAAATCAAAAGAAGCAAATGCTACATGTCTTAAGTGATTAGTCAAAGGTGTGCAGTGCTTAAATTTGGGAACAGTAAGCCTTAAACAGAACTAGAACATAACAGGAGGAATTTACTCTATTATGCCCCTGCAAAAAAAGGATTAAATATGTCAATAAAGACCCAGGGAGGATACTGTAAAAAAAAAAAAAAAAAAAAAAAAAAAGTGAAATGGGTGAAATATTAAACTAGAGTGTTGTACTACATATTCAACAGGTCTTCAATAAAAAAAACAACAGAAATGTGATAAAACTATGCCCAAAAACCAACCACAATATTTCAGCAAGCACCCATGAGTGACAGAGAGCTGTCAGACTCACAGTAGGCTATGCTACTCAGGCAGAGCTGAATGCAGTTGTGCAAGCAAGGCGAATTAGAGTCATACATCAACACACGTACGATACCACCAAATACAAATCTCCAACCAAAGAAAAGTTAAGTTCACTGGTGCTGATGAAATAGTAGGTTTTAATGTTTTGTATTAGGATTAATATGAAATTATAGGCGTAGACACAAATGGCTAGGACGATGGCTGTGGACGATAAAAAATTGCATAGACTTCACTATAAAATAACTTAGTCTAGCACTGACTACCTTTGAATTTTCTGGTAGTTAATGTTGGTGTAGCTTATATTGAGTAAAGCTTACATAAACTGTAACCTACATTAGGATCAACCATTGTACATTGGACAAGGAGAAGTTCTGCTAATGTAAGTTCTGCCAAAGTCAGTAACTGAACTTTGAAATGATATTTGTAACTAAATAGCTTGATCTGAGGTTAACTGATGATTAATTAGAAAAAAATAAAAAATAAATTGGCAGGAGTGGTATATCAATTACACATCACAAAACACACACTCATACATACACAATCTCTTTTTCTAACATACACACACACTTATATACACACACATTTTAAAACCATTTACAATTAAATGCTGCAATACGCAGTTCTGCATTAAGCAGAATAATGTTGCATCTAGGAAAAATCTAATCAGTCATGCTATCTGAATTTACAATGATTCCAAACTAAGACATTGTCTTTGGTGGCTTATAAATTCTTCCCTTAGCTCATTCTTTTTTTTTTCTTTTTTTTTTTCAATGAACTGGAAAGTGGAGAGTTTTATGGATATTTTTTTTTTAGGTTTTATTTTAATATTTTAAATATAGACATTATAATGTTTTTGGATTCCAAAAGATTGTGTGAGTTTGAGCCTAGGTGTTTAAATACCATACCTGCGTTTTCTGATATGATCTTCTCAATTACGTCTCTGGCCTTGTTCACACATTCCTCTGTCTCAGAGCTCAGCTATGGAGCAGACACAAATCAAATACTACAGGTTCATACAAGGATACTCATTACACTTTATAAAGTACATATATGCAAAAAAAAAAAAAAAAAAGGAAAAAAGAAGACTTAAATGAATAAAGACAGTTACGTATGAGCAGTTGTTTAATTCAACAATATTAAGTGCTAACCATGCTCATACAGGTTTTGTACTTCCTCTCTGATCTGTTTGATGAATAATTCTCTTAGAAATTACATTCTCAGTGAAGGTTTGTTTGGTGGTGTCTGTGTACCTTAATCTTATAATGACCTTTTCCCAGACTGACCAAATCAGCAGTTGTGAGGCTGTTCCCATCCAGTGAGATATACTATTAAAAAGTTCAAATCAATATGATATGTAACACACACACCAACAAACAAAAATAGAATGGAATGCAGTAAATGATTCAAAACTAAACCTAACACTCATAATTAGTATTCGGACCCATAAGCAAACCATACCTCATCTTCTTCATTTGACTGAATTCTTTTGCTAACTATTGGTTAAGAATGAAAACAAGTGATCTACAGTGAAATCACCAGTGCGACAAGTATTAATTTGATTCACTTTAAAAGTATGAAAGAAAATTCTCCACTGGGACTTCAATTCTGATGCAGCACTGCAAACATAAGTCAGCACAACCCAACAACACCCAACAAATAAGGGAAAACACCCATGAAATAAGAGAGAAAAAAAAAGAAAGGATACATGCAGCCAGGCAGCAGGTCATGAGATCTGTCCCAAGTATCTCCATGAATCCCTGGAAATGATGAGACAAACTCACAGCACTGCACAGGCATTTAAGTAGGAGCTAAACGTAGTACATTTCCAACTTCCGTAGACCTACGGAGCTTGACGAAGTCATTGTCACTCAGCACACTGCTGATGGAGTCCTCCACATCTAGCAGTCCTCCATCCACACACCTCTTGAGCACAAAGCTGGGCTGGCTGCTGAGCACCTCACTGGGGTGAGCCCTGGCATAGCGCCGCAGGGCCTCCAGACCCAGCCAGCGCATACTCTTCGACGGGTCGCCACACGGGACCACAAGCCAGTCGCCACGCACACAGACAGACACACGCATTTCACGCAGAGAAAGACAGAAACAAGAAAAAAGAAATTAAAATGTATAGATAAGAACTAAGAACACAAACTTCAGATGACTAGATGGCTGACCTAATGAAAATCAGTCTAGTCTCTGGTGGAAAAAAAATGGTCCAAAGGTCTAAGGGTGGCTTGGTGAACCATGGAGAGAGTTTCTTTTAACTTGGGTCAATATATGTTTACTGGTATCCCATTACAGCAAGAGAGGAAATTATGTCTGCTCTAAACTTTCAGAGTTTTTGAACATGCCTACTTGGTAACCAATTTTGCAATAAAACCACACACACACACACACACACACACACACACACACACACACACACACACACACACATAAGTAGATAACAATAAAAACTAAAATTATTTAATTACAATGTCATTGTTGGTCATTTTGAGCATTGTAAAACATAACATGTTTTGCAAAAGAGTTCTGTGCATTATACATAATTATCAAACTGAAATTACCAAACAAAAAGGTTTTGTTTGGAAAACAAAATGGCACACTCGTTGACCAATTGCCTACAAATGTGAAAACACTTACAGCTAATTTCTCCACTGAGACAGCAGAGCATGAGCACTATAAATGGTCCTCTTGGTCTGGACAAAAATGGGGACAAATACTTCTGAGTGAGGTAGAGGAAAGAGAGTGAGGTTAAGAGGACAAGGATGAGGACATAGAAGAAGTCAAAAAAGCAAATCAAAAATGTGAAAAGGGCCATCCTGGCTGATCATGTAGTTGACCAAAGGTTTTAGTGTGGGGCAAGGTCAGCCAGACCACAGCCACTTCACAGTAGACGGTATCATCCAGACATTCAGAAATGATAAAAGGTTAGTAACCTACAGACTATGCTACTCTATTTATATCACTACATAGAGGACTGCAAAACAGCACTGGATATGCCTATTGTGGCTCTATGATAATGATGTTCACCCAATGTAAAAGAAAGAAATCTTGTACAGAATCTAAACACATCATGTTCTTGAGAATGGACAGACAACCATTTGCTGGTGGAAGAAACTGGCTCTTTGTTCAACAGCAGTAGGAGCAAATTCTAAACATGACCACAAACAATGGTACTCAATTGCAAGAACAACGAAATCACACTCTCACAAACAATACCTTCAATAATACTGCAGCATCAGCAATAGGAAAAAGATGTGGAAGACACTTTCTGCTCCAAAAACACGAACAGAACAGGATTGTTCTCTAAAACACTGAAGGCAGGGAAGAGTTATTAATTAAAACACACAGCACAAACACAGTAATAAAACCGTGCACTCCATGCCCCCTTTCTCTCTCACTGGCTGGCAGTGGACGCCACAGTATCAGTCAGTGTGGTCAGTTTGTCAGTGTCCATACTGTTGTCATTGGTTCTGTATTCCAATGCACCAGATTGACTGCTCCAGTCTTTTTACTGTATTCTGTAATACCATATTGTCATCATGGAGTTAGATGCTGCCGCTGTGCATGAAGAGTACATCTATGTTGATGTGGTTGGCTTCAGTTTAGATAAAACAAGGCACAGGGGAACAAATGTTATAGGAGAACGAGCCATTATCAGTGTGCCAGGACAGACAGGGGACATTACTATGTGTGCTGCCACTGGGCATCAGTATGTCTCTTGGCTCATCCAATACCACACGCATTAGCACATCACCAGCCATAACTTTGTTGTTCTGTATCATTCTCACCCACCATATTCACCATTCCTAAACCCCATCATGTAGGTGGAATGTGCGTCATTGCCAGCTCTAAGGACACACACCCCACTCCAGGAATGCCAGACCTGGATGCATCATTCCAGACGATACTTCTCCCAATGCCTTGGCAGAGATCACTTCCCTGTTATACAAATGGGATGCTATGGCCACCCCAAACTGGAGATGGTATACAGCTTCATTTTTCACTAATTCTTTCCTTTTCTTTATTTCCCATGTAAAATCTGTTTCCTGTGTCTTCTGTCATTTGTTTGCGTATAAAACTAATGTTCATGATCTAGTGTGGATAAAAATGTTTTGTTTTCAGAAAATTAAAAAAGTTCCCTTATATCATATTTATATATGTATCATTTACAGTAGACTGATATGCACTGCACAGTGAAAATACAAACTGGATTGCAGTGTATCCTCTCAGTGTCTAGTTGATGCTCAGGTTGGCTATTCATTTGATAGTTTGTGTATAGAGGTGTGGTGCAAAAATACAATTTTAGAAAATTTCATATAGTTTTGAATAAAGTGTGTACTTTTGCAAGATGTGTAACATTTATGTTGTCTGTGTTTTGGGGACTTTGTGTAGAGTTTTGCAAAAATGAACTGTAGGTATAGAAATCTTGTTTAAGCATTCAGAAAAAAAAAAAGGTTATAAGTCATGAATCAGCCACCATAATCAAAGCATGACATCATGAGGAAAGTTTCCTTTGCTAGCTTTCGTGCAAAGATCCAGATGGCATGCAGTTTTGAACCATGTTTACACCAATTAGTACATGATACAACACAATACATTTCTTCAGTTTTTTTTTAAACTGATATATGCAGCAGCAGGAGAAATACCAAAGTAGATTCTGTAGCTCACCTAGTGGAGCAGACAGTGCATGGTATCAAGGTCATGGGATTGTTTCCCAGTGGAGCTCATGAGCTGCCAAACTGATAAATATTTCTCACTCTAGATAAAAGCATCTGCCAAATGCTGTAAATGTTAAAATAATCTGTAGTGTATGTAACATAGCAATAGGCATACAGCATTCTGCAGTTTCCCTGTTTCCCCATAAGCTGTAGAAAATCTTAACTAGAGTGTTGAGGTGTAGGTAGAGCATGTGTGTGAGTGATTATAGATTTCAGAGCATTGCAGTCAGGAATGCTGGAGGGTAAAGGTCTAGTGCAAGTATGGAGAGGTGAAAAGCTGTAGGCAGATAAAGTGGAAGGGAATTCTGCTGATGGATTCCATGGACCAGAGAGGAGTGGGAGTCTGAGAGGAGGAGGGGTAGGGAGGGCTGCTCAGTGTGCGCACATGGAGGCCTCTTATGTCACTGACAATGCTATAGATATCAGTAAGTTACATATTACGCAAAAGCTAAGGAGGACTGTGTAAAGCAAACCTCACACATACAATACAGTTGATAAGTTAACAATAAATATAAATGTCTCATCTTCTTGCTTGCTCACCACATTAAAAGAGGTAGAAGTTAAAATAATTAAGAAGCAAATTTGCTGCAGTGCAAAATCTGTTTGATGGTTATAGCTTAATAATATGCATTTCAATTAAACTCATTTTGCACCAAGCTTGATATTTCAAAAATCCTATAGGAAATAAGCAATTAAATAGTTTACTGGTAAAAAAAAACAAAAAAACAAAAAAAAACTCTAATACGAGCAATGCAAATACCAATAGTGTGAATATGACATCTGGTCTAGGTTTCCCAAAAGCATTGTAAAACATCGCAAGGTCATCTTTAAAATGATAGAGCAAGTATTACACTGAACACTCTCTCATTTAAGCTGATTTACATTTATCTGATGCTTTTATCCAAAGCAACTTACCATTATGACTGAGTACAACTTGAGCAATTGAGGGGTAAGGGCCTTGCTCAAGATTCATGAAAGACTCAAGACTCTTCTCTGTCTAGGCACCCAGATGGTGGAATGAATGTCCACTGGCTGTCTGAACCAAGGAGTGCCTCGCTGTCTTCAGACACTGGCTGAAACTCTTTGAAAAACACTTAAACCTAATCACAGACCTTTTAATATTTTATATTTGCACTTGACCCATTTTTAAAAGTAATAGTATTAAATTCTCTTGTATTCTATAGCCATGCAATGTATTCTACTGTATTATATCTCACAATCTAGGTTTCAGCATTGACACCTGTTTCTGGTGGTATCTCAGTTTAAGGGTATTTTTGGACTCTATATCTATTTGTACTAGCTAAAGATACTTTTCTGAGAAGACATTTAAAGCACTTTTTTATGCCTCTGGATAAAACCATCTGCTAAATGCCATAAATGTAAATGTGAGAAAAAGAGAGAGATTTGATTTTTGTTACTGTAACGAGATGTGACGAGGGAGTGGGATGCATAGGCAAGTCTGTAACAAAGAAGTGTTTATAACACACAAAACCGAGACCAAAAACACAATGAACAGAACAAAACACACTAAACCACAACAATGTAGCAATAAGCAAAACCAGAAAGCACTCACGTGATGCGTTACATGTAAGGTACAAGGGGTCAAACATCAACAACAGACAACAGAACAACAGGGGGTTAAATACCTGTGCTAACAACGAACATAACTAAGAACAGGTGTGACATGATCAAGTAACATGGTAGGGGCATAACAATGGACAAACACACAAACACACACACACGCAAATGGCAGGTCAGAGGACCAAGCAACTTTACATTGGTCAGCGCAGACAGGACAGAGGCGAGGACAACAGGGACCAAGACAATGACAGACACTGGGACAGGCGCACTGACGGGAAAGGGAATAGATACAAAGGGAGACAGAGAGACTGAGACAGCAGTGACAGGCAAGGTCAGTGACAGGAACAGGAACATGACTACCACCCCAGGGGAAGGGTAGGTGGAGGTCCCAGTACTGGCCAACATGGAATAATGGCTGACCCTCCCGGCGCTGTCTGGGGTGGGGTTTCACGAATCCCGGAGGGAACGCCTATTGCCAGCTTGGGCAGTGAGGGCACCTCCGCTTTCCTGGTGGATGTGCCTGGGAGCACTTCCCGCTGTGGCTCACCGAATGACGTGCCTGCTACGGGCTCAGGCGCCTTAGAGACCCTTGCCAGCCTAGTGGACTTGTGAGGTGATGCGCAGTACCGGATAACACCTGCACCTTCTTAGAGACCTTACAAGGAAGCGCACAGACTCTGGAGCGCCATGCACCTCCATGAGAGGCAACCAAGTGATCGGATCCCGCATAACAATGAGCATAACTAAGAACAGGTGTGACATGATCAATTAACAAGGTAGGGGCATGATAATGGACACAAATACACACACACACACACACACACATACACACACACACGGGGAGGAGACAAGGAAAGGGGGGCCATGTTGTGACAGTTACTTTTAATGCACTTTCAACAATAAAGAAGCTTCCTTTATATGCTTATCAATATACCATGCTCTCTTTTTCAATGACTAAAAAAATAAACAAAATGAAAAAAGCACTAAGAAAACTCTCACTGATGTTATCGTGGAATAAAATCACCACAGCCCATTTTATTTGCCATTGACACAAAGCTCTTCCAATATGCTCTGGAAACTCTCTGGAACATTCCAACATTCCCACGTTCTCAATTTACAGGAGGTACATCCTTCCCTGCAGCAAGCAAAGACCACACCCCTAACTAGTACTGCTGAATCAGTGACACTCCTTTACTGAGTCCCGTGAGTGATCAAAGCTGCATATTTTGCCTGGGCAAATACAACTTTTATTGACAAGGCAAGTTTATTTGTATAGCACTTTTCATACCCAGTTGCAATTCTAAGTGCTTTTAAGGGGTATTGGTTGGTGCGGGTGGTGGAGGAGAGGTCAGTGGAATGTGCTGGGTCAACAGCCTGGCTGATGGGAGTTTGACACAGCAGGGTAGAAGTGTTGGAGTCCAGGCAGAAAGCACCTGCTAGCTGGGTCATGTGAGGCAATGCAAGGGACTGACTCTCTGTCTTACCTAAGTCCTATTAGTTAGATTTTTGTGTGATTTCAGCCATCATACAGGGGTGACTGTAAAAGTTTTATTTATTTATCTAATCCTTGATCTAAGTACAGCTAATAGTTTGTTACTTTTAAATATTATAATTATTATTCATTATTTTGTTACTTTTTATTACTCCTCATTCACAGACATTCTAAATAATTACAAGATCAATAAGATCTCAAACCTTCCATTTATTTCCAAGATCCTAGAAAAAAGCAGTAGCTCAGCAGCTAAGCTTAAAGCTGAACCAGATACATGAAGTGTTTCAGTCAGGATTTAGGCCTAATCATAGTATGGCGACAGGATTAATTAAAGTAGTTATTAACCTGTTGTTGGCTTTTGACCAGGGTTACGACTCTTTGCTTATATTGCTTGATCTGAATGCAGCATTTGACATTAAAGATCATAACATTTTACTAGATAGACTCAAAAATGTTCTTGGGATTAGGGAAATAGCCCTTTCCTGGTTTAAATCTTATCTAGCTGGTCTCTACCAGTTTGTTAACATAAATGGAGACTTCTCAGCGTACAACAAGGTTAGCTATGGTGTCCCACAAGGATCTGTTCTGGCGCCTTTGCTTTTTTTCTTTATAAATGCTATCTCTAGGTGACATTATATGTAAACACTGTGCTAGTTTCCACTGCTACACTGATGATACTCAGCTAGATGTCTCAGCCAAACCACAGGACATATCAGTTTAGTATTATTGACAAATGCATAAAGGACATTAGACACTGGATGTTGAGGAACTTTCTTTCACTTAATCCTGACAAAACTGAGGTGCTTCTATTAGGCCCAGAGACAGCTATGTCCTCGCTCTCTAATTACACAATGAACCTCAATGTTCTCCCAATCATATCTTCTCCAACAGTTAAAGATCATGGAGTCTTTATGGATCCCAGTCTCTTGAATCAAAGCTCATGTAAATATTTGTAGGACTGCCTTTCTCCACCTCAGGAACATTGCAAAGATTAGGAACACACTCTCCTCACATGATGCAGAAAAGTTAGTCCATGCATTACTTTAAGATTGGACTACTGTAATGCCTTACTATCTGGCTGTACCATTAAGTGCCTAAACAAGCTCCAGCTAGTTCAAAATGCAGTAGCCAATGTTAATAGAACCAGAACATTTGACCACATCACTCCTATCTTAGCTACTTTACATTGGCTCCCAGTAAAATTTTTACTTGGTTATAAAATACTTCTAATGACCTACAAAGCACTGAATGGTCTTGCCTCACAATACCTTAGAGAACTCCTAGTGCATTACAATCCACAATGTCTGCTTAGATCAAAAGGTGCAGGCTCTTTACTAGTACCAAGAATAAGAAAATCTACCACAGGGGGCAGAGTCATTTCCTATAAAGCTCCCACACTTTGAAATAACCTTCCTGTAAATGTTCGAAACTCAGACACAGCCTCAATATCTTTACAGTCAGGCATTTTATTATTAACTACTTCCCATCTTAGATAAAGGTGTAGATCTAAGGGGTCCGTGGCCATTGAGAGTTATGGTAAACTGGGATGTTATGATGCTGTCACGTCACCTCTCTTTTCTTATTCAAGTTTGTTGACTGAGAGCGGCGGAGTTCCCCCATGTCCCAGAGTGCCCCCATGCCCCATGGTTCCTTCTGACTTTATCCTTTTAGCTATGCTGTCATACCTCAATCTGCCAGAGTCCATCTTTGCACATTTTAAATTACACATCCTCATACCTGGACATGCCTAATAATCTATTTTCTCTTTCTGTCAAGGTACACCTACCCCTGATGTCATGATGTTGCTGAGGCTCAACCCATCTCAGCTGCCAAGGCTCCCACCACTCCATGATGTCTCCTGCTATAGCCCACCACACCTTCACCCCAGCCAGCTACTTCTCCTTGATGGATGTTATCTTGCAGGATGGGTTTCGTGCACACTACCAGGACAAGAGTAGGACTTCTAAAAAACTGGACTAGACATTATTTGCTTATTTTTTCATCTTTTATTTATTTTTTCTCTTAAAATTGTTAGTAATGTGGTGGCCATTGTTGGTCAGAGGAGGATTGCAACCCCCCACCCTTTAAGACTTTGTTCCTCTCAATGTTTCTTCCTCATGTTCTATGGAGTTTTTCCTTGCCACTGTTGTCCTTGGCTTACTCACTCGGGGCTTGGACTTGAACATTTGTAAAGCTGCTTTGTGACAACATCTGTTGTAAAAAGCACTATAAAAAATACATTTAAATAAAGAAGCTGGACTGTTTTGTCTTCACAGCAGCATCCTGGAATGTTCAAACAGGAAACCCATCAAAAATGAGCCAATGTTGAGTCATGTTGAACATTCGGGATCAGACATTGCTGGTTTTGTGCTAATTGAGCCACATCTGTTTTCTTTACCACTGGCTTTACCTTTGTTGTGTTTTCATTTCATGGTAACCCTGTCATAGCACCTGCCCGTCAATGTTTTCAGGGACTGTCATTTTTGTATTCAGCTATTGATCTTCACTGTATCAGGTGCCATAAAAACTCAGCTACAGTTGACATATTACTTTTCATTATAGGAAATGGTGCTCTCTATTACCTTATAGGAAACAATGATCTCTATCTGCCAACTAATTTCCTTTCTTTTAGGTAACACATGATAGTGAACTCTTTTCTGTTCCCTCTGAAATGTTTTGAATTGAACCGAGGAAACCTCAGCTGGACTGAGGAAACTCTTGTGATGTATAGACTATTATTCATTCATGTGACACTCCTGTCCTTTGCTAGTCACTTTGGATAGAGCTGAGGCACTGTATGCATAACCCTGTAGTACCAGGCTGGAAATGGCCTGTGGTAGGCCAACACCCATGCACCCCATTTCCTCCTATAGAAAGGCACGGATCGTCCTACTCCTGTTCCTGGGGAAGCTCCTGTTGGCTGCTTCCTGTGCCCCTCCCATCTGTGAACAAATAGAACATATTTGGTCTATGGTAGCCATTACCTAAATCCCCCACTTCTCCAAGACATAAAACAGCCTTTTTCCTTTTCTCCCCCCACTACTACCTCCAAGGTCTTTCTTGAGATATTGTGTGCTTACGCTCCCTTTTGCACTGTCTGCTCTTTTAAATCAACACTCACAGGAAAAGGCTAAGAATAAAGCATTAAGCTTCCTCCATCGTGCATTGTTCAGTAGACCCTGCCCCCTCACTTCCAGGGTGGAGCCCTGTCAAAACCACCTGCTCAAGATTGGAGGTTCATTTTTGGCAACTGTGGTGGGTGGGTCTCCTGGGGTGAGTGTAGGACTGGTGTGGATCTCCAGGCCTGGTTGTATCAGACACAGTAGGGAGCCTTTATAGTAGCTGATAAATCCACCCAGCTCTTGTATATCAGGCCAGAGTCAGATGACCAAGTCTGAAAGGTAAACGTCATTGCTTGGCTCCTTCACACTGACTCAGTGCAGTTATCATGGGAATCTTCCATTGTTCTCCCTAAATACCCCATTTCAAACAATACACTGATGGCAGCATATTTTCATGCTACACAGGACAATGCCTGAAAACCAATTTGCTACAATGCCCTGAAAAATACTGTGAGAATACAAAAATAAATAAATATTGCTTAAATATTGTACCTGCCCTAAACAATATTTGTGATTTCTCTTAAATTCCAATAGAGTATAAGATGCATAGTGTATACAACTGCAATATATTATCAGTTATGAGTGAACTCGAGTTTGTAAGCTTCTTCTGCATATCAAAATAAAATGATACAGTCACAGAACAGGCTGGGAGTGACCATACGTCAGAAAGACTGATTATATTAAGGCACTGTCACCTATATCTCCCAAAAATGTTCCCCAAAATAAGCCAATGCTTATGGAAGCATATTGCACAAATATACAAAATGATTATATGTTTGAAAAGCAAAATACAAATTTATAGCCACATCACATTCTAGTCAATAAACATCTCTAGAAAGCTGTACACAAGCTCATGCTGTTGGCCTCCATCTGTCATCTGTGATCCAGTTTTATGCAGGTTCTCTTGCTAGTTTTAAACCTGGACTAAACCATAGCTTCTGGTATCCAGTAAAGCAATGCTAAGCCTCACTGCTTCAGTCTTCCTACTGCACCAATCAAATTTTATGAATATACATTTGACGTTCTTCACACCTTGCCCCATGGCAAGAGCAGAGTTCAGTTTGGTTGTCCATTGTTAGATAATAAAAGTTTGTGTTCAAATTCATTTACCCAAAGAGTGATTATCATGTTGAACACTTTTATTTTACACTCTGAAGCACCATTCAGGTCAGACAGGCTCTAGAAAAATTTCCTCTGGCTCCTATCTCAGTCTTTCACTTATTGTACAGATTCTCTATGATGTAATACCATAACATAATGGGAGGTTCATGCACATTTTGAGGGGTTGTCTGCAACATGTTGAAAATCCCTGGGCAGTTTAAGGAAGAAACACAGCAGGATAGATGAATAAGAAGCATCATTATCTTTGATCAAAAATCTACACGGGTTACTTAGCATGGATTCACACACACAGACACACACATGCAACCACGTAGCACACACAGAGGCTTCCCCCCACAGAGGTCGGCTCCGCATGGTACCAGGCTTCTGATAACCAGGTGCAGAGTGTTCTGTGTCCTGTCAACTCCTACAACTCACTCTCTCGTTGCTCCATTCCTGAACAAGGTCTCTCTCACACACAGATAGCACAAATCTAATCATCCAGTACTCTCTTTTAAGAGACTGTCTTAAAAACCTACAAAGACATACATGCCAACATTAACAATTAAAGCACCAAAGTTGTCATTTATGAATAGTATATTTTAATACAGCATATCATCATGGAAAAGGCAGAGTTTAGTTTATGTCTCCCTCTAATAAACTGATGCAGTGTCATTGTGTCATCACTCTTCCACACTTTAAGTGCAAAACTTTATATACACAACAAAGGTTTTTTAAGGACTATATCATCCCGTTTATCCCATTAAACTGAGAACAATCACCACACGGCAATGCTGGAAGAATCTGTTTATGCTGGTGTCAGTCACATTAACATACAGTCCACATATTATAAACCAAAAAGGGGATTAAAATAAACATACACTACCTCACAACATGACATTATGGCCCAAGAATTCACCTTGTGTGTGTTCTCTGCTCCTACACTTCACCAGTACAGACTCTGTACTCAAAGTACTGTCGAGGACAGCCAGCCTCTTTTTCAGAAGTCAAATGATCTAGTCGCCCTGTTAGCTTCAATTAGCAAGGGCAGAGTGAGGTTTAAGCCGCCACTGACAAGTGCAAGTGAAGAACAGAATTTGAGTCATGGAATGAAAGCTACATCGTGAGATGTATACACACACGAGTTTCTTAGAGATTGCACTGAAGAAGCTTCAGGCATGTCTCGTCAGAGGGGGGGCTCGCCCCTGACCTGCTGGTGCTTGGCACAAGATTACCAACCAATCAATGCTGGCTCCCTTTTCACAAATACAGTGCTCTCCACTTTATTCAAAGTACCTACCTTGTACCTACATCCACTGGTAACTATGTTAGGTAAGCCCAATTTATTCATTAGTGGCATTCCTATTTTCTGAGCAGTTTACTATTCAAAAATGTCCTGCCTGTGGTCAGAAAGTGACCACAGATGAAGAGCTACAATGTGGCAAAAATAACTAGTGTATGACTACTGATGGGATATAGCCTAGTTTCTACCTACTAAATGCATCTAATAAAAGTGACATCAATGTAAATAAACTAATCTTAGCAGTTGAAACGTCACCTCTATGCAACCACCTATAGAAACATGCTATAGCTCTTATTAACAACACACACACACGCACGCGCACACACACGTGCGCGGAATGCTTTACCTCACAGTTACAGGGTAATGGTAGTCAAAAATTTTGAGCAATTTGCGGATTTGTAGTCTTCTTGGAATAAATCAATGCTGCATTCCTGTAACATGTTCCTGGAGTCATGGACATATTATGGTGATCTGATACAGACATTCAATTGTCCACCCTCAACCTTTCTCTCCCTGTCTGACAATCACACAAATAAGTAGACTCTCAGACAGAAAGAACAGCTAAAAAGTACCAGACGTCATCCTTAATATAGCTGTATCAATATACACCAGTCCTTATGCCTGCAGGGTAACAGATAAGCATCACCTTAAGTGCTCAAACTAATGCAAACCTAAAGACAAGGTTTTCAATCCCCGTGAGAGTGCCACTTTCACTGTCCAAAAAAACCCCAAAACAATTAGTATAAACTAAATTGCCATACATAATTAGTTACTGACATCATAATAGCCATAATTGTCCAATATTTAAACAATTAAAATTCACTAGCTAATACCAAATTCATGCAAAAATAATTTTCAAAATGATCCCATTTAGTAACTGAATAAGTCTTATTCTGGTGGCCCCTCTAGCCAGTATAATTATCAGATGTGAACACTTTAATTCAATTGCATTAAAGCCTGTCCAATTTCAGACCAAGACCACTGGCCTATTTGTGACTATTTTAAGCCACTGTTAGGCAGCCAGGAAGACAGACCCACACCCATGTGTTTATCACGTCACACTGCCATACAAACTAACATTTCCCGTCCTCTCCTAATATCAAACACGAGGCATAGCATGTATTAAATGGGCAGCGTCATAACTCAGACAATCGAATTGGATAAATATCACCAAGGGAGCTTTTTTCCTATAAAAATAAAATCGAATCGGTACCTATAGGGCTATCCTTAACAAAACTCCATGGCTTGTTAAAGTCCATTTCCAAAGTTTTTGAAGCTGTGCTCTGGGTTGTGGCCTGGTTGCCGTGACAATGAGCTTCGTGAAGATTTTGCAGTTGTGTTGTCTTTGAAATCACTTTCTATATATGGTGACATTTTCACAGTAGCCTTCCATGCACTGTGTAGTTTAAATTGCCTATGCGGGAAGCCTTAGAGCCTCAGAAACTGGGGGATACAAAAATGTGCATTTACACTTCAGGATTATCTAATATCGGACCTAATATAGACCTAAATCAAGAACACATTATGGTCGCTTATACAAGGTCCATACATCATACATAAGATGGCAAATTATCATTTTTGATGTATTATTTCTAGTCGGTATAGTACATTTAAATATCCTCCATTTGGGTCTATGCAGAGCCCTGTATAATTAGCGCACCAGAGATAGCTTTTAGACATGGGCAGTGCCGTGCTTGTGTGAGTACCCCTAACGTACATAAACGGACAACGAAGTCCAGACTAACCAGAGACTTTCCCTAGGACAGATCACAGCACGTCTTCAGTCACTCAGGCGGTCTCCGTTTGAATAGCCGGGGAAGTGAGAGCCAAAGACCTCGGCTTACTACCGCGCAGCCAAGGAAACACAGCAAAAACTTTGCCCCAAATCCCCCGACTCAGGGAGGGGTTGAGACGCAGGAGAAAACCGCTAACAAAAGCATTCTTGGCTTTCAGGAGGAAAAGATCACTACTGCTAGGTCATAGACTGCTTCTGATCTAAATTCAAGGAGATAGGCGTAACGAAGTGGCGTCTTGCCTCACTGCATTAGAGAACGTTGGTCGCGTTTTTTGAGAGCCGCAGTCGGCTGACGTACACATTCTGAGACCTTACAAACGTTTTAAAAAAGAAGCAATATGAGGACGAAAACGGGACTCCTGTGGACTCTTTTTGTGTTAGGTGAGTCTTTTTTTATTTCCCGAATTTATGCTGGTCCGATTAAATACTATTAAAGAGGGGTTTTTTTCCATTTATAATCTTTTTAAATGGACCGCTTTACAGAAAACACAGGCAGCCAGAGAGCAGAGTATTCCAAGTCTTTCATAGTTTCAATGCAAAGTTTAATTGCAAACCACGTTGCGTTAATTAATTAGGTAACAGTGTGATCGTTAATATAATTTTATTCGTAAAGAGCAAACGCTAAAATAACGTTTTTCATATACAAATGCACCCGTTTAGACCCAATGTTTGGAGTAAGTCATAACCTGCTGTCATACAATATGCTTTACAGTGGCAGATTTCCTTGATGATCTTAATATTCATTTAAACGTGTTGTGCTAAGCCTGGATATTTTGAAATGAACACTTTGAACAAATTTGCAGCTTTATGGAACGATTCTGAGAAGCGCTAAACGCGGTTTTTTGTCACCATTTCAAGCCTCTTCTCTGAGCAGCTATACTGAATTGTAGAGACTGATTAGGCAGTCTGCTTGGAGAGCTTGCGAGGGAGCACTGTTTTTCTTTAATTACGCGCGCTGCACCTGCCTATGCAACCCAGAAGAAGTGGGCTGAAGTGACAGAGAAAGCAGTTACTCTGGTTTCGTGTTTCCTTAGTTTTCCTTAGTGTGCAAATTGAACCACCAACGACTGTTAATATGCGGACTTATTTCACTTAGCCTAAGCACGCCACCCAACAGCTAGGTAATTAATATGAGAAAGCTGTCTTTTGGGTAGCTCTGTGTATCTTGTCATCTAATGGTTCACCGAGTTTCTATGCAGCTGAAATACAGTTGAGTGGTTGCAGGGAATACGTAAATACCAACAATAAAAGGCCAAAATGCCGATTAAACCTAATATCGCAATTCACACAGTCATATATATATATATATATATATATATATATATATATATATATATATATATATATATATATATAGATAGATAGATAGATAGATAGATAGATAGATAAATGTCCAGCAACTAATGGAAGCCTCTCTGTGGGACACTGCCATAAGACTGAGAAAGCAGGGAACAATAGATGGGAAAGCACTCTGTCAACATCCTTTTTCCCACCGAAGGTGTGGTATCATGCTCTGCTCTCATTTCTTCCTCTATGTCTGGACTGAACACTATAGCATTAGTTACACAGGCGTTCGTCTGAATGTCACAGCTGTCTCACTATGAGAGAAGAAAGAGCAGGGAATATGGGGTTAGTGGAGTTAAAAGGCAGCAGTTTAACACAGGTCTTCCTATGGCAACTGCTGCTGCAGTGCCTGGGGTAAGAATGAACTCCAAAACCTAACATGTTAGAGAGTGGGGGGGAGAGAGAAGAGGAGTGTGTATGTGGGAGTGTGGTAAAAGAGGCTTTACCTTGCATATTGCTCAATTCCTCTCCTCTCCTCCTCTGTTGGGCTCATTATTAATCACTGCTGAGGCTGGCACTATCTGGGTTTCAACTCTCCTTAAGCTAGGATGCAATTAGATGATATATCAGTAAAATGGTGATCATTTTTCATTATAAGGAGCAGTGCTTATGGGTGTGATGGGTGCAGAACAGGAAAGGGAAAACTGTCTGGTCCATGAGATTTAGAAAAATAAGTTTTTCCATAATAACCGTGGTTACGACACAATTCCTCTGTTACTACTGTTCACAATGTGGCATGCAGAATAGTCATGGGTGGCATGCAGAATGGTCATGGGTCAAATGATGCTTATTATATCTATAAAAAGAAATTAGTTTGTAACACTTCTGTGAATGCATACTTGCATTCAGAGTCTGTAGTCTGGGTGAAAAAAATCACACTGTATTTATCACTGCTACTCTGAAGATGAAGTGTCTCCCAGCTCGAGAGTTTTATTAGCATACTATAATGATGGTGCTTAGTGTTTCACGCCTGCTTGTGCATGTGTGTGTCTGTGTGTTGAGGAATGTGTTCAAGTCAGACACACAAATGCCCGATGACCCTCTGAGTCCTTCTCCCTTTCTCCTGCCATCTCATTATTCATTCCAAGTGGTTTTCCATTCACAGTCCTCTCTCCTCCCTTCAGCAGAGGAGGGAAACCGTAACTCATAAAAGACCACCCCCAACCCCTCCTCTGGGCCTTACAGGCCAGCTCAATTAGCCCTGAATAGGACACCCTCACTGGAAAGGGCCAGGGGGTGGGGTGGGCTAAGGTGCGGGTGGGGGTGGGAGGTGCTGGAGGGGTGGCATTAGTTGGAGGTGGCTGGGTTTCTGAGTGAGGCTGTCCTTGTCCAGGCAAGGAGACAGCAGTCACTGTCAGACAGCTGTGCTGTATGGCATGCAACTTGAGAGATCTGCAAACATTCACACATACACGTGGATAAAAGCAATACAAGGCAGGCAAACTATTCATCAGGTTTCTTCCTGTATCCAGCTGTCATTCTCATGCTGTTTGAGCACAGACCTACCACATTGAACAAGTCTGGCTGAGAGCCTTCAGAAAGAAGATCCACATTTACGTCACTAGGGGACATTCTCCCAGACTGCACGTACATTGCACAAAGATACAGACCCACAGAAGGTGTGTGACACTGTAGCACTGCATTAGAGAACTGTGAAGCCATTACTTGATAGTATAAACTGGAAAATAAATAAATCAAAGAATTCTTCAGTGTAAATTATACTATACTATAGTAGCTGTTTTCCAGATAGGAAACAAGGTAAATGGTCTAATAAACACTGCAAGTAAATGTTAAATATTATTAAAATCCATCAGTCTATCAAGAGGTCAAAAGCAGACAGTTACCCTTTAGTGTTGGAGAAATTCTAATAGTATGATTTCACAGGCAAGCCACTATCAAAAGGTAAACACCCATTCTGTTACATAAGAAGTCAGTAGCATGGAGGAAGGCCCACGACCGCCCATAGAGTGAGAGTGAGAGAGAGAGAGAGAGAGAGAGAGAGAGAGAGAGAGAGAGAGAGAGAGAGAGAGAGAGAGAGAGAGAGAGAGAAAGAGAAATGGAGATGGTTAGATGGTTAAAGTAAGCTCCATCGAAAATAAGCATGAGAAGTTGCAGTGAGACCACAGCAACACAGAGAGCCTTTCCACTAGCCTTCGTGTGGGAGGTCGCTGATCTATAAGAAGCAGTGGAACATTTAAGATTGAAAATAAATGGATGGTCAGTCCATCTGTTTCCTGTCTTTTAGCTTTTTGCTCCCTGGGGGATGTCAGCAGATAGGTCGAACTACGCTGACCAACATTTATCGGTGGGAAAGATAACCTTGGAACACTGAGAGTGTCTGTGCTGCAGCCTGTAGCATAGTTACAGGGAGGATGGGGTGATAGTAATTGAGCCACAGCGGTGATAGTAATTGAGCCACAGCAAGGGTGTCCAGCGAGTGTGTTTGAGAAGATGCAGGTGGCAGAACAGAGGCTACCACAGCCTTCCACTGATAAAGGCTGTGATGAGCTGACCCATCAGTAGGTGAGGACTGTGAAAGTCAGAACTAAACATTAAAAGTTTATTGTCCATTTTTAACAGAAATTTGACATTTGGGTTTAGAGCTTATGTGTCTGGGTAATAGAGTTTACCTACTGCTCTAAATGACAACCTCCTTCATGCCCTGTCTGCATGGTGTTTTTTTAACTAATGGCCTGAATAACCAATCCTGCCACAATTTCTAAACCATAGTAATTGTTTTTCCAAAAAGTTCCATGTTTGATAACTCTGGGACATGTGACTTTCAAGTGTCTAATTGTGGTGTTATCTTTGTGTGTGTGTAAAAACATTCTCATCAGTCCCATAACATTAGTCACTATTTTTTAGGCATATGTCACAGGAGTGACATATGGGAGTTTCACTCCCTAGCTTATTGGCTGGGCTGTCCTTCCCTGGTAACTATTACTAGAGTAGCTGCTGACCTCTCAGTTCAGGAAATAAGAAAAATAAGCAAATAAAGCTCTAAGCACCAATCAAGGGGCCAAGCAGTAACACATTGTTGAAAATGTGTTCTCTATGTGTTCTCTGTGTATTACTGACACCCTATATTTATTTTCCCAACTTGTTGTGGTCTGTTTTGTATAGGTCTTCACCTGAGGCTAACACATGCTGAAAACAGTCAGGCAATGACCATAACTTCTACAGCTGTCAAGGAAAATTCACACAGCACCACCTCTGCTACAATAGCTCCTGTTACTTCTAACCCTGCCACCCCTGCCACAACTGCTACCCCTGCCACCACTGCCACAACTGCTACCCCTGCCACCACTGCCACAACTGCAACCCCTGCCACCACTGCCACAACTGCAACCCCTGCCACCACTCCCACAACTGCTACCCCTGCCACCACTGCCACAACTGCTACCCCTGCCACCACTGCTACAACTCCTACCCCTGCCACCACTGCTACAACTGCTACCCCTGCCACCACTGCTACAACTGCTACCCCTGCCACCACTGCTACCCCTGCCACCACTGCTACCCCTACAACCGCTGCTACCCCTACCACCGCTGCTAGCCCTACCACTGCTGCTAGCCCTACAACCGCTGCTAGCCCTACAACCGCTGCTACCCCTACAACCGCTGCTACCACTATCAACACTGCTACTACAGCTACCTCAAAAAACAAGAAAGAAGGTAACAGTAATCCATCCAGCACCATCTACTACTGTGTAGAGTTCTGAAAGCAGTCACCAAAGCAGTCAAAGTCTACATTACTATGGATCCAGATACAGACCACAGTAGCAGCACTCTGATAACAACCAGACACAGCATGGTGCCTACAGCTATTAAAACCATTACTCAATACAGTGTCCATATCAGAGCATTATGAGCAATAACATCAGTTCTATGATTCAGGAATCTTCATGGCCTTGCTTGTGATGATCTGCATTCCATGTGTTTTCTTTTCCAAGGTATTACTGGAATCCCCAATAGTTCAACAGTGCGGCAGCAGTCATCCCAAGGACAAACTAGCGAGCCATCTTCTACCACTTCCTCTTTTCATGCAGTTTTACCTCCAATGTCAAGGGATGCAACTAGTCAAAGCTCAACCATGAAGTTATCAGCCACACCTGACAGAAGCACATCCACAATTAGTACCCCTACTGATAATAATGTATTCAGTTCCAGTACTTCAGGGAGCACTAATCAAGAGAGTTCCACTACACATACTTTGGAAGCATCCAAAATAACCAGCCAAAGCACAGACCTCACAAAAAAAGGTACCTTTTTATTCTTTATGGTCAAATAGGCATATTCATAAAAAATAATAATGTATTATTAGGACATTTATAAATGTTTCAGTAAATTCATCCAGCATACAGCCTGTCCTAATTAACTTCATGTACATACTTTTCAGCCAGAAGATACTGTTGAAATATGCTTAGTTTTACTAGGTGGGTGAAAATAAAAAAAAATCAACAATTTATTTATTTATTTATTTTAGAATCAAGAGTACCCTTCCCATGTCATTCTTCAACAACTGCATTTACAGTGTCCCAACAAAGAACATACAATCTCAGCATAAAAGAATTCATTCAGACATATCCAGTAAGTACATTTGTAAATTTTTGTTATAATGTCTTCATACTGATCATCATTCAGTGTTCTCATAATGACCATAATATTCTTAATGAGTATTAACTCAGTGCTGCCATGTTTTTTTGTGCAGCATCCAGGAAATCAAGATCAGAATCAGGTGAGGTTACTTGCATTAAACATTTTCTCTGTAAACTAGATCTGCAACAGTATTAACCATAAATCAAATACATGTATGACACCAGTGCTAGTTGTTAAAAAGCTTGTTGCATAAAAATGCACTTATTTGACTTTTCTTTACCCTGTCAAATAGTTTACACCTTCCACCAACTTCATGAGAAACAACTATTTATTAGAAATATCTTGTAGTTGTGCAGTTAGGGACTATAGCCCATCGGTTGCCATCCACCATATGTCAGCTCAATGTTCATTTTCATTAAAACTGCTTATGGCTGTATTATTTTGGGTGATAGACCACAATCAACCCAGCAATGGCAATGACACATGTAAAAACCCCAGGAACACTACAGTGCCTGATTGATCTCCACTACTATGCCTCTATAACTTCTGTGCTAAGAATGGCCTCTCACCCAAACAATACTCGATCAGCAGTGTTTCTCGGCTGAGAACCTGGCTGCTACCAGGAACAGAGTATGGCTAACAAATAGAGTATGGTAAAAAAAAAAATGGCTATAGTCTGTAATCATGCATCTCTAAGACTTTTTAAGGTGTATGTACAAATGGCCAGTGAGTGTAGGTCCAAGGTAGGTCCAAGGCGTAAACCTGCAGTATTCGCTGTTTTAACTTCCATCAGACTAAGCTGCAAAACAAAGGAGTCCACACCTCCCTTCAACACCACACACTCTATTCCAACCTTTTTTTCAAAGCCCCCGTCTCCAAAACCATGCACTCTTAGCCTACCCTTCTATGCTGTGTGCACTTGCAAAGTAATTGTCTGGCAGGGAGGATTGTTTCCTTGTAGAGGAGCTTCCTGAATGAACCTGCATTCCTGGGTACATTTTTTTTCCTGAAATATTTTAGGGTGTAAAGTTTAGGACTAAAGACTTTTAGAAGTTAACTTTTAGGGGACATTTTGGTTTTAGCAGGACAGCTATTGTACCATTCCACCTAAAAAAAAGTCTCCTGAACATTCTAAACAACTTTTCATTTGAGCCAGATAATATTTCTTGCAGTTTCCAATGTGACCATTTCCAATGTGATGACAATCCATTATCCTTTTACCATATGTCTTTTTACATAGATAAAGACAAGTGGTTTGCTACCACCAAACCACTCTCCCATTAATCTCTGTACTGTGTAGCTCCGACAGCTCCAAGAAAATAGATATAGCAAAGATGGAGTCTGAAACACAACCTAAAGCTTCTAAGTTGAAATAGAGCAATTGCTATACTGATCAGGACTAAGAGCAGATCTTACAAAACTATACTAACGTGACTATAATAGCTACTGAAATTTGGTTCCTCTGAAGGTTTTAAATTCCATACTCTTTAAAAAAAAATCTCATTCAGTACATATAGTAGTCTGCACATACATCAAATGTCCATATACTGAAATGTTATTGTTATGATATCATGTGAATCCAAGGAGACTGTTGGTCTTTAGTCTGGTTCTGCCTTTATTAAAGGAAATGCTTACTGTGGGATATAGGAAAAAAAATTAGAATACGTCCTTGGAGCTTTTCATGCCCTTTTTCCCTTCACAGTCAGACATTCTTTTCAAAGTTTGCATGGAGCACTTTAAAGATTTTGCAGTAATTTCGTGCACTCTGCAAGGAACTGAACAAAATGGTCAACACAATTTCACCTCCGTGACAGCAAAAGGTAAGGGCTGAGACACTTTTTTTCCCCGATCCCTCATTTCCATCCAATACAGCCTTTGCATAAATACGTCTACTGCTGATTCACTGTCTGGTCCTCTTGTCTTCACTGACTAGTTGATCCATCATTGGTACAAGAAATCTATGAAAACATGAAAAGGGTAAGGCACGTTACATTAGCATGAATATCATATACAATTGGTGTAATATGATTCAGTCCTGTCTGAACGGCCCTCTCTTGCTTGTAGGAAGGGCATAAGGAAATCCCCACTCTGATCATCATCCTGGCCTCATGTGGTGGCCTGGTGGCCATTCTTCTTGCTTTTGCTGTGTACTGTACCTGCCACCGCAGGTCCTACAGGAAGAACCAGGTAGCAAATGCATGTTCATCCTCTTACTCAGCAAAGGCTCTGATACCATATGTTGCTGGTATCGAAAAATAACACCCACTCACACACGTTTTAACAAGACATTAAAATAAAGGAATATGAAAATTATAGTATTTTTAATACCTATTTCTTCAGAATCAGAAGCTCTGATTTGAACAGCAGTGCTAGAAATCTGTGCTGTCTAAATCACTCATTTTTTAATTTTCTCTTGGTGCTGAAAACAAAAATGTTGCCTTATCTTGCAGTTGATAAGTGAAACCACCAAATCAAAGTCCAGCTATTAAAAAGCAATAGCAAATTAAACTATCTGGATCATGTTAGTAACATAACAGCAACCCCAGAAGGACATTAGCAAGAGCAAAACAATGTTATGGTGATGTCACAATGTCCCATTCACCAACCACAACCACCACTTCTAGCTACAGCAACACCTAACTGAAGAGCTGCAGACGGTGGAGAATGGTTACCACGACAATCCTACTCTGGAGGTGATGGAGGTGCAGCCGGAGATGCAAGAGAAGAAATTGCCACTGAACGGCGAGTTTAACGACAGCTGGATGGTGCCCTTGGACAACCTGGTCAAAGAGGACCTACCTGATGAGGAGGACACTCACCTATAAAGGATGTTATCCCAGCCTATTGACAGCTACCAGGACATCATCCAGGACCAATCAGAATGCAGAGATGACACAGACTGCTATAAAGACTGCCAATAAGCCAAGCAGTAATTGGAAAGTATTATTCACAATTACAAAACACATTTAAATGCTGGGTGAAAACCCCATAGTGGGAAATCTTTTAAAAGGACTAAATTTAAAGGGACTGTCCAGTTGGCATAACACTAATATGTTGGACTCTTATCTCTTTAAAGAACTCTCAACATCTGAGATTTTTTCAACATTGTTTCAAAGATTTTAAGGCATGTTTCATGCTCTGAAACAGTTAATTTCACCTTACTGTTGACTTCTAATGCTTGAAAGGAACATATACTGCTTCTAAGTTAAAAAAAATAGAACTAGACCTATGGATATATACCGATTATCCTGGTATTTTAGAGTACAGTCCTAACTGAATCACCATAAGGCTAGATTTTAAGGCACATGCACATGTATTCATAAACCCACAAAAATGGGTTTCAATTCACCTTGTTACTTGTACTCCTTGAGAAGACTGTACAGCACCTATTTTGTGTCTTGTCATTACCACATCTGGATTGACTATATTCACGCTAGACTGAGACCTATGGATAAATATTGATCATCCTGGCATTTGCAACTGCAAACCTAATTCAGTCATGGTGACAGCTGCGACATAAGTCACAGTCATGACTTTACAATTGCAAAGCACTTCACAACAGAACAGCACACAACATTAAATTATCTAATTTTTGACAAATGTTCTGACAGGGTCTTGACCAGAGGGTGCTTTGTTTTGTATATAAGCTGTTATTTTTAACTTGTTTGAACAGTATACAGCCATTTCGATGGTGGTTGCAACTGAGTTTTTTTTTCCCCACAAGCTTTTATTGAAATATTTAAACTGCCCAATGTTGTTTAGAGACAACAGCTTTTAGTACACTCCTGGCATGCTCCAGGAATGTGGTTTTTAGGAATCTTCTTCTGCGTCCTTTCATTTTTACAGATACAAGTATTTTGTAAATATTTCATGTGTTATATTAAACTTAGTTTGCCGGTGAAGGCAAGCAACAGGGGTCTGATACACTGGAAGCCACTACTGTTGATATATTTTTGATTATTTCACTTCTTTTGCCAAGGAATCAAATGTCTATATAAAATAAATGTTTCACAAATGTCTACCCTCTGCAAGTTGTGTAAAAATAAGGAAAAAAAATGAAGACATTGGGTTTTACTTAGAAAACCTGAACAAAATACAATCTTTATTCATTATGTACATTAAATACAATGCTGTTTTGTAATAATATGTTCTACACATTCTTGTCAGCCACAGTGTAGTGTTCACATAGCCCAGTAGCCTCAGTCAGAAAATGGGTGGCTTGGTTGGGGGGTGGGGGTTGCTCTCCAGGAGACAAAAGGAAACAGGGGGGAGGCTCTCTTTTATTTTCAGGTACAGAGAATCAACACCAAAAGAAGCGGTTTGGCATCACATCATATAAAGGTGCGAAGGTGCACCCACTGTAGTTTTCCCTCTTGTAGTTTTCTTTCAGAGCCTACATGCTTAACTTTCTTCCTGGCTTAATAATTTTGTACATTTCTAAAGCAGCACTCACAATCCTAACTCAAATCAAGCAACCAGGAATAGAACCTTAATTTATAAAACAAACAAAAACAACCCTCTCCCTCCTCTACAATTTTAAGTATTAAGTGATAGTATTCAGGAGAGTGTTGTACTATACTGAGGTCCCTAAAGCCGTGTATTAGGTACTGATGGAATGAAGCAAGAACAGCCAGGTAAAAGAGCTTAAGGTAAGATGCCCCATGTTAGACTGTTCAGATGTCAAAGTTGTATGTTTTGCATGAATAGGACGACCAATTCTTCTTGTGTATAAATACAGGTAGATACATCTTTGCATTGGTCAAACTTTAATTAGATGTGCGTCATTACGCTAATACAGTATGCCTGTATAAATATAAATGCCAAAGGTAGAATATGTTGGTGTGAGAACCCAGATGTGTTCACTTTAAACTGAAGGACTGATTACTAACACTATTTACCAATCATCTTAATACAATGTCCCAACCTATTAGGCCTGCAGTGGAAAAATGCTCTAGAACCAGGGCATTAGGAATACTTCAATAGATCTTACACCCACACACACACCCATACACCCACACCCCCACCCCCACAAACTAATATGGAAGACTACCTCTAAGAATAATTCTGGCATGTCCAGTAATGCCACCAAAAGATTCTCAAAGCATAACTGGATCAGTGCATGCACATGGCCATCAACCAGGCCAATGGCAATCACCATGTACCTCCATTCTCCATGACGTAATGGACAAGTGCAAACCTCATCCACACACAAACAGACTCATGAAGGAGCAACACAAACCTTTGGTGGTCACCAGCAAGGCATGTTGGGAGATGCCACCAGCCAGCAGCACACTGTAGTTCTGAATTTGTACTGGGAAAACAAGCAGTGCAGGGGTCTGCTGATTTGAACCCTTTCTGAACTGCTGTTACTCTGTGAGACTGCTTTGGTAAGAAACTACTTCTATTAATGACTCCCTGACAGAGGATATACACATCAAACACTGCTACAGCCCAAAGTGGAAATGAAAGAACTGCATTAGTCATTTAGCACCTCTGTTTTCACCACATCATCCAAACCCATCGCACACAACAACCGGGCCTCATATTTTTGTGAAACTCCTGACTGAATATGTACACTGTGGCATGGTGTAGTGGTGGAACTTGGCTCTCTAACTGCTCTGCACCAGCCGCATGGTGTCGTTATCAGGAGACAGACAGCCTGACTGCAGCAGGTTCACTCATGTTCATACTCAGATTAGAATTTGGATTTATCTAAACAAACAGAAAACAGGCAAAACAGAAAACAGAGTGTGCAAAAAGAAATACATTCATAAACTTGCCATTTTGAAGGCTTCGAAATTCAGAGTGCAAACCTGCCATGGAAACGAACTCTGTAACAGCAGTCTCAGCAAAATGTCAGCAGGTGCAACCAAATGCTCCACTCTGCAGTCTGCACGAAGCAGGCCTGCTGCTGCACCAGCTGGGACGGGAGCCGCAGGTTGCAACAGAGAGCTAATGAGCCATTCTGAATTTACCCTTCCTATACAGGACACTAAATAAGCCTTCAAAAACTGACACAAAAGTCAAATAAACCGAGACAGAGCCGAAATAGACTCAAATGAAATAACAGAGGAAAAGTCAAGTACGCTTGGCTAGGCAGATGTGTGAATTTCATCTAGCACTTATAGTCTGACAGATGATGTGGCTGGGGGCCAGGGCTTGGATGAGAAGAAAGAAAATGTGCTTGAGAATAAAGGAAATATGCTTCAATGCCTTCATGATTTGGGTTAATACATCTTCCACATAAATTATACACATTTGTATTATTTTTGTTCAGTCTTTCTTGGTTAAGCAAGCATCAGTGGTACTTCAGAAGCACTTCCTCCAATGTAAGGAGAGCACACATTCACTGGGTGTGGCAATGCCAAACTGGAAGATGTAGAAAAATAACTTCTCTGCAGTGAGAGGAGTCTGCGAGGCATAGAGAGGTGTAGATTGGGCATGGCTACAGGGTAATGAGGTCAACGAGGTTACCCTTGGGTGGGGTCATGTTGTCAGGGAAAAAGTTGACCAATGTGTCAAAGAGCAATGTACGCTGGGCATATGTCTGATCCACATCTGAAAAGCCTAAAAAAAAATTAAAAAATCAGAAGGAACAGAACAACCTGAGTTAACCATGAGTTAAACCTGAGTTAAACAAAAGGCAGCATGTACTACTGGTCATCGGCCTGTAGCTTTGACCGCAACGACTGATAGAGCAAGCCTTACCTAGAGGGATGAAGTCAGAGCTAGACTTGAACAGAGCAGAGGGCAGGAGCTGAAACTGGTGAACACACATTCAACGTCACAAATCAGTGGCAAGCATCCAGCGTTTTACCCGCCCAATCAGGACACTCAGAGGAGAGGATTCCTTTCAAGTTACCTTAGTCATATTGTTTAGCAAGTAATAAACTGGTAATACAGTGCAAAATTACCACAAAATTACCACTGAGCAAAACACACACTAGAGAAATAAACTGCAGAGCCTAATACTACTAGTGGAAAAGTTAACCAAAATACTTTTTACAGAATATTATGCATTTGTCCCACATGTAATTTTTAAAAGCACAAATTGCAGAAAGGAAATGATATTAATGTTGTGTCAGATTCTTCACCTCTTTAGTCTCATCAGGGTCAGAGTGGTCCACAGTTAAAGAGAGGTCATTCTGCAGGTATTTTAGAGCATTCAAGGGCTCCGTCTGAGCCTTCTCCTCAAACCTGCACTCACACCAAAGCACCGCAATAGCATTTCCAACAGGGTTAAAATTAATAGTCAAATTAGTGAGAGAAAAAAGTGATAATGCAGGAAATCCAAAGTAATGAAGTAGAGAACTCTAAACAATAACTCTAATACTACTATATTAAACAAAAATAGGGCATATATGCAAACTAACTCAGCATTACAGCCTTTCCTTCAAATCACTGAGCATGTATTGTAGTTCAAGTGTCACATATTTGACATTCTCAACAACACTAACTGAAGGAAGCCACTAGAGGTTGCTAAATGAGCAGAAATGATACTGAGTCATGGAAAAACCTGCTCTAATAGAATCACCTCTTTCAGCATCAGCAGCGTCATCGTTTGGCTATTACATACATTTACAAAAGAACTACAAATTACTCACTATCAAACCTAAAATTGACAGCACTCATAGCTACATATGTAAGTATATATAGTTTATAGACCAAAACACACACACACACAAACATAAATAGTATATTTATATCTGTTATATATTTATAATATGAAATATGAAGTTTGGGACCTGCTGAAGTGTATACAGCATAAAATTATTTCAAAAGTAGTTGTTTTTGTGAATCACCTGTATTTGCGAATAAGGTATTTGCAGTGTCTGAGCAGGTACTCTTTAGAGGGCCGGCACAGTTTCAGGGACCAGAAGTCATCCAGTCGCATCTTCGGAGAGCTCGACTTGCCAGGGTTACCCCCGAACAGGTAATGCACCTGGCACAAATGGATCCACAAATATGCTTGGCTAAATGAATGCAGTTACAGCAGTTTGTGCACAACATACACTCACAGGCTTGATATGATTTTCAAATCTGAGTTTAAAATGTATTTAATTTTCAACAGTTTATTTTAAAAACCTATTACTTGCATGTCCTTGTGCAAAGATAAAACAATTGAGTACAACCGAGCTAGAAACAATAAAAACCCAAACTCACATAAAACTGCACATAACATATAATGAGAAGTTAAGGGAGTAACAACAATAGTTTTTAATTTGAATACATTGTTTCAAACATTCTCTTTCTTTCCTCATTTTCTTTTATATATGCAGGTTACAAGTGGCAACAGTACAAAGCACTAGTTAAAAGGTGAAGATCTCACAGTTCCTTTAGGTATTTTCAAAGTCACAGATGCTGGGTATTACCTTGTGCAACTCATCATAGACTAGCTGGTGGGCGAATCGTGGACAAGGCTCCTCCTCCTGCAGTGCCTTACTGGGGTTCTCCTTCACGGCCTGGTCATTCTTATACACACAAGACCTACAGGAATTCACATACAACACAAGCACACACACAACTATATTTCTCTGGACCTGTGCCAAGTCTAATACTAATACTTGGAAGCAGATCTAATGAACTTGAAAATCTGTTTTACTGCATCAAGTTTCAAGTTTAGTTTATTTGTCACATACATAGTCATACACAGTATAACTCATAGTGAAATGGTTGAGAGATTTTGCCAAAGTGCTGCTGCTTTCCCAACAAGACAGACTCACACATGATGCATTTGCGAATATAGAAAAGCCTGATCCATCAGGCAAGGATCTCACTGGAGATAGGACCAGCTAATTTGGCACTGTGGAGCCACTTTTTTGTTTTGTATGCCACGCCACGATCATCAAGAAACAACAACAACAACAACAACCACCACCACCACCAGCGGAGGATGAGATCTGAAGCACAGTGGCAATCTCTGAATCCCATAGATATTGCATCAGTGTAACCCAAAAGCAATGACAGAAAAAAGAAAAAAATTCTTGGTTTTTAATCCTATAGTTAAAACCACATGTCAACTAGCACATAGTGCAGACACACTTTCTCTTTACTGTATAGTTTAGGGATAGAAGCAGAAGGTTTTAGAACATAGAGGCTATAGCCACATAAAACATGACTGAAGCCAGAGTAGCATAACCAGAGGAAAAACAAATATTTTTCTTTCAGAATTATACAGGAAGACTTAAATTAGCAAACAGAGAGAACAAAGGGGTTTTCCCCCCCAGGCTCACACACATATAAACACTCTCAAAGGCTCACATGTAGGCGTAGGCACAGACACACGCACACACAAACAGACTGTCCTATTTTATGGGCAAACAGATTGTGAAGGACGGGCCTTCAGACATTACTAAAAGGGTGTATGCTCTGTGTGTGATAGTGTGGATGTTACATTATAGGTTACAAAGTGTTTGATAATCATATGCTGATTTCTGGGTTCAAAAGAATCATTTTAAGATTTATTTTGGTGTTGATCTATTTCATTATAAAGATTCAAGAGAAATATTTATATGTAGGTTCAACTGGCAGACAGCATTTTGGCTTAAGTGCAAAAGGGCTAAGAATGCTTGCATGTACATGAGCATTAGTGCTCTTTAACTCATTCTCATCAGCCATTGCTCTGACTATAGGTCTGGTCTGAAAAACTAACCCTGACAAGAGAGAGCGAGAGAGAGAGAGAGAGAGAGAAAAATGGACAGTAATGCTCCAGTGTTGGCTGCTGGAGAAAGAAAGCACCCACCCACCAGTTGTTGCGGGCAATGTCGTAGATCCAGAAGGAGTTGCGCACATTCTCTTCTCGCTTGTCCTTGTCTTTGCTGAGGCCTGAGAGAACGTGGATCTCATTGAGCTCTGGGTCGATGGTGGCACGCTGGGTGAACCCAGTCATTGGTACTAAAACATACAGAAGAGGGAGTGTTTTTTGGGGTTTTTTGCTTGCTTGTTTATTTACAAGTGCAACAGAGTTTCCGGGACGCCCAGGCCCAGACAGGCGGGTTAGTGTGCACACCACTGCCTGACTGACAGTGTTAAAAGCAGCTTACCACCAGGGAGACACACATGAACGGAACAGCTTGTCTGTTTGGAATCCTATTTCCAAATGTCCTCGCTATGCTAGGCAGCAGAAGGGATTGTTTACACTGTAACCGAGGGAGGAGTCATCACTTTTGTTAAGTTAAGCAATCATCACAGGAAGTGCATCACAGCATCAAAGAAACTAGACCAAACTGCTGCAGTTCCACCTGTATGACATTAAATATATGCTGTCTGGGGTCAGAGCATCACAAAAAAGCATCCTTTTGACAGAATTTAAATATATAACAGAAATTATTTTGTACGCTTCACACTACTTTGCATATATTAAATCCACAGCCAATTAAAACTGACAGCCAAGTGATTTTAAAAATAAACAGAACAGACTGAGCAAGACAAACACACACACATCACCTGGTTTCTCAACAAAGTTGGCCTAGGAACCTGTTGTTTCTAAGCTATGGTGGCTTAAGTTTACACAAGCAAACAATACCTTCATGTGACCATACAGAAGCTTTGTCAATAATAATTAATTAAATAAACAAACAAACAAACAAAAACTAAACCTAAAAGAGAATTCCATACACCATAGTGTGATACAGCGCCAGTCTTCCAGGCTACTAGAAAAGATCACGTACGGAGAAACTGATGGGGTCCTGGTACTGGGCCGCAAAAGAGCCAGGAGAAATAATAAATTCTTTTTATATCACTCAGAAATGATGCATGGTAAACATTTGAGACTGATTGTGTGCACAATGTTAGGACTTGCTGCTTGAGCGCTGCCAAAATACATTCTGTTCTCTTCTCTACGTGCTGTTGTTCTCTTTTTGTCACCCCTTTCTCTTTTACTCTCTCACTCGCTCACTCACTCTCAAACACAAACAAAACTATCACAGAAAAAACAGGCCATTTTATACTTTTTGCATCGTTTCCTATTGAGATTTTACTGTTTATGAGGACAGGAAATGTGTCACTAGCCTGTGTAATTTCTTTCTTTAACTCTTGTTCTACCCATCCATAGAGATAACTATCTTTTTCACATCCACAACGTTATCCTCATCAGTGGCATAACATTAACGGTGATGTTGCACACTAAATAAAGACAAAACGCAGATAAACTGCTATACATAAAAAGAGATGCTCACTAGCTGACCCATTAAAATCAGCTGACAAGCTTTTAAAAGTCTGTTCTGTTTATGAATGCTTAGTTTTGCCTCTTTTTTTGGTAAGATAATAAACATGTGAATCTGTGGTGTCAAGACTGAGCAATCAAATTATTGTGCATGTCACATTTGCGAATGACCACAGTCGTGGGTATACAGGGATTTCTAAGAATTCGGTCAGTCCTCTAGAAAAAGGCTCAGCTTTTCTCAGAAGGCAATATTTATCTACTATATTTAAGCAAAGTGAAGACTAACACCCTGACTGGGGCCAGGATCATGTTCCCAAACTCTGGGGCAGTCTTGTTTATCATATCTCCAGGACATGAGTTTTATTAGGATATGGGACTTTACCTAATTGCAACTGGTGTACATGCAAGTGGAGTGCTTAAGTTTAGGCCACAGTCAGTACTGAAGGCTCCAATTCAATGAGAAAGCTCAGCTGGGGTGCCCCCTATCGGCCAAAGGTAGGGTACACAGGCACATGAACATTGTCACTGGACCCGAGAGTAGGAGGTCAATTTTACCTCATAAGAAACTTGCCAACATCACTCAGGGCATCCTGTGATAATCCGTCAATTTCTAATTGCTCACTTGTTTGTTTTAAATAACAAGATTTTTGAGCAGAGGACAAATGAGACTCGAACACTTACAGAAAAGAATATCCTGTATTAATTATTGTATTAGTTCTTAATATTCATAATACCTGGCAATGAGCAAAACACAGACCATATGTTTGTTATATGACACTTCTTATAATTTCATATTAGACTTTACCATGAATAAGGCAGACATTTTCTCTGACAAGACTCATGACGGACACATTGGGTAAGGAACAGCTAGCTCTTCGTTTACAAAGGAAACAGTGTCCAAATACCACGCAGTCTGATCTCTGAGCAATGAAAGATTAGCATTCTGAGGCAAAAGAGAGCAGGGTGGTGCAGATGTTGTAGAGTAAGGGGTGAGAGCACAGTCTTACTACGCCTCTGTGTTACGGTACATGGGGTGAAATCATCGCTGCCTGGCTCCTGTCTATTTCTGAGAATGAGGTCACGCTCATGCCTAAGATTCTTTTGTTCCCTTTTCAAGCAGGGCTTTCTGATAACTCTGTCCTCCAAAGGGCATCCTTACATCACTTTAAGGTGACATAATGTCTTTGTCCTTAAGGTTTGATGACAACTACTTACGTCATATACTAATCCGTTCCAAGTTTTCAGCTTTTGTGGGTTTTTACAAGATGTTCTAACACTCTGTCCTCATCTAACATATAAAAAGGCAACCAAAATGATGCAAATCCAAAGTGCATTAACCATGTATGGTATAATTTCTAGAAAGAGCAAAGCAGCACTCATGCCAGAGGCTAGTGAATCACATTCATACCCATGCCCGAGTCTTTCTTGGTGCCATCTGAGATGATCTCTACATGGTCCCCATCCACGTCATAACTGAAGAAATCGTTCAAGTATGTTTTGGACCTCTGGCCTCCAAACACGTACAGACAGCGATTCCTCTGAGAGAACGAGAGAGACACACAAACAACCTATAATCACCATCAAGATCATCATCCATTAACATTCTACCCCACGCATGCTCTCATAGCTGAAGAATCTAAGCAATACTGAGATCCACTTTAACAAAAAATGCACAAAGCCATTCAACTGCTGGTTTCAAATGATACATTCTCCCAATGCAATGAAGTAAGAATGAATTTCTACATATGCAGCCAGTCCTGGAAAAACAGGTCTGATCTCATTTTCCTCAGTGAGTTTCTCTTATTTCTTCAAACTATAACCACCTCAGGATCTCCAAATAAAGAGGACCTAAGCTGTGATTTTTAAAGGATATCACAGAGGATTTCTTACACTGAACATCACTTAAAAAAGTAGCATAAATCATCATCTGCATTTCACAGAACAAACTATGAATGACTAGACTCTGGGAGTGGCGTGGACAGGGGAGGGGTACCCTAGGACTGACCGTGTGGAACAGCATGCAGTGGCCGATTCGGGACTGGACATCCTCGGGACCAGCGTTACAGGAGTCGTCCCGAAGCAGACTCCAGGTGCTCGTCTGGCAGTGGTAGGCATACAGGCCACTGAACTGTGGCTCTGATGTCCGCCCGTCATCCACACTGCCATTACATGTCAGGATGCGCCCGCCAAATGTGTAGATCATGTGCTTCTCTGAGTCCATGCACATCTGTGTGTGTGTGTGTGAGTGAGTGAGTGAGTCTGTTTAAACCATTACACACAGTTTAGGACAATGCAAATTAAATATTTAGAGATATACACTTTACAAATCCCCATTTTCATCTTGATTGCTGTTTCACAGAAGTCATGACCTTCTGGTAAGAATCGTCTAGCAATACTGCTCAAAAGGCCCATAATATCCACATTCAACTGAATTGAAATGATAGACAGTGTTGATTTTTTATCTTCAGCTTGTGAAAGGGAGAGTGTAGCAGAAAGACAAACAATGATTTGCCTGCACACCTGGTGGTCGAACACAAGCTTGGGGCCGCTGTCAGCAGACGTGTCCTCACTGAGCAGAGTCCATGTGTTGGCGTCGATGTCATACCGGTAGAAGTCACTCTTCAGCGACTTGCTGTTTCTGACAGAGGAGTCCAGGTAGCGGCCTAGCGTGTAGATCTGCCTCCTCTGAGAGTCGATACACATCTTATGGCAGGAGCGAGCGCTGGGACCATTCTGAGAGGAAGGAAGCGGAGTAACTTTTTTACTTAAAACATCCATCAAGGGCAGCCAAAATACAGATATTTAATATCACTAGATTTGCTCCAGCTTGAAAACCTGCCAGTTTTGTATCAATGCAGTATTGTTTGGAATAGTGCCTTGCTTGAAAATAAGCAAGAGACTTGAATTAGCATGACGAGACATGACAACTCTCTCACTGGATCATGTGCTCCTGTGTTTTGTCTTGTACTCAGCTGTGTTAAAACTAGTGTTAAAGCTGCTTCAAGTGACTTTACAGCATAATTAAAAATAGTCAGGGTAGACAGAAAAACATCTCTTCATACATCGTACCTGCTATATGAAAAACAGGAGACAGAAATCAGTAAGCACATTTTGCAGTTTCAGCTTAAATGGTATAAAGTAATTATTTTTGGTCTCAGAATTACTGGCCTACTGATATAAAGTTCTAACCATGCATACACCATTTAATGGACTTATGGTAACAAAAGGCTCATAATATGAAGAAAGGGACATCAATTAAAGCTATCAAAAACAGACAATAGAATACATACACAGAGCTAGTTTATTATACCCTAACACTACTTACTGGCCTCCCTTTTCTATTAATTTGATGTTAAGTAGAAGTTTACTGACTGATGGTAACTTGCCATGTTCTCTGCACATTTATTCCATGTTTGAAAATTGCTAGGCAGTTTGGGATTAAATACATATTGTGATCAGTTTGACCTGCAATATTCATCCATTCTTTGTTCGGGCTGCTTCATCAGCTCGGATCTGTTTTATGTGCCAACAATAGTCTGCTAGCATTGCTGACTTCGGGGTCTGCCAGTCACCACACCACCTCATCTAAATATTCACCTCTCTCATTTTGACCGTTTTATGTAAGCTACAGCTCTTTTTCCATTGACATGTACAGACAAATACAACTAAAGGGAACTTCAATGTGATGGCATCCTGTATAAACAGAAGACATTGGCAGGGGTGTTGTTACACAGGCTAATGTAAATGAGTCACATTAAACCTCTTCCCGTCAAAGTGGATGTGGAGTCCCCATCCTTTCTCTCAGCATTGGTCACCTCTCTTCTCACTATTCACACTGGATATTATGTGAAGGCACATACACACATGCATATGTATACAGTTCACACAGTATACATATGTGCCTGCACAAACACCATTTACAAGTACATGTACAGTATAAATGTATATTGAAATTATCTGGCCAACACCTTCCCTTTTACTCACACCTGCTTACTCATGAAAGAGGCCTGTGAAGACTGACCGACCAAACAGAGTGTAAAAGGCTCTGGTATGGTCAATCACCTGACTTCAACATATACTACAGGTGCCAGCACTAGGAGTGCTAACAAACTAATTTACAACCTGTTGGATACAGTTTTGCAGCTGTACCTTATAAATTGATCAATGAGCAAATATATTCATTTCTGAAGCCTGTGGAACATGCAAACAATACTACCCTACCGTACTGACTGGATTCCACAGCTGTGTTGTAATAGTTTGTCCAATCCCTGACACTAGCCTAGCATGCAGCTGATAGTATCGCACTGCTTTGGCCAGTACAGGATTAGCTGAGGGTGGGGAAGGCTGTTATCAAGTGCCACTGTGTCCTGAGGGCTGGCTTCACTTTAGCCTGGGGAATGTTTTATGCAGCAGGCCCAAGGCTTAGATGCCAAGACCTGAGATGATTCATGAGTTGCGTCCCTGTGGAAGTTCCCATTCTTCTATTTTTGCTAGGCCAGCACTGAAATTGTTTCAGTCAGTTGCTGCTGACTCACTACTTAAATACTCTGTTCACTGTTTTTTTTTTTTAATCAAGGCACAATGAAAATTCCCAATCCATTATTCTTCCTTGCATTGGCGTACCTCTTTTTCCGTGTCTCTGGAGATACAAGCCCACTGGTTCTCCTGCACGCTGTAGGCCCAGAAGTCTGCCAGATCCTGCGTGCCGTCCCATCCACCAAACAGATACACGGTTTCTGGGAGAACAAGAGAGGGCGATCAGGACAGACTTGGGCAGAAAAACACTTAAGAGCCTCCAGGTGCTACGAGAGACTCTGCACAACTTGAGCCCACGGTCGTGGTTTATTCTCTTGTTATGGAAAGAGTTGTTGAATGTTGTTACGTTACTGTATGCACCTCATCTATGACACCACCGTAGTAGCATATAGTGTAACAGTGCCATTAAGAACAGCACTATTACAGTAGATGTGAACACCCACTGCAGAATAAAACACATGCACTTCTGTAAGGTGTGCTGTAGAACTTCTTTAAGCTCTGTTTACTCTAACAAGCTCATTATGGTGAAATAGTTGGTGGTTCAGGACAGCAGCAGAAGTTGAGAGGCCCAGGTCACCATGGTAGCATTGCTATGGTGATAAGAAGAGAAGGCCCAAAGCAATTGAGTTCAGCCATAGCAGGGTAACTCAAGGCCACTCTGGCTAGATAGGTTACGCAAGGTCCCTGGACCTGATTACTGCTCTCATCAGTTAAATCGCAGAGCTTGCTGTCTCTGGTTCGTCACACAACACAAATGGAAAAAGACACAGATTCACATTACCCCAACACCCCTGTACACAATGCCGGAAAGCATTGCATTTCAGGTACACTCACTGGAGCTGAACAGCATGCCACTGTGGCCCACAGCTTATGTGTGACAAGAGCACATACCTGTCTGCACATCTATCACCATCTGATGGCCACCCCTCATTCCAGGCCTGCTGTCGTCTCCGTCTCCTGACCAAGAAAAGAGGTGGAAAATGAAGCTCAAGTCAGTGAGGTTAATTGGAAAATATAAAAAGAAAAGAAAAAAAATAGAATAATTGTGAGATAAACTTGAAGATGTATGAGAAATAAAAACAGTGCAGGAAGAGGTGAGGTGGAAGGACAGAGAACGAGAGAATATCAAAACAGCCTTTTATCTTTCAGGCATGCGAGACATTTAATACTTCTGCTGTGCGTACCCCACAGCCGGGGGTGGGGTTGGGGGCGGCCGTTAGCGTGAGCGCTGCCCGCCGGCCCTGGGGGCACTACCTTTGGTGCATTTGGGGATGATCTGACTCCAGCGCGGCTTGTACTCCTGCTGGCTGATGTACTGATTAAATAGGCCATCTGCAAAACAGGCAGAGGGAACACAGACAGAAAGACAGAGAAGTCAAGTGCATGGAGAAAAAAGGAACAAGAGTCATCGTGGTTTTTACCATGAACTATAAATACTTCCCAACCCTGATACAGTCATTATGGCAAAAAGGTCCACTATCAATTTTTCCAATTTTTAAAATAATTTCCTTCTAACTAATGAATCGGATACATGTGCATCCTGCCTTTTACATTATCAATTACTAGAAGCGCATTAGTTGCAAGTCTTGGCCAAGTTGTCACTGCAAAATAAATAAGTCAGAATATTAAAACCCTGGAGGCAAAGCAGCTTGGCTCAGCAAGCGCACACTCCTGTACTAAGCACACGCTGAAACTTTGACAAATTGATAGCATTTTCCTTCAAGCTCTGAATCCCTCTCACTTGCTACAAGCGAAGCAGCAGCTCAGCCAGCCATGAGGTTTATTAAAAACTAGACTTGACAAAATCACAGTTATGCGGTCATATTTGCTATACCATAGACAACATGTGCTCATGCAGGCAGAGGCACTGCCAGGGTTTTTGGGCCCCATAAAAATATATCACATTGGACCCTACCATTTAACAATCTAATGATATTTAGGACCCCTGTCAGTAATAGGCCCTTTCCTCCTCCATGCGGCAGCCATGCATGCAGCGACCGGTTCAGAGCGAGGCAGTATTAAGCAAGCCAGCCAACCTCTCACAGCCTTGTCAATGAGCTCCTCGCAGGCGTCAAAGTCACCACGGAGGACCAGGCGCTCGTGGAGGTGAGTAAGCATGGGGTGCTCTAGCGCAATGCGTGTCTTCTTCTGCAACGACTCGAAGGCCTCTGTGTAGTTGTGCTGCCGAAAGTGCTTCAGACACAGGCGGATGGCCTCCTGCTCTCGGTACTGCTCAGGGGACAGAGAAAAGCATAGCATCACTTAAACCTCCAAATACACTGTGAGACAAATGCTAGTCACCGACTACCCTACATGCGTTCCACACAGTGGACTAAAGCACAATCAATGAGGACTCACTTTGACAAAAACTTAATCTTTTTCTAGAAAAAAACTTACCAAGGGAGAAAACAGATCAAGTGAGCAAATCCAAATTATAGGACTACCTAATAGTTTAATGAAACAATTTGTGCAAATACTTAATTTAGCTGACAACTGACAAGTGTGCATCTCAAACTTGCTTCTCACCATTTATCTTAATTGGACAGATAACAGAAAGTGATGGGAGCAATGAAATACTTGTAGGGTCTACATAGATCCAAACAATAAGTAACTATCCAGTTCTAAGTTATGTACAACAAGAAAGCAAATAAGAGAGATTTTTCAAAATAGGTGACTACGTTTTACATTCAAATGTTCAGAGAAGTAAACACCACATATCACATAAGTAAACACATATCACATAATCCTCATGAACAAAACATTCAAAAATTAAAAGAATGCTATAAATGTCTCACAGAGATACTAATTCACTTGAGGGGGTAACTTTACCCAGTCAGATTAGTGCTACAATAGCAACGTTAGAAGGACAGAAAGCCTGGGATTATGCCATTTAAAATACGTTTCATGTTTCTCACTGAACTGTTAGTGTCTATTAAAGATAAGAACTCACCTTGCTGTACCAGTTAAGGCAGGGCTGGACAACATCTGGGTCTTCTATCCCATGCAGTTCAATGTACCAGATACTGAAGTTAAAACTGGGCCCCCATGACATCAGAGGCACTGAACCCCACAACACAATAAATAAGAACACGGGCAAGGAATCACCAGCTGCTGCTGCAGGACAGCCAGACTTTTTCATTAACTGGTTAATTAAGAGGGATGTCATGCTAATAATTTAATTAATACTAAGACAGGTATTCTATGAGAATTATTTTTCATCAGTTGCAAGAGATTATTTTGGGGTTTAAAAAAACAAAAACAAAACACAACACATTTGTATTACTTCCAGAGTTATTATCTGGGATACACCTTTTTGATTCCAGGATGGCAATTTTGCAGTTTTGGCAAGTTGGCAGCCATAAACATTACATTCACGGCCTGTCTACGGTATCTTGTACAAGATGTAAATAAAAGGAATGTTCACAACTGACATTTCTTAAGAGGCAAGGCATCTGCTCTGAGCAACCACAGGGAGGCAACACCCTTCAACAGACATGGACGGCAGTCCATTAGTGGAGCCATTACAGAAAGCCATGCCACCAGTGAGTCAGCGCAAGCTTTTTTTTTTTACACAAGTGAAACACTGAAATGCTTTATATACAAAAAGGAAGTACATTCAGTCTTTTAAAGTATTCAGTGTTCAGCTGATCCAGTTAGATTTAAGTCACTTGTGTTTCCATTAAATTAATCCCTTCTTAGTTTCCTTTTTCTTTATTTGTACTATCTGCAGTGGCTGGGGCAGAGACGGGTCCTGGCCCTCACTGCATCACAAGGTTGAGCTCATTCTTCTGTGATGGTGTGAGGGATCTCTCACCTATTTTAATGTATCTGCAGGGGAACATCTGCTCATCTATCTTGTGCTTAAGCGTGAATGTCTCCTTGTTGAAGTCATTCTTAAGGCCACTTTTGAAACAATGACACAGAGAGCCATGTTAAAAGTAGACATATTTACAGAAAACACAAGGGGAATATGATGAATATGAAAGGCTGTAGAGACCAGTACAACCTGAGCAATGTCTCTGTCTATAATTTCTACTCATTCATGATTGAATAAAAGATGCCCAATGTCAATGCTACAGCAGAACCAAAATTGATGCTGCTCACTAGATTAATTCTCTCCACTCACCTGGACAAGAGTTCTGTCATGTTTTCCTCACTCATGCCTCCAAACACCTTGAACTTCTTGAGATTGCACACATGTGTTTTCTCATATTTTCCATAGGTGATGCTCAGTACAATAGCTGGTCTCTCAAGTTTTAAAATCAAGTACTGTAGGTGGCAAAAAATAATTACCATTAGCAATCAAATACTTGCTCATGAAGGTATATTGCTGTGTGAAATTTCATCTGAGTAGCACTAAACAGTTAGCCTCTCTCCCACTTTAAAGTCTATACAAAAATGTCAAAAACTGCCATCTAAAAATTAGATTGTGCCAACATCATAAATAAATAACTTTTCCCATCAGTGTCTTGGAACAGTTAAGAATGGATCCCTGATGGAGTGGATGATGTATTTCAGAATTATTTTACCACTTAGGTTGCGCTAGAAGACAGAAACATTAGTCAATATGCCATTTCGCTGGTTTTACGGAGAATTAATCCATATTCATAACACATGCATACTTTCGGAAGTAACATATTATATATTATTTAATCTGACCAATTTTGACAAAAACATACCTGCACCTATGGTATATACAAAGCTTTTTGGTTATTATCTTTTCCAAAAGTATCAATATATTGTATACCTAATTTATTGGCCAGTTTAAATAATTATCGGGAAGCCAGCAAGTTTTTACGCCTGCATTCTTTCTCTCCCTCACTATTGCAGATGTCAAACAAGTATAACATAACTAGAAGCCTCTGCACAACCCTACAACCCATATAAAGTGTAAGCAAATCCAGAGACTTAAAAACGGATTTACTTACACCCCCCACCCCCCAGAAATTACTTAATTTACCTTATTTATTTGAAAGATATAATCTTGATTATATTTCATCACTGCATCAGCATGGACACACAATTTGTCTCCATTTTAAAAAATCTAACTCTTAAATTGTATTAATGCACTTGCTATATTCTGCTATAAATAGCTTTATTTACATGATGTGTTACTGAGTGTCCTCAAGAGACATTTGCTTGTTATGTACAGAATATGAAGGGAAACATGTAAAAGAAAAGCAATGTGCTTTAGGATTGAAGACCCATATCACAGCCACTCATTCCTTCATGTCAAGCAGGCTTTTACTAATCAAGAAGGGACACAAACATCCCTGATGGGAATTCAGTTGTAACACTCATGCCATCTCTTTGAAATTGCTCCTAGGTTTATAATGCCAAATAGATACTGTTGGCTGGTAGTATATTTTAACCAAGGTGTTCAAAACCAACAGAATCAATTCTGCATTTTATTACCACACAGCCCCAGTCTTAATGAATAGGTGTAGTGTTGAATTAACAACTACAATGCAAGTGTTAATTTAACACTGGGGTTTCTGCTTGGCATAAATATTAATCATTTAAGTACAATATTAAATATTTAATTAAGGTGAGAATTGCTGAATATGGGTTTAGTTGATGACAGGTTTCACTGAATATCTCAGAGATTCCAAGACATTTAAAGCAGGCATATCAGAATGCATGTGACACAAAAACCCCAGCCATACTGATGAGGTATTTAGTCAAGATGTGGTAAGATGGACAACATTTATCCTGCATTTACCATGCTTTAGAAAATGCATTACAGCATATAGGGGAAGGAAGCTTAGTGTAAGAACAGATGTTAAACTAGATCATCATATCCAATTTTTTTTTTGCAAAGCCAATACTTTAGAGGAAAAGGATGAAGTCAAAGCTGCATTATTTAATTATAGCTTCTTTAAAGAGCATAAAGAAAGCCAGGAATACTTTAAAAAATGAATTAGCTATTAAAAGTTGAAGTCAGAATATTTGACATGTATTTCATTGTTACTCTGGTGGGAAAGTTTCTTCTCCAAATCAAAAAGGCATTTGTGTTATGAGTACAGAGAAGTCTTTTAGTTAACTAGAACAGATAGCTTACATCCAAAGGCCCCATCATAGCAGCTTTTCTTCCTTTCTGAACAACGCTAGAGAACGCCATGAAATGCGCCAGGCACAGAAAGCTCACATTTAACATGCTGGTGCACTTCATCTTGTGAAGCATTTGCTAATGCTACTCCTATTCTAAAAGTAACACTTGAGACACAAACGCCTGTCTACATGACTGACCCGATAAGCCTGTGGAGGATAAGGAAAGGGTGGTACAAGAATACCACAATATCAGAGGCTTGCTGTAAAAGTAGGGTTTAAAAGATGAACATACATATGAACATACCACTTCCTCTTATTATATTTATACTTCTAACTAGAGATGAGCCAGAGCGGGTCATTCACATAGGAAATACACACTGTGGAGATTTATAACAAAAGGATTCATAATCTGTCCAATAACTGCATAAGCAAGCAATCTGGAATCCCGAGGATCGGTATTTAAACGGAGGTACAATTCCAATACACGGATTTAGCTCAGTACAAAATGTATAAGTAATCTGTATTTAATTAATGAAACTGTTTAGACTAGTTATCCTTCTACAGTATTCTAGATCATTTTGGACTCTAACCTACTGTACTAGGATGTATTCTATGAGTAAATGACAAAGCACTTTTCTACGTCGCTCTGGATAAGAGCGTCTGCTAAATGCCGTAAAAGTAATGCAGTGCCACATAGCTATATACCTGTGGAGGATAATTGCTTTCAGACGACCACCTGGAAGACTGGTCATTGGGCTTGTCCACCAAAATGTTCCTGAAACGCACGTTTAAGAAAATACAAGAAAAACTGTATATGGTGACACTGTTTTGGATACAAGGGCAGAGACAGAATGCAAAGTAAAATGCAAGGTAAACCACAATAAACTCGTTTATTTACGCCATCGCGTCCAGCTAGCTACGTCACTATTGGACATGTCCAAAAGCGTGCAATTCTACAAGCTAGCATAAGACAATGGCTGCATAAATTTGTATACTAACGTGTGCTTTAATAGTCGACTGGTCACAGAAATAGCGAGTCAAACGCAGGTCACTGGCTGCTTCTTATGGTGTCATGTTACCTCACTGGCTAGCTAGCTTCACTAGCAAGTAAGCTAGCTAGCTATATAGCAGTTAGCTAACATTAGCCATTCGGGACTAAAAATGACGTCAGTTGTAATACTGGAACAAGCTAATAATATGACGAGCGATATAGAACCTATAGAACCAAGGATGCATTTAGACCTGTTTATCTCCACGACTAGGACTTGTTACAGGAAATGGTCACGGAAATGCATTATTACAGTAAGTTAGTTAGCTAGCTCGCTATCTCCAAGCTGCCAAGATAATCTAAGATAACCTAGCTAGCTAGCTGTCAGTTTGATCATCACCTATCGCGCAGAACGGGTTTTGGGGTGGTTGCAAATATGCCGTTGCGAATTACACAGTGAATGGTTACCTTAGTTGCCAATAATATCGGTCTTAGCTAAACATTTCTGAACACTTATAAAGCTAGCTAGCTTCAGAAATATCCACCTAGCAAATAACGTTAGCGGCTAGCTAACGCTAATGCTGCAAACTTCTCAAAGGCTCTAGCTAGCTAGCTAGCTAGCTAACTCTCTAGCTATCTTTATTCTTTATTCCTAGATAGGAATACAATAAACAGATGCCTGGCCGACTGCAACAGCCCTGCTATACTGCACCTTCGCCAACCAGCCATATATTTTTAGAAGCTAGTCAGCGAGCTGGTAAGATAACCTGGGTGCCTAGGAGGAGGAGGAGGACTTGGCCCGATTTTCTAAGTTAGGCCACGACTTCATAGTTAAAATGATTTGATACCTACATTCAGTATGTGCAAACAACAGAGACACAATCACATTCTGTGGCGTTACTCACTCTGGTAAATATGTTGAAGAGTAAGAACTCCATTTATAAACACTATAGGAAAGGACTCTGCTCTCAGGAGCCACCGCCATCTTGTTGAACAAATAACAAGTAGCGAGTCTACAAGTACATTGTGGGAGTGACAACTTCTTAAAGTGACAATCCAAAATAAAACCAGAGATGCTGCATTTCTTGAACCAAAATATCTAGATTACCATATAGTCAAACAACAACATTAACAACATCAGATATGCACGATATAAAATGGGCTAATGAATGCAGAATTATATATGCACAATTTATTGGTTAATTGGTTGATTATTCCTAATGTTGAATCTATGCTATCCTAATGTTTCAAGTTTCAAGTTTGGTTTATTTGTAACATACATAGTCATACACAGTATAACTCGCAGTGAAATGGTTTGAGAGTGCTCTGTCCAAACTGAGGAAAAAACAGGGGTGTATAGGGAAATCTCTCTCTCTCTCTCTCTCTCTCTCTCTCTCTCTCTCTCTCTCTCTATATATATATATATATATATATATATATATATATATATATATATATATATATATATATATACAAAATATATTAACAATGTATGTACAATATATGTATAATATGTTTATATACACAATGTACAATGTATATTTGGATATGTGTAAAAGTATGTACACAATGTACAGTTCCAGCTTACAGTTGACATATTTACAGTTACATGGTGGTGGTCCCCACAGTTTATCAGTTTCCCTGATTCAGGGCCCGAATGGCTTGTGGGAAGAAGCTCCTCTTCAGTTTCTCTGTCTTGGTCATCAGGGAGAGCGAAAGCGCTTCCCTGACCTCAACAGAAAGAAGAGCCTATTGTTGGGATGGGTGGGGTCCTTCACAATCCTCCTGGCCTTGGTCTGGCACCGCTTGTAATAGATGCTCTGCAGGTCAGGAAGTTCCGTATGAGTGATGCGCTCTGTTGAACGCACCACCCTTTGGAGTGCTTGTCTGTCCTGCTTGGTGCTGTTCCCAAACCAGACTGTGATGTTCCCTGTGACGATGCTCTCGATAGTGTAGGTGTAGAAGTTCCGCAGTACCTTGGAGGGCAGTCTGAAGTCTCTTAGGAATCTGAGGTGGTAAAGACGCTGACGAGCCTTCTTTGCCAGGGAGTTGGTGTGGCGGGACCAGGACAGGTCCTGCGAGATGTGAACACCAAGGTACCTGAAACTATCTACTCTCTCCACCGTGGTTCCACTGATCCTCACAGGTTGGTAGTGCCAATCTTGCTTCTTGCTGCAATCCACGATGTTGAATGTTGAATCTATGCTATGTATAGATATTATTTATTACAATATGATTTAATATAATTTCATTCATTTACTAATTGTGTATCGGACAACCTTAAAGAAAGCACTATATCTGGACTTGCTGTTTGCACCAAGAGCTGGGGAAGCAAAATACTGATGTCAAGAACTCTACAGACTGGCACAAATGCAACTATACAATAACTGTATCTTTATTGCTGCAAAGCAGTCCCATTCATCTGCTATCCAAATAGTATCAACAAACATTAACTGAACAAATCTAAAGTTGGTACATAAAATCTTGATTCTGGTATCATCATTGTTGTAGATGTTCTTTGTATGTGTTTAATGATGCAGCTGAAATCTCAGGAAACAAAATGTATTGCATGATAACTACAGTGGGTGACCAAATTAGTCTATTACATGATAACTACAGCAGGTGACCAAAATAATTTGTTACGTAGGCTAATAACTACAGTGCGTTACCAGATTAGTTTATAATTACATTAGAAAGTGTCCAAACGAGACATGAGTCCGTACATTATGTAATTTAAGTATTCACATTAATTGATTTTTAACAGGATTTTAAAAACATTCTAAAGCTACTTTTGCAGCAATTTAGAACCACACAGCAAAATCCACACTTTTATATGAATACCCATAGTATTGGATTAACCAACTACAAACAACAAGCCTAGTGTTTTAAAGATTTAATTCAACACTGGGATTTTTGCTATGCATAAATATGAATTATTGAAGCATATTAAATATTTAATTATTTAAGTTAAATATTTCATCAACTGAATTGCATGAGGTAGGTTTAGATGATAAGACTGAATCCTGCAGAGCTTCCAAGTGGTTATCATATCAGGTGATAACCCCACCCCCAATCCCCTTGACGTAAGAACTAATTACTTCGTGACACTGGCATAAGAGCTAAATCAGAACCACGCGGTCGTTTTTAATGGCTCTGGTGATTGTGAGTTTTTCGAGCTATCCATTTATTTGATTCCTGCATCACCAAAACACTCATCCTGAGCTCACAGAAATTTATCGTGTTGCTTTGACGTTAGTAAGTGCACTACTGGCAACATTCCAAGACTGGTAAACAGGGTACAGGTCTTTACGCCAGCCAGTTTCATGGTTGTGGTCCGAGAGAGGGAGGGAAACTGGCGATTTCTTGTGGATCACACGATCTTCGAGACCTCTGAACACAACAGCGACAAAGGGGAAAACAAATAATAATTTATAATTCCCCAGCAGTCAGAAAATGTTTAACTGTTAAAGGATACTCGTTTTCTCTGAATCACAGAACTGTCCAGGTCGGACTGCTCCACATTCATACACAAATGATAAAATCACAATTCAAACGAATTTAATAATGCCTGACTACTGATTATCATTCTCTGTTATCAGCATTTGACCTTGCGGATAAAAGCACTTTGGCTCCGGTAAATCACGACATGACTGTCTCTTACCGGAAACGAGCTGATGTAAAGAGTAAGAGATAATTCTATCTGTACGTCCAGGTCTTGGCACAAACTTTTTGTGATTTACCGACAATAATATGATACCGTTGGAAAATCCTCCTTTATAAGCGCGGAAGTCAAGCAAATAATGTAGCGTGGTGGTGTGGTTATAAATATTATTGAGAAACTGACTTTATATTTTTATTGAAGTGACAGCTTCTCGTGAACAACGAATACATTCTATCCCGCAGGAGTATAAGCATTTTATAACGTTATGAGAAAGCTCCAGTCCTCCTCCTAGGCCTACTGCAGTGCATTAACACCGTGTATTTACATAAATGTAGTAAAACACACTATTTTCCCCGTAGTATTATCATAGCTGACAAAATGTTACTGGAAGCAAAAAATTCGCTTAACATTGCCTGTTGGTTGCATATAATCGCTATAATAGCTGTGAAGTCAGCATTGGTAAGAAGTTGGGGTGTTGTTGGGAGGTGGGGGGGCGTTACGCGTGTTTCCGTTGTAGCCTTAATCCACCGCACGCGATGGCCACATGTCGGAATATCTGTGGCGACCTGTTAAAACACATCAACCACATCCCGGCCAATAAAATGCCGAGCGCAGAGTCCCACTTGCACTGACTGAGCAAGGATCCAGTCACGTGGGAGGTCCCTTTAAAGTTCCTATTGAGGAAGGCTGCACCGTCACATGATGGACATGATATGATGAAAAGCGAACAGAAGAGCGGAGGGTGCCCCTGGCTACGAGACAAGACCTTCAAACTACGCAATGGCTAGCCAAAAACTACATTCTCGGTCATCAGAATCGCGGCGAGTCGAGTCGAGTCGAGCTACAGCTGTGGTATTTGCAACGCACTTGATGGCGATGGTGGGACTTCTCTATGTAGATTGCACCTGCCGCCCATAAAGACTTTAACGAAAGCTTTCGCACAGTTCTCTAGGACATGGAACCGCAACAGTAAGTAAAGTTATTTTTAGTTTCACATGGTTGGCACGCAGCTGGACTGTTGCCGCACACTCTTTGCGTATTGGCACGCAGGTGTGGGCTTCGATCAAAGAATATTTCGGCTTTGAGAATATGTTGAGTCTGCCTCACAGCATCGATGAACCCTACGTGCAAAATGCGCTCCAAGCTATTCCAACATTCATTCGAAAATGCAACGAGTTCTTGTTGCTAAGAGGAGATATTTGATTGCCACATGGCTCTTCCACCCTGTCTCTGCCAACGTCCGCATTCCAAGCTCTGTTGCGCAGATTAAAATTCAAAGTTCGGGTTAACGATGAGTTGATACTGCTGGGTTACAGCCTCGCAAACCTGTTTGTTGTGGGCTGTACTGTTGAGTTGCATGATGTTTTGTGTTAAACCTCGAGCTATAACTACAGTTCTCTTGAAGAACCGCACGCCCCCTAAGTGCGTAGTTACCAGAGGATGTCAACTGTAGGCTATGTACGCTACGGTATACATTTAAATAGCCTACAGCCTAAAGAAATTGACATGGCGACAGTCGAATTCTATAGTTTTCATTAACGATAATGTATTTAAAAGCACTGTGGTTTATATAATCATACATGACTTGAACCGTGTACTGCGGAGACGCACTTTTCATAAGTTGCGCTGTTTTTCAGTACCAGCGTCATCATTACACAAGATAAAGCGGAATCGAAATCGGTTAATGTGAGCCTTAGACTGAAATAGTAGATTCTGGCTAGAAAGCGACGAGACGTGACTTGATGACAAGGTGCAAAAAATGTATGTTTTTTTAAAATTATATGAATATAGCCTACATTTGAAAATGTCGTCGCCTTTTTAAAATTCAAAGTGTAAAGGTTGTCATCTGAAGACGTGTTCATTTTGTTGTGACGCTGTAAGCCAAAATCTGATCTATAAAATACATTTGGAAACTTTGTTGTCAATTCCTTATCCCTATTTTGTCATTATATAGTTGCAATTAGCCTACAACATCTTATCATTTTAAATTCCTCTGACTAGGCCTGCCAGCTCGTTTCAAAGTGTTGTCTATCAAGTCAACTTGTCAATGGTTGTAGTCCGGTTTATAGACTAGGCTCCATACATCGCACAATTCACTAAATGCTAAACAAACTGTCTAGACCAAATGTGGAAATAAGCGAACAGCCACTTGTTTACGGACGTGACAGTATATAGGCTATGCGACGTCTCTTTTAAACAAAGTCATGACTTTGGCAATAACAAACGACGCCACTACATTGTGCTGGGACAGCGCTTGACGAAAGCAGCGGAGCACCTGACAACCTGATCGTGCACGACGAAGTGGCGAGAACGCGCAACACGTAGGTTGAGTGCCGCGTCGGTCAGAAAAGCAAAACAGACAGCTCAAAGAGGACGTAAGGGTTAAAACAGGTAGGTGATATACATTTCGCTATGCCTAAATCACCGACCTACAGCGAAACCTAAGTGGAAGCCAAGTTGTTGTTCCTTGTTCTCTTGAAGTAGGTCGGTGCGCAGCTGTTCCAGTTTAGAGCGTTTAGTCAAAGGATGGTGCAGATCAGATATTGTGTGCACTTACTACGGTCTTAAAAGAAAGACTAAAACATCGTTAATAATGCTGAAAGGTAATTCACTTGATACATATATTTTAGTTTACAAAACTCGTACGGGATTGGTTTAATCCAAGTCTCAAATATAAACAACGAGTAGCACGATAAACAAACGGTGGCACAAACCGTGTCATCCATTATACCAAGTTTACGGCAGAAATGTGTTCAGGTGCCGAACAGCCTCTTCTTGGTCGCTGTCACTGTAATGTAGGGCGTCGTTTGAGCTACCCAGAGTGCGGAGTCGTTAAAGGCTCATGGGCACTTGTGTGGTCAAGCACATCGGGATTAAGATGACATCATTCATAAAAAAAGACACTGGGGCTAAGGACAGGAAGTAGGTTTTGTGTTTCCTCTGTCAAACAAGCTAACCAAAGGCCTGTTTTAGCCGCAACGTTCAATTTGGTTGCGTCAACATATGTTTGTTTAAATGACATCAGAATGACTCAGTGATGGATTTCCTAGTGTTTTGCACTCTGTAAACACACTGTTCAAATTCACTGGAATTTTAGAAACTTAATAGGCAAGCAGGTTTGTGGCCACTTATGGGAATAGGCAGATAGGAATTGTGCTGTCTTGGATCTGATTAAGTGGATCAGTAGGCCCTGAGAAATTATTTCTGCTCTGGTGTTAATTACTCAGATGAGTTCACACACCTCTACGCAGTGAACAACAATGAGATTTAACATTTTATCCGAAATGAACCAAGTGCTGCCCGACGCATGTGTGACGTCTCGAGGTAAACAAGATGCGGGGAAGAGGCATGATTAAACAAACGTTTATTCCATGCACGAATGATACATATAAGGCAACACACACTAGCTATGCACATTTCAAACACCGACAACACGTATTACAACACATGAGACATATATACACTCAAAACGATTACACATAATACAGAACAGGTGGACGACACGAGAGGGCGTGGCAACACAGACGAACACTCGAAGACGTTTGAGGAGGGGGCGGGGCCGCAACGTGACAGCATGGATGATTGCCATGGCTATAGCCGTGTGTGTGCGTGCGTGTAAATGTGCCTGAAAACAAACAGACATCGTTTTGTGCGTCAGCAGCAGAGTTACAGCAGCAGTAATGATAGACACATTGACTGTGAGGCATCCACAACCCTAATGGCATATTTCCAGCCCTGCTGTCTGGAAGAGCAGCATCTGATCATCTGCTACCATGTTCACACAGCTTCTCTGCCTCTCTAGCTGCCGTTCTACCCCCACCCCGCATAGTCTAGAGGTCTGTAAGAACAGTCAAACTGCGCACCGCAGTTTCATGTGCCTTTCAGTTCATAAAATGCACCCGGTTCCAGCTGCCTTGCTGTAAGCTACTTAGAGTTTTGATGAGTCAACAGTGGCGTAGCAAATGATGCAAATGTTGTTCTGGGAACCTCAAAACAAAACATTCTCAGAAAGAAAAGGGAGTCTTACCATGAACAGAAATGGCCCTAAAGTGTGTGTGTGTGTGTGTGTGTGTGTGTGTGTGTGTGTGTGTGTGATTTCCTGGAGAAAACAATCTACCGATGTCTCTTGTTAATTCATTTTGTTTAGTGTTTGTCATGCTAATATCTCTTGTCTGCATAAAAGGAGGCAGGCTGTGGGAAGCAGGCTCCACATATAGTTGTTGTAGTTGTATTCAAAGTTGTGTATGTTTGTGTATAGGTGAATTCGAATTGGTAAAGGAAGTGTGTCATGCATGCGGCATTACGTGTCTGTCGTTATGTGTTGTACTGTAGCTCCTCTTTCAAAATAGGCCACTCTGAAAGGCTGCCTCTCACGTCAAGCATGGCAAAATGTGATTAGTGTTACAAGCGTCATAACTACGCAAAGCAAGAGGGAGCACAAAGGCTTGAAGATTCACCTGCAGTATTCTTAAAAACAATAGCAGATTTATTATTGGTCATTTACTCTGACTCGTAGCTTCTTTATGGGTATTTGTGAGTGTGTGTCTTTGGGGGTGGGGTGGGGTAGCGTGTGTAAGTTCAGCTGTGATACCACTGGAGGCAGTTTGTGTGGTCATGATTTTGCTGCTCCCATGTGACTGTGTGTTTACATCTGAGGATGGACAGAAGGGAAGTGAGTAATGACGCAGGAGCAGAAGCTGCCGCCATTACCCCACTGCAGAGAGAGAGAGAGAGAGAGAGAGAGAGAGAGAGATATCGGGGGCAAAAAAGAGGGAGGTAGTATATAGTAAGATGAGCCAGAGATGGATCGAAACACAGAGAAGTAAATCTAAATATGGAAGTCAGTAATAAGATGGGAATGGTAGAAAACGTACTCATGAACTGCTCTTAAACTCATTAGCTCTCCTTTTTCTAAAGCCCAGTTTTTTTATAAACCAGACCTCCCAACCCACCCCGGGGGCTTCATAGTTCCCTGCTCTGTCAGACACCAGAGTCTGACTGGCTGGGTTAAAGCAGGGAGTCTAGCATTAACAGACTTCCATGTTCACCCAGCCTGGGGAAGGCCGGCAGGAGGGCTGGCCTGGGGGTGGAGGGTATTTGTGCCCAGTTCCAGTAGCGAGTCCTCCGTTCCCAAAGTGCTGAATGGGAGAGGAATGCGCACCTGGCACAGGCTCCAGTCAGTGCGAAATCACATATCACTCAGGATACCCCTGACAAAGAGCAACTCTCCACGGACACTCCTCTCCACCTACTCCAAACCACATCTATCAAGACTGAGCTTGTGTTTGCGTGTGTGTGCGTGCTTGTGAGTATTTGTATGTGTGTGTAACACAGAAAATGAGATGGAGAGAGAGGGAGGGGAAAGTGCAGGGAATGGTGGGTGTGAAAGACAAACCACGGCTTTGAAAGTGACCGGCAGAAAGGGGATACTTTTTCACAAAGCAATGACACAAGCTTGACTTGGCAGAACCAATGGAGAAAGCTTTGATTGCAACGAACCAAAGAGGACAAGATGTTCCTTATGGGCAGTCCATCCCTGCCCCCCAATGAAACCTAGCGCAGCAGAGTTAGGAACACAAGCATGTCTGCTGGAGACCTGCGCCACCTCCTCGCTGCTATTTACTATAGCCACCACATGGAGCTTTGCACTTGCTACATTCAGCTCTGCAGGAGCTCTAGTAACCTTGATGATGGAGAACTGTGTGACCAAATAGCTTGGCTGTCGTACTGTTTAGCAAACCTTGGCTAATCTTTCCTTGATAAGCTTGCAATAAAAAATGACCAGCTACACGTTTCTTCTTCTAACATTGGTCAGTTGTGTAGCCAAATGAGTGATTATCTGGTTTTCTCAGTCTCTGAGGACCACAGTGAATCATCATTGTTTTTGGACACTCGCAGAGGTTTAGGTGGTGATTTGAAGATCTTGTATTAACAAATTTCAGTGTGGTGGAATGTTGATTAGATCTCCGCGGTCCTGAAAGAAGCCAAGAAGTGAGGTCGCTTTGTTGAAACATGAGGCCTTCTGGGGCGAATGGAAATCAGGTCAATTCCACTGGGTCATCTCAGTCAGAGGAAATGCTAGCCTCATCCCATATTTAAAACCATAAAATCCCTCTGCCTCTTGTCCTTAGTGTCTCTCTCTCTCTCTCTCTCTCTCTCTGTGAAGAATAAGTGAATTGAGACAAGGCAAGCAAGGAGGCAGAAAGAAAGTTCTGGAACACATAAATGGAATCCATCAGGGCAGCCAGCAGGATGCTAGTGGACTTCACTCTAAAACCCTGTTAGCACTATAATTACTGCCACCTGGGGCCTGATGCACATACACCTCTCCACTGGAGACCACCTTGAGTACACTTGCTCTTCCTGATGGCTTGGAAACTGAAAGCAGCTGCCAAACAGTCATGGCACCCGCAACCATCCACCAAATCAGCCAATAATGTTGGTGCTCACAGAGTTACTGTCAGGTCAGTTAAGATGCCCCCAAAGAACTTGAAGACTGCTTAAAGCCTGAAGCTTAAAGAGCACCTGTGATTTCACTTCCATGTTTATTAAACATTTCTGTGGCATACACAGTTCTGTGGCATGTTGTGATTGGTCAATCAAGCATTTGGAGATCTGTTATTCATGAATGACAGATTGTGTAAAGGGTGTCTGATATCAGCAACAATTGTTAGCTGTAGAGTTATGACAGACTGTTTCTCCTTGTAACCAACTAGTACAATCAATTCATAGCCAGTATTTATTGTGAAATTATTGCTGTAGCTATGTAATGAGTGGGATAATGTACAGCTAGCTGGGCATAATCACAAAATAAACCCCAGCAGGGTGATACGGAGCCCTTGTATATTATAAAGACAGTTATCCCTTTTTCGCATATCCATATAAAACTACAAATGAAGGTAATCTCTCTTATTTTGGATTTCAGCTGTGCGATTTGAACAAAGATGTAAATCAGAGGCATGGCCAGTGAGTCTGAATTCTTACTTTGTGTTTACAGGAGTGGCTGCACAATAGACCGAGTACAAATGTTCATTATGTAATCACAGGCCTGGCCTGTGGAGCCAACATTGAGCATACTACACGGAACTGCCTCACTGAATAGTCAGTCCTAATTTGCGGTTTCAGTGGAACGTCTGAATGTTTGTGGCATGCTCTGTGGAGGGAGGTGCAAAGTCGTGAACATGCCTTGTGCTGTACATGTTCATCCGTACAGTTGAAGTTGGACTCGTTGGACCCGTATGTTGGATACGGCCTGGTGTGGGCTTGTTCACAGCACTGTTGGAGTAGGGCGTTTGTGTGTATGGTGGGGGGGGGGGGGGGTGCAGGGTGTGAGGTTGGTTCGTTCATTCTCACACACAGCTAGTCACCGAGTACATTCTGCCACTCTCCCATTACGACAAATGCTGAGTCTCCATGTAGCATGGGTATACTGGAGCTTCTCTTCTCTCCCTCCTCCCTGTCTCTCTTTGTGCCTGTCTGTCCCATATTTGATAAAAATGGTCCTGGTGTGACCGCCATATTTAGACACCTTACTGATTCTCCCTTGTGAGTTGCTGGGACTTTTTCTGCATTACAGTAGAGCCGTAAAGCCTCTAGACTCCACATGCTCTGAAGCTCATGTGTGTGCTCTATGCCTATAGCAGTCTGCATGCTCTTAAACCCAGAGTGGTCTAAATTCCTATAGAAATCTGTATGCTCTAAAGCCTGTAATGTTTATATGCCTTTAATCCTGTAATGTTTATATGCCTTTAATCCTGTAGTAGTTTATATGATCTTAATCCTGTAGTGGTTTATATGATCTTAATCCTGTAGTGGTTTATATGCCCTTAATCCTGTAGTGGTTTATATGCCCTTAATCCTGTAGTGTTTTTTATACTCTTAATCCTGTAGTGGTTTATATGCCCTTAATCCTGTAGTGGTTTATATGATCTTAATCCTGTAGTGGTTTATATGATCTTAATCCTGTAGTGGTTTATATGCTCTTAATCCTGTAGCAGTCTACATGCTTTAAATCCCTTCAGTATAGACAGACAGCCGATTTCCGTGATGATTATCAAGGACATATAGGCAAAATAACACATTTAACATTACAAAAACAAACACAAATGCTCATATTGGTTTTAGGGAATCCAGTGCTGATCTTGTTTCACAGGTTGGTTGCTTGCCTAAAGTGTAACTATTGCTATAATCAACAAATTACCTCAGATTTGAGATATTTAGACTTCTTTTTTTCTAAAAACAGCTGTTTTTGACTGATATCAGCCAGGGTATTTAACATTTCTGTGAGTCAAAAGTGAACTCAGCTGCTCAACTCCCCGCCCACACTATTCTGTTACATCAGCCACACTGACGCCACCAATCAGTGACCTGGCAGTGTGGTCATCATGACCGTGCATTCTCCCAGTTCCAGCTTGGCACAGGCAGTGTGCCTGCCTCCCCCTAGTGGCTGCCTGCAGCTCCACGCCCCAAACACACTAACAACTGCTGATCTGCGATCCGTTTTTTAGGCTTTTAAGAGTGGGGAGGAATGCAGGCCCAGGATCAGTACATAGTGGATGGGAGGAAGTGGCGTCACTGCCCGTGCTAGGCTCCAGCTAGAGTTTCCAGAACCTTCTTTATTGCGGCCAGCAAGCCCTTTGACATGACCCATCCCCAAGCCAGACACGTAGGCAGCTGGTTGGCATACACTGTGGGAGCTGTTCGTTATGTTGAAGACACACACACACACAGAGTCTCTTGTCCTTATCAATCCGTTTATGCTTAATGTATCTCTCATATATTTGCACCATAGATAATCTGTAACTTTAAAGTATAAGTATAATGTTACATGCCATGTGTGTTTGTGTGTGTGTGTGCAAGAGAGAATGTGTGTATGTGCACTTTGAGTGGGTGGAAGGAGTTATTTGTGACAGTTCTGGTGTTGCTCTTCAGTAGCCTCCTCTCTCTCTCCTTCTCTTTTGCACTTTCTTTCAGTCTTCTCTTCACACCGTGTCACTCTCTAAGTAGTGGCCAAAACTGTGTAGCCCAGCAGGGCACATGGGGGCATGGAGAACTAAACTGGCATTGGCCTGACCCTGGTGGCACCGTATGGCATAAAGAGGGATGATGAGATGCAGAACTAGGAAGAGCTCTCACATACGGTGAATGGAGCCCAGGCTCTTCTGCTGGAAAAGGATGATAATTGTGCAATAACGTCATTAATGCTGTGTGTTTTTGTCTGGGTTCACTTCAGCCGTTCTCTTTTGCTCTCATCCTCTTTCTTTTTTATGGACTCTCCCTTCCTCAGCTCATGATATATGGATATATGTTACATAACCATCTGTCTCATGGTCTCAGTGTCACATGTCTCCAAATTATTAGCCTTCTAAGCCACTGCTGTTCTCATCTGCGAGAAGCCATCTTGTTCCCCCAGTAAGGGATGACAAAGCTATCTGTATTGAAATAATGTCATCGGCTTAATTTCCATAGCAAATACTGGTATAAGGACTCTAAAATGCACCTGCTGAAATGTGTGCCTTACCTTTCAGTATAGGAAATTGTTCCAAGCCATGTATTTTTGTGATACAGGGTATTACCATTAGAGGGCACTGCTGCTCTGGTCTTCAGTGAGATATGCTGTCTTTCTACCTGAGTCCTCTGGGCTTTTATTAAATTGCAGTTATTTTTTAACTGCATGGTTATGGAATGGAGGCTTGGCACTTCATTAGGTAACAAATGGAAGTAGCCTATGCATGTGTTTGTATGTGTGCGTTTGCATTTTTGCTACAATTAGAGGTAAGAGCATGGTTGTTTTTATGTTTCATGCTTAACCTTACAATCCCATGAAGTTGTATTGTGCAGAGAGCAGAGCCTCCCCTCCTCCATACACACAATTGCATGCGTGTGAAAAATCCCAAGTGTATCTGCATATATACAAATAGATAAAAGGTCACCTATACCAGAATCTGTACCTTTACATTTTATGTCCACAAGGACAATAACCTGGAGGGAGAGGAAGATACAATCCTAACAGTGTAGCCAAACACATTCAGCTCCTCTTTCCACTTTGTCTCTATCTCTCACTCCCTCTCTCTCTCTCTCTCTCTCCCTCTCTCTCTCTAACAGACACAAACACAAACACAAACACACACACACACACACACACACACACACACACACACTAACTTCCATGAGACCTGCTAGGCTTTGAATGCAGGGATTCCCTTCTCTCTCTGGATGGGTAATGGACTTGTGCTGCTTCCCCCCTTTTATCATGTGTGAATTAACACAAAACTGTCTTTTAATATTTGTCTTTTAATACTCCCCCAGATGCCTGCGTGGTTGCTAGTGTGTTTGTCATTGCCCTGCCTGGGATAAGTGAAGCCCTTTTTTCCCTGGGTTTTTAGGAGCAGCCTCTGACACCACAGGGCTTCATCTTAAACACTGAGGTCTAAAAACGGCACTGTCCTCACACATGCGTGTGTGCATATACAATCCACACACACACACACACACACACACACTCTTGAACCACGAGTGTGTGGTTCAACCATAAACTAATGAAGTGCTACACCTCAGCCTCATAGCCATACCATTATAAAACAGTTCCATACAAATAACTAATTGGCATCAGTAAGGAAGTAGCCTCCGGGAGAGGTGAGACTCCTCTACTCATCTGGATTATAGAGAATCTTCCACAGAGCTCAGCACTGCAGTGTTCAAGTGTGAGTTGCAGGGCCAAATGCGTTTGCGTGTGCTTGTCATAAAGTAGTGCCACCGTTTATTTGTCTTGGGGTATGACTGAAGACGATAATAAGTCTGTAGTGTTTGTATTTTTGCCTTGATAGTTTAACAAGCAACTTGTTAATGTGCATTCATTCCTCTAAATAAATCTCATGACTATTTGCGCCAGCAGCCAACAAGGTATGTCGAGGATCTGCGTGCAGTATAGTGAAACATTTATGCTTTGTGTGTGTGTATGGAGGGGGACTTTGTGTTTTGTGTGTGTCTGGGTGTGAGCACTCAGATGGGGTATATTTGTTTGTACCTATCTGCATCTCTCATGCGTATGAATGTATGGCAGGGTAGGGTAGGACATACAGGTTACAGGACATGTCCTTCTTGGCTTTAGCTTCAAAGGTACATAGTCCTTAGTTGTCCTTAGTTGTCTTTTTAACAATGTAACACACACACAGACACACATTCTGAAAACACATTCTTGTCACACGTCCTCCTGTCCTATTTGTTATTATTATTAAATTGATTTTATCAGATGAACAACAACAAAAAACGATATTGGTATTATATATCAGACATTAGGTGCCTGCTCTCTAAATATCAACGTCGGCCAATGAAAACCCATATCAGTCAATCACTGCCCCATTTCTCTGCACTCCATGTACTGAGTTCAGAGTTAAAAGGTGAAAGATTAGTCACAGAAGGAAGCACCATCAAACTGAGAAACGCCTTAGTCATGGTGACTACTGGCAGTATTAGCCCGGGATTGTTTCTCTCTGCGCGTGTACTTTTTTTGTCTGTCAGTAAGGTAAATGAAAGTTGAGAAAGACAGTGGAGCTGCTGGCTGGCATGGGAAGTCCGCTCCAGTCTTAAATGTCGTTTATCTAGGGCTCACTGAATGCCACGTTCACTCAGCGGATGTCAGTTAGTTCTTATTCTTATTGGCAACTTTGATGGGCAGGGCCTTCGGGCTGACAGCCTCGATGTAGCAGCACAGGATTGGGTGAAAGTTCTGGGTCATTTTGCCGCAATATTTCTCCGTAGGGCTCGATCGTCATAGCAACCTGTCGGAGGTCAGCGTCTGGGTAGGCGTGCATGAGTCATTTTGCAATAAACTTCACCATGTTTTCCCCTGTTACAGAGGTCCATCAAACATGGCTGTTTTACAGCAGAGAGAGAGAGAGAGAGGAGAGATGGAGATACAAGCTGGGGGGGATGTAAAGGAGAGGGGGAGGGAGAGAGGGAGGGAGCATCATTGCCTTATATGGCTCTCTGCTTTTGTGAAAGAGTTGTGAAATGCTGAAAACAAGTGGAGCTTTGAGAATGAGTGGTACCCAGGCCACACACCGCTCTCTTGCGCAGGCAGTTAAAGGTCTACACATTCGTCCACTCCCCATGCCAAGTCCTTCAACGGCTGCCCGATAGTGCCGTTTCGAACCCAGACCAGGCGTAGATGTTATAAGCCGCTGAAGCTATTGATTATGCAATGTCATCACAGTATAAACATATTGGGTTATGTTTCGTCTTAAGAGTACAAAGTACACTTAGACTCCATGACTCATCTGTTCTGTGACATATGCAAGAATAGCAGACCTCTATCCTTCCATCAAGGCAGAGCCTGAATCTTTTTCTGCTTTAGCTAAATGTTTAGATGTCAGTATCTGCTGTGTGTCATCACCTCAAGCTTTACTATCCTACCACGACAAGAAAGGGGAAACTCAACCATTCTCTACTCAAGCAGATTTTATTAAATAAAAAAAAAAACATAAAGTGGAAGGAAAGGTCACCTTTATTACTGACAATTTATAGGCAGGTAGGTTAATATGTGTCATTGTCTTTGGAACAGTGAAACAACTATAGAACATATAGTTGTAGAGGGACACAAAGTAAATACAAGGCACACAAAAGTTGGTATTGATCACCAGGTCACAAAAGTAACAAAGTTACAAAATTAGTACTTTTAATTAAAAGACTTGAGGGTAATAATTATGATCTTTGTCAAGAAGCAGAGGAATATACATACATACTAAACGTATACCAGTTGCTTTGTGGAGTAGGGTGCTGATCTATATAGGTTAAATCTGCTGGGTTTGCTGCTTTTGTTCAAACATACATTATTTCTTTTAAATTTTTGAAAGCAAATATGTCACGTCACTCACCTACTGAAGTGATACTGAGCTAGTTAAAACAATGAGTAAAGTGTAATCCATTTCCTATGGGAAAAATGTATCCTTGTAAAGTGGCAAGAATCTAGGCCAGACACTTACACTGAGTTGAGTGACATTTATTAGGGGAAAAATCCATAATCAGTGTCCATGACAGTGCAAGATTGAAAAGCCAGTGGGGTCGAACAAAGAAACATAACCAGAATACAGAACTACAATACAAAGGCTGTACAAAGACTAACAACATGAGTGAAAAACAGAAATAATGGAAAATAAAACTATGGACTGTATTAAGGATAATGAGAATGCATTTGCCCTAAATACTAAATGCTCATCACCACATTTTGAAAATCATGTTAAAAAATTTATTTAAATGAATCGAATAAATCACCCTCCCTATATTCAAACCCAAGCTTTTACTGCCTATGAAGACCATAGTCATAATCCTACACACAGACCTGAGTATGAGTGAAAACCAAGTAATTCAGAAGCCAAAGAACATGAACCATAAATCTGACACAGCAAAACAATGAAAATCCTGGCCGGCAAGGAAAACAGCTGCAACACAACGATCATCAAAGTCATAATAAAACAAATAAAGTTGAAATTACAAAGAGGTGCATGGAATTCAGTTACAATTACAAAAGCTCCACTACCAACTACCCATGTTTTCCTTGTAAAAAGGAAGACAAGTTTGCAGTACTCTAAACTGTATAGACAGGATCATGCAGAGTTCTGCAACAAAGCCCTGCAGACAGGCGCTGTGAAGCCAGACATCTGATAACGTGATAGGAAGCCATTAGTGGGGATAAGGAACAACCAGAGCAGGCACTCGGAGCGCACTGCCTCAGCTGTGAAGCATGCTGGACGGAGAGGTGTCCATGGCCACCTGGGCTACTGTCTGCTCCGGGGCATCCTTACTAAGGATATATAGCCACAGACACCAACGGGACTAACCGGTGAACATCTCTGCAGGAATTAGTGGCACACCTGTTGCTCAGTCGGCTCCATCCACTCACTGGAGTTCTTTCTTTCCTTTCCCTGCTCTCACTGCATTCAAAAGCTCCATAAATAGCCAGCACACCGATTTCCATGGAGATACACTGAATATGTGAAATTCAGAACCAAGTGTGTGACACTGCAAATGAAGTGAAATAGTATTTGAAAAGATGGTTTATTCCTGGTTCATTACTAATCCATTACTGATATTTTCCTGTTGAGAGAAGATGTGACATAAACATGCTGATAGAGTGTGTATCCAGTAATTTATTTGCTGGATATTGCAAATAGTCTGGATATTGTTCTATTGCTACTGAAGTCAAAAGCAAACACATAAAATACATACATAAAAAATTAAATGCTTTGAAAACTATCTGAAAGACAAACATGCTCAATGAAAGCTAACTAAAGGTAAACTGAATTTTTCAGGGAAACCGAAAACAACACAGAAGTAAAAACAACATTGAGATGCAGCACAAGCATGTTTGAACTGCCACGTCACTCCAGAAGCACCTTGGCGAGTCAGAGCAAAATAACCCACCAATACTGAACTCCTGTATGCTAAATGGGGCTCTAGCGCACACCGCAGTGTTGAGTGTTTGATATTAAAATCATTTTGACATCTTGCTACCCACTCAATCAGAAACTGCATCTAGTCATTGCACACTAACGGTAGTCAACGGTCATGTGCGTGTGTCCTGGCTTCTCTCATCTTCTCTCATCACTGAGAGGTCCTACTCTTCAGAATTGTGGTCATGTTTGCAAAGTCACTACTGACCACCTCTTCCACCACCTAACCCCTCATTAACTGGAAACAGTTTACGCGTCCTGTTAAACCATAATACACGTCATACACATGGTCTAGCTAAGCATGAGGGCAGCTTAAGCTTTTTATTGGATCTTTGACCCGCATCTGTTACAGCTCATAATGTTCTAGTTTGCATTTGACTTGGTGTACTATTGTACTGTGCTAATATGAAGAACTTTTCTCTTTCTCTCACTCTCATGCTCTCACACACACACACACACACACACACACACACACACACACACACACACACACACACACACACACACACACACACAAACTCCCTAACTGTCACTCTGTTTAGTTGAAGCTGTGATACATGAGAGCAAGTGGAACTTTGAAAATCTGCTTAAAGTTATATGTACAGTATATGTGGACACTGCAAACAGTACATTGGGGTATTACGGTATATAATGGTTCTGTGGTATGTTTTTTTTGTTGTTGTTGTTTTTTGTTTTTTGGGTGTGTGTGTGTTTATGGATGGGTGACCGTTTGGGTGTACATGTATTTGAGTGTGTCTGTGAGGTGTGGTTCTGTGGTTGAATGTATGTCGGAGGAGGACAAGAACACCCCAAAGAGGGTAATGACCCCGAGGGGGAAGGGTGGAGTGATAAAGATGATGGTGATGAGAGAGAGAGGAGAGAAAAAGAGGGAGATAAGAGGCAGGAGATTATTTACAAGTAGATTTACTGCAAAGCATCTGCTTAAACACACGAACACATAAACCTGCAGATAAATCACACATATGAATTATTCACAAACTACTGGCAAAAAATGGATGTCTCTATTTTTTTCTGTTTTTTAAGCTGGCTAGTAGAAGATTGTATATAATACATTTGAGATAAGGAGATTTTATCTTTCGTTTCTGTAGCATGTTTTTGTGTTTAATATTTTATTAATCACATTTGTTATATTCAGATACTCAGTTCAAATGTCAAATTCTTATTTTAGAAAATATTTTATTAATAGGGATTTATTATATTTATTTGAAAGATTACTTACCTCCTTGTAAGCTTTGTGTTGTCTTCTTACATCATTTATTTCTTTGTGCCATTACCACTGAAGTGGCAGGTGATGGAATGTGATGGAACTGGTGGAAACTCTCTGTACCCTGATCATTAGGTTACATCTAAGCCTCATAATCTCACAGAGAGTATGTGGTGGAAATGTTGCCAAACATTCTGATAATGACAAATAATACAGCATATCTATCATTTATTCAACCCATTGGAAATGTTTAACGTAGCTTTTGAACATTTTATTTTTTGAAGTTTACTCTTATTTTGTGGGATGATAGCACATATTTTATGTGAGGATAAGGACAAATGACCTATTTAAAAAACTTATTTCCAAATAATACTGTATTTTACAGAAAAGTGCATGTTCTTAAAAAGTGTGCTTGCATTTTATTCTACATGTTTTCTGAATAAGTCATTATTTAAATATGATCTATAAAGTCAAGGAAGAATGCTTGTGTTGGTAAATTGGTTAGACATCAATGACATCACATATTTAACCTACTGTAGATTATTTTTAAGAATCTGTAAAATTATCGCACTTATCAAATTTCAGTGTGCATGCATCCCAGGTAAAGGTGTACTGATTATCACATGTAGCACAGCTATGTAAAAAACTTAAACAGTCATTTTTAGAATAGTGAGTTGCCTATGGCAAAAATTGTAATGCATACATTTCTGAAAGCAAAGCATTTACAGACTTTATATACTATTTAATGAAGAGTAGTGTTGATTCTAAAAGTCTACATGAAGGCACTCATTCATAATAGAAGGGCTATCATTTTAGATACTGAATGAATTGATATGCTTTGTTAATCTACTTGGACTTTTGCTAAACACAGAATAAACCATGCAAGCTTAAGACAAGCTGACATCGAGGACCATGATTTACACAGTACTGCCTGCAGATATTGTCTCTCTCTTTCAAGAAACTGCCTTCTTCATTTCACTAGTAATAGTGTTAGAAAAAAAAAAAGCTTTAGGATATAAATAGGTTTTTTTATGGGAAGAACAAGACCTATTCCTTAGTAACAATTTGGTGCCTTCCAGACACCCCAGATGCATGACCAAACCTTCAGAGACTTTGTTTACTTGCTGCTGCTGTTCTTGTTGTCGTCATCATTATTGATGCTGTTATAATATGTCACCATCATTTTTCCAACACATTTTCTAATAGGAAAAGGATCATATTTATTGGCAAAATACCTTACACCATACACGCATGCACGCACGCGCGCACGCATACACACGCACGCTGATCTCAGTGAACTGTTGATAGCAGGATATTGGCTGGCATAGGTACAGAGGCAGCTGAAAACAGTCTCTGAAAAGACTTCCATTGGTAGCACTTCAGATACGATAGGACCTGGAGGTTGAACAAATTTGCCAGTGCGTTGCATTTGTTCAAAAATAAAGGAAAAAGAGTAGATAAGAACTGGGGAAAACTAAATTTTCCAAATCTCTTTTCTCTTTCTCTTGAATTAAGATCTCACTTTCTTTATTGTCATTGCACAGGTACAACCAGAATAAGTTATTATTGTTTGCTGTGTTGTTATTTGTGTGTGTGTGTATGATTACATGATTACATACATGTTGTTTTTTTTGTTGGTTTTTTTTTTTTACTTTTTTTTTGGGGGGGGGGGGGGCGGGGGGTGGGGGGGGGGGCGTGGTATTGTTTGTGAATCTGCCTGTTCTGCCAAATTGTGCAAGCAGAATGAATCATTGGGCCACAGGTGATGAAGCAAACCCAGGACTTTGAGGTTTAGGAGAGTATAGTTTAACTTGCACTAGAGGTGTGGGTGTGTGTGTGTGTGTGTGTGTGTGTGTGTGTGTGTGTGTGTGTGTGTTAGTCATGTACTAGTTTCATTAGTGGGAAAAATAGATACAGGGAGTTGCGACTTCGCATTTGAGGGGTAGAGACGGTGAGAGAGAAAAAGAAAGAGTGAAGGAGAAGTAAGAGCTCAGTATAAGAGAGTGAAAGAGCTGCACAGAGCGCACATGTTCTCCTGCCCGTTACCGTGCTCTGAGAGTTAGACAGCGAGACATTAATGAGATCTGACACAGCGATGAAGCGATAGCTGCAAGTGAGTACACACTCTTTGGTTTTCTCTCTATATTTATACATTTCTCTCGCTCCCTCTCGCTGCTTCTCTTTGTCACGCACATGCAGATGGGTCAATGAATTATATTTCTGTCTGAACTTCAACTTTAATGCCATATGTAATTTTTTTTTTCAGATAATTAATATACATTCTGAGTGAGCTACAATGGGCCTGTTTGTACTTGAAGTACTTTTTGTTCAGAGTTTTCAGTGGCTGTGACTGGTCAGTACTATGACCTGCAGATCAGGTCATAGTATCCATGCTGCTTCAAATGGCAAAGCTTTAGATGGGCCTTTTCTGTCTGACTTATCTAGCGGTGGTATAGATAAACGTGTTTGTGAGCGTACTTGCGGGTGTGTGGTAAAGAGAGCGTGCACAGTCAAAACAGCACAGGAAGGGTGGGACCTGCCGCACTAGGCTAGTTTAGAAATGACTATCTTACGATTGGTCACATGTTGTGTCAGTCAAATCAAGTGTCCTTGTGGTTGGAGCTGTGTTCTTGGCTTCATGCCAGACCTCCTGCGGGGATTTTACCTTTTTTCTCAGGAAAGAGATGTGTCGGCTGGGGTTTCCGGGGACCAAGGCCCCCTTCAAAATTATGTGAAACAAATACTCATAATTCTGTAACTCATTTTGCTGACACCTTTCAGACCGAGAAAGCTCTAATAAGAAATTGAGGCTTCACAGCTGTCATTCTGAGAATGTACTTTTCTCATGAGACAAATGGGTGATTAAAGTGGTGGTTCTATTTATTTATTTATTATGTTTGGGTGCAAAGGGTAATGCAGGTGAATTTTAAGGAGGATGTTCTCTAAACAGATTTGGTGAAGGTGAGCGTTCTGGACAGGAGAAAACAAGACGATGGTTAGTTCATAAAAGAGAGAGAGAGGGAGAGAGAGAGAGAGCAAGAAGGAAAGTGGCCAGAGAGAGTGCGTAATGGCGAGGTAAGGAGTTGGTAGCTGGAGATGATTGGAACAGGGGAAGAGCCTGGAGGTGGTGCAGGCACTGTGGACCTGATGCCAGAGAACACATTCTTTGGCAGAGTTGCCGGCCGCCGTAAAGCGGCCCTCTAGAACACAATGTTCCCCAGCGCATACGCCCGGAGTCGCACGCAAAAACAAGTTTCATGGGGGAAATGTCACAGTAACCCTTCACGTGTCGATTGCAGGGGAGAGGATGAAATGCGTGGGCCTTTCTGTCTGTACTCTGCAGCGATGGACACTTTGGCCAGTGCAAAAAAAACAGATACTAGACCTGGTCAGAATGTCAGGGTAAATATGATTGGTCTAGTGCCAAAGGTGGGCGATGGATTTTTAGTTTGTACCCAGTGCTGGCCTCTGTGGTTGAGAATAGCAGAAGCACAGCTGAGTATTCTTACTCCTGAGACAGCGGTTGAAGTTAATCGTATCAGACCGTGATCATTTACATATGAAAAGGTAAGACTCGGAACATGGACGCCCTTTTTGGGTCATGCTCAAGGGAACAGTTTTTTTCATTGATACAATTTGTCTGTTCACAAACGAAGGCCTTCCAAGGGCTCTATTTGACTTTTAACAATGTTCCCTACATCAAATTTTGAGAAAGTCTAAGCATGCAGTTCCAAAACTGACCATAAGATGGTAGTGTGGAGTGTCTGGTAAGGGACCACAGGTGAGGTTATTGTTTTAACAGTTGAAACCTGAGTTTCTTTATCTCATGAAAATGTTCTAGGGGCTGTTCTTGCAGGTATTAAACCTCGAACTCCTGACGTCATAAGCCATTACAGCAACTGAGTCACTCTTGAACTGATTGAGAATAGGTTCTTTGTTTGTCTGTGTGTGTGTGTGCGTGTGTGTGTGTGTGTGTGTGTGTGTGTGTGTGTGTGTGTGGTGGTGGGGGGGGGGTCTGTGCATGCATAGATACATGTGTTTGTATATGTGTGGTGCATGGTGTCATTTCTCCAAGTACAGCAAGACCACTTAGCAGCAAGAGGCTTATTAACAACTTCTTAATGACTCCATTAGGCCAGCACACAGCCAGTCAGAGAGAAGTATTCTAAAGGCAGGTGTTATTACGGGCCACACTGGCCCCAAAGGCGTCACTGCAGGCGGACACAGCCAGAGGGGAGGTGAACGGAGGGAGATGGTTGGTTCCCATTGGCCAGAGTAGGCCTGAACCAGGTGGGCTCCGGCTGGAGCTTTCCACAGGTCCGGCAGGTCGTGAGCAGCCACTAGCCTCCGTCTGCGTCTGCAGGCCAGTTGGGTCTGCCTCTCTGTCTGACCAAACGTTCCCAGGCACTGACTACCCAGTGCTCACCTCCTTCCTGTAAAGAAAAGTTCCAGGGTTTTTGGGCTGCTGCTTTGCGCTTTGCTGCCTGTTGTCAAAAGAACAGGTTTGAAATTGCTAAGCTGTATATACAGGTTGCAGTGCCACGCACACGTCACATGTGGAATTTTTGTGTGAAGGACTACCACATATCCCTGACTGTGTCAGCTTGGATGTGAATGGCATTGATGTCTGGTCTTGTGGTTTGCTGTTAAGAAGCTAAAAATATTTTTAAAAAGATGTAAACTGTTTTCTTCAGCCAATAGATCCATGTTTTACATAGACTGACGCAGAATACCTATAAATATTATCTTGTGCAGGGTTTAATAATAGTTCATACCAGGAGCAGTGAGTTCCTTTATGGGGGATAAGTGTAAGATGTGTGTTAGTGTAAGGTGTCAGCTGCCCTAAATGATGACATGTTGCTATAGAAATGATAAAGTATTCATAGGCATTGTAGGAAAACAAGGGCAGAAACTGCTGATGTACTGTGTGGTAGGAAAACATGTAACATCTTTGCACCTCAGTCACCTGTGTGTGTGTGTGTGTGTGTGCGTGTGTGAGAGAGGGAAAACAAGCACAGGTCTGCTTAAAATCTGAACAGATCTTTTTCAAATTTGTTTCCTGAATAGCAAAGTCAAGATGTTTATGCTCACACATGGATTCAAACACACACACACACACACACACACACACAGTGGTTCTTCATGTACAGATAGTGAATACAGTTACTGTTGCTTTTCCCAGTACACTTGGATATATTCAGAGGCTAGCATACATACGCTGTGTCATTATTAAAGCCTGCAGCCAGTACAGTTAAAATCAGGCTGAATTAAAATATTAATAACACTATGTGTTTTGTGTTGCAAAAAATTATGTACAACTATGTTCATGTCTCCATGGTAACAGATGAATAAACATTTGAAAGGAACCGGTTGGTAAAGGAGTCGCCTGCAGCCCCAAGGACTATTATATGATGGTGTTATGTAATCACTTGGACAAAGAATGTTCTGGGCTGCACAATGTTGGGCTGCCATGTGAAGTGGTGAGCTCTAAAAGGTGTGAGAGGAAGGCGCTGGTGCACGACCAGTTGGTGTGTTGGTGGTGGTGATGGTGTTGTGTGTGTGTGTGTGTGTGTGTGTGTGTGTGTGTGTGTGTGTGTGTGTGTGTGTGTGTGTGTGTGTGTTGGAAAGTTTTGTCATGTCTCTTGCATTTTCTGATCAAGGTTACCAAGGATTGGACAGTCTTGATAATGAGCTCTGTGCACAAGTGTAGGGGCATATGTATGTAGCCAGTGTGTGGTGTATGTGATGTCAAAGTTGACTGTGATCTAGGAGCCTGAGATTTACCTGATACTGACAGAGTACCTCTAGAAGAAGTGGTGTATGCAAGTAATTGTAAGAGAGAGAGAGAGAGAGAAAGTGTAAGTTCACCTGGCCAGTAGAATGTCTTGACTGTGTGTGTGAGCAAGTGTATGCTAACACTTGCCGGTTTGTTGACATGGTCATGCAGTTTCCCAGAGTTCACCACGCCTTCCCCGATGAACTTTGCCTCTGATGATCTGCAGTTGAAAGAGGATTACTGAGCTCACAGAAAAACCCTGCCTTAAGACGTTAGATAACACTGAGAATGACGAGGTAGATTAAAGTGATCTGATCCTAAAACCTATTTAACAAGGGCTAAACAACCAATTTAAATATAAGTCTTTTATTGGAGTCTTATATTTGAAAAGAAATGCAATGCTTTGAGCAGAAGGGAGGAAGAGAGCAGACTGATGGATAGCCAGAGGAAAGGAAGAGCGGAAGGAAGCAGGTCCTGCTGGCTGACGGTTCCAAACACCACAGCTGGAGGGGCTTGGGCTGTGAATGACGAACGGGGGAGAATGAGAGAGAGAGAGAGAGAGAGAGAGAGAGACACAGAGAGAGAGAGAGAGAGAGAGAGAGAGAGAGAGAGAGAGAGAGAGAGAGTTGTGAATTAGGAAAGATGTGAGCCAGGAGAGAGGGTTGTAAATCAGGAAAGGCTAAAATCTTTAAAGGGTCCATGGTGAGGATAGAACGTGTAACCAACACGCACTCCACAACAACTGGCCAGTACGTTCCTGTGAGACGAGTCACATGAGCGCAGTGTGAGCCCCTCCTCCGCACCCATGTTGCCAGTGCCAATCCCATCCCTCTCTGTGTGTTTGTGAGGTCTACCACTGGATTCCTGTGTTGTGACTTGCTAAGGCACCTGCTACAGTGGCCAAACTACCGTTATCTGATCCATTTGGCATAGAAGATGAGTATGTGTATGTGCATGTGTGTATCCGTTTGTGAGTGTGTTTGTGGGGCTATGTCTGTGTGTATGTGAGAGAGCGATAGCAAGTGTGTAAGTGGAATTCCCCTGTAAATTCATGCTCAAAATGAGCGATACCAGAGAGATGCCTGGTACAGAACTGCAGCAGCACAGATGTTTATGAAGGGCCCGAGGTTTTTGCCACATCTGTCAGGTACTTGGGAAAGCATTGTATTTGTGCTGATCTGCATTTGTTTGTGCCTGTCAACTTACTATTTTTGCAAATACAGCAAGCTAATTATCTTTTCTAGTTTTGTGTGTGTGTGTGTGTGTGAGAGAGAGAGAGAGAGAGAGAGAGAGAGAGAGAGAGAGAGAGAGAGAGAGAGAGAGAGAGAGAGAGGGAGAGAGAGAGAGATGGATGTGATCTACAGCCAATTTGGATTTACTGACGTGATACTGTTTATCCTACAACTAGTTTGGGCAAAAGTCTTCCTCTTGCTTTCTAGATGATTATAAGTTTCATGCTGCCAGCGGTAAAAAAAACCAAAAAAAACCCCACATTTTTCTCTGGAACATCTATTGCGGTGATATGTTGTTTTTTATTTTGCTCTGTCATGGTGCATCCACTTCCACAGACTCCTCCTCATTCCTGCACACAAGCCATATGCAGCATCCATACAGCCACTAACCCGCTGCAGAACTGTGGCCTTCGGGCATTGCATGTCATCCAGAGCGCTTGGGCGCTGTGAAATGATACCCCCTGCTGGACAACGGGTGAAACTGCAGTGTCTGATGAGTCAGTGCGTAATTGGTCGATGCATGAAGCATTTACTGACATACAGGGAACAAAAGGCGGGGAGAGAGAGGGAGAGGGAACGCGGGCTTAGAAAGGGAAAGTGAGCCGAGATACCTTACTTGTTGACTCACTTGGCTGGAAGCGGATTGACTGGATGTGTCGTTTATGACTGTATTGCTTACACATTATGAGTGTGTGCGTGCGCTCACACACACACACACACACACACACACACACACACACACACACACACACACACAGACTTGCAGGCTGGAAAAGAGAGACGGCTCATGTTCAGGTTCATTGCGTGGTTGAAGGGGAAGTGCTCCCATCTCTCCCGTCCTCTCCTCAACCACGTCTCTTTTGCTGCTGTCTGTCTGTCTCTCTCTCACTCACTCTTGCTGTCAGGTTCTCATGGCACTCAAGACGGATGGGCACACATGTCAAGAGATAAGGGACCATGACCATGACCACTGGACATCCGTAAGTCAGTTTCTTCCTCTGGTTCGACTGTTACGTGGCTTCAGAGGTGTGTCACCTTCCTGGATCCACTGAGAGCTGCTGAAGCAGACGTTCTGCATGTACAGGCTTTCTGGTATGTGTAGATCATGCTTTCTAAATGGTCTGAAGTTGAATGCCTTTTGAATGGTAGACAGGAAATGGAGCTCTGTAATCTGTGGCAAGCTTCTTTTGAACTCAAATGTTCATGTAAGGAGAGCACACTGGATGTTCTTGATAATTGGATAATGAGATTTTCTTAGAACTAAGTGTCCTGTGCAGTCTGAGTTTGCCTCTGTTGGATAGAGGCTATAAATAAAGATATATATTTAGATCAGATTTTTTCTGAATGGAGCAGTCCTGTGGTGAAGGTACTAATCTCTTTTTAGCGCTTCTTAGTGTTTGCTTTCCTGTCTCTCTAAGTCTTGCACTGTGTGCACACATGAACTTTATTGTTCAGGATGTCCACAGCTAAACTTTGGGAATACGTGTGTGTGTGTGTGTGTGTGTGTGTGTGTGTGTGTGTGTGTGTGTGTGTGTGTGTGTGTGTGTGTGTGTGTGTGTGTGTGTGTGTGTGTGTCTATGACCACAATGGCAGGGTGTGGTATACATGCACCTTGCCCTAACCCATCCACTGGGCACTCTCATAAACCTTTATTTCCTTCTCACACAGACACACACATATGCACACACACACACACTCACTCGCTCTCACTCTCTCTCTCTCTTACACACACACACACAAACCTTTCATGTTAATGTACACCTGCTTGTTGTGCTGTGGAATGTGTTGTGTTATCTGTGTTAGTATGTGTTAGTGCGTATTTTGTACAGACTTATAAGCCTTATTCTGTCTCGAGAGCTGCTGATTCACTGGGCTTTGAAAAGTTCATCCTCGTTAGCATGTTAGCGACCTGCTCCCTCATCACTCGATGTCACTGCTGCCTCTTAATCATTGCCACTGCTAATGAGGCTATGGCCGCGCACTGGTGATGTCAGCCCTCCTGGAATGTTTTAGGCTAATCCACCAACAACTTGCCCCCCCCCCCCCCCCCCCCCCCCAGATTTCAGTATGAGTGTGAAATTCTGCACATCACATTACCAAAGCAAGTGACTTAGTCAGTATTCACTAAGTTCAATGGATGAAGAAAGAGAGTTGACAAATAGAGTGAAAATAAAAGAAATAGGTTAGTTCTATTCTTGTGTGTGTGTGTGTGTGTGTGTGTACTTGGTCAGGATGGGGTCACCGAGGCATGAGGGGTGAGCCACACTTCCTGTCCTCCCTGGTGTCCAGGGCAACAGGCTTTGAAGCAACGGTTACAGTAACCCGGCTGGCAGCAGGCAGGGGTGTGTGAGCGACTCGACATTTAAAAACCATGAAGCACTGACGTACAGGAGGCACTAGAGCCAGAATGTACCGGATGGACAGCAGGAGAGAGAGAATGTGTGTGTGTGTGTGTGTGTGTGTGTGTGTGTGTGTGTGTGTGTGTGTGTGTGTGTGTGTGTGTGTGTGTGTGTGTGTGTGTGTGTGTGTGTGTTTGCATGTGCGTGTGTATGTGTGTGCATGTGTGTGTGTGTGAAACTTCCTGGCATCTCAGTCTTCAATGGAATATGAAAACCTCTCTTTACTCTTCAGTTGTATTGCTAGCCACCACACACTGACACAACAGTGCCTGCATGTGGAATTATAGCCTCCATGCTGTGAGAATTGTGGAGTTCTATGCATGTCTGTGTATATGTTTGTATATGCATAACCGAGATTGAGTAAGAAAGAGGGGGCGGAGTTTAAGAGATTCTCTCCCTCCGTGCCTTTCTCTCTCCCTCTACTCTGGTGCTGTGTTTCTCTTTCATGGGTGTGTGCTTCCTTTTCTTTTTTTTTTACAAGTGTGTTTGTGAATGCAAGTGTTCAGGAGGGCTTAGATAGACACACCCTATTTTAGAAAGAGATCTTCAAGCTCTCTCTCTCTCTCTCCCTCCCTCTCTCAGTAGAGAGTAATTGTCAGGCTGGATGCAGGTGCTTTGCTGAGTCGGAGTGTCTCGGGCGGGACTGGGACCAGGTGACCCAGTGTGCCACTGAGCGGCGTTCTCCGGTCTGACTTAGGCCATTGGTACAGAAGCAGGTCTTGCGCCCTGCCAGGTATGCGCCCTGCCCCCTGAAGCAGGATGGAACAGACCTGGCTTCCACTTCTCTGCTTTATGGTTTGCTATTGTGTGGGTGTAGAAGCGGATGCTTGTGAGTATGAAAGGATTACGTGTAGGTGTGTGATTTTGTGCCTTAGGTGTATGTGTGTGCACATGTGTGTGCATGTACTGGGGCTGAAGAATATGGACAAAAAAATCGAACTTTGATATTTATGCTAAATATCTCAATAACAATATGAATATGATTATGGTTATACACCTGGTTTGAAGTGATAGTTAAATATAGCTAATCTGTCAAAATGATTTTATGGATTTAACAAATGGATTTGGAAAATGGATTGTCAAAATCTTTTATTAATCACAGTGACAGAACATGCACTGTGTTAGTTCAGAATAAGTAAAATATATTAAAACTCAAAAGAAACAAGTGGCTTCTTTACTTTTCCCAGCCCAGCCCACTTTCTCCAGCTGTGAGAACAGTGGCCTTCATGCAAAGACCTGTAATGCGGCCTGTGCCATCAACACCTTTCGCTGCGTTTTATACGCATCTTTCCATTGGAAACTTCAAAAGAATTGACTCGTGATAATGAATCAAAGCTCCTAGTGCCAATGTTTAAAGTGCTGAAATGCAAGTTTGGTCATCCCTGTTGGCCATATAATTATACGCACGACAATATTACATCATACGTTTAAGCGTTGAGCAATTATCTAAACTATTATTAGTCATGGTAGTGTAGCCCAAATGTATAAAATCTTAATTAACATTTTAAACAAGCAAACCCTACCAAGTGACAGATGTAACCTGTGTCTGAAACACTAGATATGGATCCACTTTTTCCACAGTGAATGCCTTGGAATGCGGTACGTTCGCACGGCGGAGCAGATTCAGCCAAAAATCCGCATATGTTGTGTTTTGCCAAGTGGAGAAAGCGGAGCGTATTTTATGGGCGGTGCTTGGGCCGGAGGTTGTTAGTATTTATTTACTCTCATCGTTATTCATCATTTACAATTACTCTTACCAATATCTTTGGTGATCCATTCTGGGATTTCAAAGAGCAAACGTGAAAAAGAGAAAAATGTGCTCAAGGTATTGGATAGCTAACCTACCTAGCTAGATGGCATATTTGCCTTGAACATCACCAGCAAACAAACTTCTGTAGTGAAATATTGTAGTAAAATATGAAACACGGCTTTCCAAGCTTATTTTTTAAAATCGTAGTATACAGTAGAACTTGCTTAGTACAGCTTTGTGTGCTCCAATACGGCTAATATGGTTTTCTCGTCCATTCTTCTAAGTGACTTTCGCACACACCCTTCTTCTGATTGGGCATCTCGTGAGAAGTGACACATGATGCACTGTGCTTTTCCGCGCCACACCGCACATTTGATTCTCCTCGTGTAAGCCACGTATCGCTAACGCTTCTTTCATTCCATGTGCTTTCTTTTTCGGAACCAAGTCTGTAGCGCCGTCTTTGTCTTTATTTTTGGCACTCATTTCTATCATTAACTTTCCCCACCTCACTTTCCCTAAAGCAGTTATTTGCACTTTGTCCTCCCTCAGTAGGTGAAGAAGACGTCTGTGGTCGGCTGGTTTTCATCATATATGCAGCGTGGCCTGTGTTGATGTAAATAGGCTCCACCGCCCTTTGCTGTGTGTATCCTGTATGTGTTCATATCACTGTATAGATAAATAAACGGTATGCCCTTCCGCCTTAGCCTGTACATCTGGGTGAAACCGAGAGCTGAAAGTACGTCAAACAGAAGGTAACTGAATCTGGCTGGCTCAGACCCATCCCACTGCAATGCTTTTCCATGTTCCAGAACATTGTTCTGCTGCACGCTGTACCTGATTAGGTGCTCTCTCTCTCTCGCTCTCTATCTCTCTCTCTCTCTCTCTCTCTCTCTCTCTCTCTCTCTCTCTCTCTGTGTGTGTGTGTGTCTTTACCTGTTAGTGTATGATGTATGAGGGAGGGAGATGGAGAGTTATAAAAATAGGAATAGTCATGAAAGAGAAGAAGCAGGAAAAACAGTAAGAAGAAGGTGAGGTGCAGCAGGAGCGAGATAGCGACAGAGAGATAGATGAAGAAACAGACAGACAGGAGAAAAAGGAAAAAAACATGGAACAAAGGACAAAATGAGGGCACTCTCTCTTTGACGTACATCTAATGTGTGAACCACACCCCTTCTCGCCCATGTGCTCATGGGTAAACAGCAGTGAGCATGTGTCAGAGTGAATGACTGTGTTTTGTTTCTGTGCGCATGCATGTTTTCTGTTGTGCAGACAAACAATACCCCCGGGAAGTCAAGGGAAAAACATGTTTTGTGGAGCGAGGTGTGCTATTGAGTAACGCTGGCTTGCTATAGCTGAGCATGCTCAAACCAGGCGGCAGGACGAAGCCGGCCACGACACCCTTCTCTACGTGCTCACGAGCAGCTGGAGCTCAGCTTCACGTGACTGACTGTGTGTGTTTGTGACGGGGGCGGTGGAAATGTGCCGCACCACACGCCTGGTGAGTCTGACCTACGATATAAACTTCATCTCTGAATCACTCCATTTGCTGTAGCCATTAATTACATAGGGGCATGTATGTAAATGTGCATGGCATGGTTTGTGTATGTGTGTATGCTTGTGGGTCGAAGCGTGCTGGGAGAATTGTGGTCATAAGTCGTATTTTGTGGCTTGGCCAGCCCACTGTGTGTGTGTGTGTGTGTGTGTGTGTGTGTGTGTGTGTGTGTGTGTGTGTGTGTGTGTGTGTGTGTGTGTGTGTGTGTGTGTGTGTGTGTGTGTGTGTGTGTGTGTGTGTGTATTTGTTTGACTGCACAACTGGGCGGCCACCCTCTGCTGCTTATACTCATCAGACAAGGAACGGGTTTGGTTTGTTCCCTCAGGAACGGCACCGTTCACCAAAACCATGACATCATTGTTCTCAGGCCATGGGTCGACAGGCCAGTTTCCATCACCTGCATCTGAAAAGGGGCAGATATGCCAACACTTGCCTTGCCCATGCGCTCATCTTACAGCCAGGAGCACTGCCGTCTGATTGCTGCTTTAATTTTGGGACTGTGATTTTCCTGTTGGTAGTGCTCAGTTTGAGAGGTGTTGTCATACCATCATTACTTCTCCTCACAGCTGACACATGTCTGGTGTGTCATGAGGTAATGTCCATCAAATGAGACATCGATATATTTGAGGCAATGAGACATTGATATAACATTGCAACAGGCTGGATAGTGATGTGGGTGTTTGGGGGGGGTGCCATTTTTGATGGGCACAGTGCCCATGCTTTCTCTGAAAGCTTTATTCACTTTTTGCACTTACAATAACTGATGGATAACGTCTCTACCACTCTCTCTCTCTCCTTGGTGACTGGTGTAGGCGGATAAATGTCATGAAACTAGTTTAATTCCATCATGGCCACTAAAATGTAAAAGTGGAGGTTCTGGAGTCTCCAGCCATTAAATGTACTTATGTCCTTGAATTTATTAGAACATGGTTTGACACAGGATCTGTTTTGTACAGTTATTGATTTTAAGGGTGACGAACACTCCTTCAATGATGCAGGCAGACTGTAAAGTTACTGATGACATCAAAGAGATGGGAATTGGCATGGGGCCACTATGTGCTGAGGAGGAACTAATCACTTTGGGGAAAGTGGAGAGAGGGGGAAGACAATTAGACGACACATGGGAGTCATCACTCTAATGCACAGAAGACACATTGCATTGCTTTACAGTGGAAGACAATTCTGCTGTGTTATTCTGGAAGGCATATTTGGAATCTTGCATTTTTATTTCAGGTATTTGACATGTCACAGGAGTACACAGGGACTGGTTGTGAGTGGAGTGCACATGAGATAATTAACTTGTTCTGCAACATCACGGCCACCCTTTGTGCCATTCCTAGAATTCTAGAGGCCTTTCCTAAGAATTGTTTCCTGAAGCCAGTTGAATGTGGCTGACTGTCTTCTCACAGTGTGAAGGTAGAGTAAAGCATCCTTATCCAGTCAGCAGCAGTCACCAACCAGTGTTTGCATGACTGACTTTATGCTTTGATGGTATTTCGATCCTAAATCTTCCCAAATAGAGTGTAAAATAAACTTGAATCATTAACTGTCACACACACATGTATACTCACTACAATCTGTTGGTTTAGGTGAGCTCTCAAAAAATATTATGAAGTCAAAGCCTTTGATGCTTTTTCTCTCTTTCTTTGCCCGACTCACATGCGCACACACACACACATGTGCGCGCACACACATGTAGACTCAGTGTCGTTAGAAGACTTATGTGCATTTATTACTGTTCAGTCACTGTTGAGTCATGCAGCTCCAGCTACGTCAGGATTCCAGGAAGGAGGACAGCATTTACTGTAAGCCCCCTTTTTTCTTGGTCGTTTTGGTTTTTGGGAAGTAGTACTGGCCAGAGGCCAAGTGGGACCTCGCCTGAGGAATTTCATCTTTATGACTCGCATCGGTGGTTACCGGAAGGCAGCAGAACCTACACTAGCGACAATCCGTTAGAGGCGGGAGCACCGCCCACTAAGTCCCATCCCCTGTACTGCAGTTGTGGCTTCTGTGTTTTATTTTATTTTTTAAAGATTGACCATTGGTGGAGGTCGACGCTCTGACAGACAGCGCGACGGGAGGAACTGCTTGCTGGCTGACTCAGAGGAAATGTGGCTGTGTGCTAGTGTACCGAAATTCAAAGCAAATGGAGCCGATCTAAATGGTCTTCTTAAGAAATCTAAATAATAAATGGAAAGAGATGTAGTGGCAGAGGGACACCCAGACACACTACTGGTAGCGTGGGGGAGGGATGGGGCCTGTCATTCGCACATGATTTATTTGAAGTGTCATATGTCACCTCTATGTATGGACTTCCTGGCAGCACTCTTTCCAGGGATTTACCAATCATGTTATAGTCTTCCATCACAAGTCTTGTGACTGTATGAGTGTATTGTTTGCGCTGCTGTTTCGGGTTAATGCTGGCATTGTACTGTAGCCAGAGAAAACAGCATGGACTTGTGTCAGCCATCAGCTCATGTGGGCTCTGGGTCTAATAGTTGTGGGCGGGTGGTGCATAAGGGGAAAACTGGGATATCCAGGTGGAAGGCGAGGTCTCCGAAGGTCTCGGCTATGGTTGGAAATGCATGGATTCACACACTGCAGGGTTCTGATAGGGGACTGTTCAGAACTGAGAGTTGTCAACCTTGTGAATGCTTTGTGTGTAGTCTAAAGACACACACATGAAAGAGTGGTGATGAGAGATATGAGCAGAGTGTTTAGTATGACTCAGGCCACGTCATATCCCCACCAGCACTTGACTAGCGTCATACTGAGACCAGAGCGGAGAGCGGAGCCCTCAGGATATGGATGGAATGTGTGTGTGTGTGTGTGTGTGTGTGTGTGTATGTGTGTGTGTGTGTGTGTGGACATGTGTGTGTCATAAAGGCAGAGATAGCGCACATAGATTCACTCTCATAGTGCTTTCTTTTCTTGCTCTCTCTACCACTCTTGCTCGCTCTCTCTCTCTCTCTCTCTCTCTCTCTCTCTCTCTCTCTCTCTCTCTCTCTCTCTCTCTCTCTGTCTGTCTGTTCTATTGCACTGCTCTGATTTGCTGGGTGTTTTCTCTGGCAAGCACCCCTCCAATTAGATTGAGACTGTTTATCTCTAGTGGTTCTCTCATGCTTGTGTCACACTGTGGGCAGAAGTGGTCCAAAGTTCAGTTTCTTCCTGTAAGTACATCAAAAGAACCAGCCAGATGTTTCAAATTCCCTAGCAAGGTCGCCAAAAATTCCACTTAAATCGTTCACCAAAAGAATGCCTTGGACAAATTATTGCTCAGACCCTCAGGGCCAAATGCTTGAAAAAATATTTACCTAAAAATAATGAGGAAACTAAATGTAGGGTTTGTGTGGGATTGGGTGGGTGTTTCTTCCATGCACAATATGGGAGTTTATGTCACTGTGAATTATGTTTATGAGGTGTAGTTCAACGTATACAGGATTGTGTATCCTCTGATAAAACCATGTGTGTGTGTCTATAGTGGTTGTTCCATTAAAACAGAAAGAAGGTTGTTTCATTAAAAAAATAAAAATTGCTAGCTCTTTGGGGTGATGAATATGTTCTAGAGGGAATCTTAATTAGTGCACATGTATGGGAAGTGCCGTTATATTCATCACTCCCCATAGTACATCCTATGGCACATTAACACTGGGTTGAACTCGGTGCTTTTGGGCATGATCAATGTTCCCTATAATGTTTCAACACCATAGGCAAACTTCCTAAGTCCACACATGGCACGTGGAACACAGTGAGCCAGACACAAGGTATGTACTTAAGGCGTTCTATACTAATGTAAAACATAGATGTTAAAACCATAACTGCAGACTATTTTCTTCCGATTTGTATCTGATCACACTGGGTAGCTAGCTAGTTGTACATCTCAGGCTTCATACTTTTCCCATCGTTCAGCCATGATTGAAGAGTGCTTGCCTTATTACCCTTGACTTCATCTGATTATATTTCCTTATACTTGCCCATTAAGCAAACTAATTTTATAAAACTGGTAACTGGCAGCCCTCTAAACGGCCTTCTCTTGTTGGGATTGGGTCAACTATTAGTAAAGTGGTTGACACCACTTAGTGGTTCTGTGGAACGTTGAACTTCTCCCAGCTTTTATTTGGCTCAGATCTCTGGGCTTCCCCTGACCTTTGTTCTTCATCTAGTCAGCACAAAAGGGGGAACCTGCAGACTTTCTGCATGCTTTCTACATGGGATGTAGCCTTCCACACTGCTTGTGGAATTATCCTTAGGTAATGGATGCGAATACATATAAAAAGTGAAACAGGAGCAGCTTGGAAGTTGGAAATAAAACATCAGGGGAAAAAAGATGGGTCTTCCATGGGCAACAATATCCAGTTGTACTCATTTTCCAATATTGATAGATTGTTTATTTCCATTTTAAGAATGTGTATTATAGTGGTGTTTACTGCTCACATCTTGATATGGGACTGTATGCTGCATGTCATCCAGATTAAGGCTTGGATTTGTATACATTTGCAGCCATGTGATCTTGCACACTTGCCATCATGATGTTGAGCACATGCTGCCCAATGATTGCTAAAGTTATTAATCGCTAACTACCATGTTGAGTACTTGGCGACTTTACTGTGTGTGCTGGCTGATATTACTGTATTGGACATTTCCAAAGTGTACGATTTAAACGGGATTTAAACGAGTCAAGGCAGTCCTACCTACTGCTCGACCAAGTGCACAGATGGAGCCTTCACAGAGCTCTGCCTGAGCCTCGACTTTGACACACCACCATTATCTCTGCTGTTACACATGCTACGCGCATGCACATACACACACACACACACACACACACACACACACACACACACACACACACACACAGACAGCTGCATTAAAGCCCTCCCCTGTCAGAAATGGGTGGGTTTTATTAGCTGAGTGGGCGAAACCACAAGCTCTGAGCTCTTTGTGGATAGGAGACCCACAGACCTGCCTGACATGGGCCTCTGTTGTGAAGCGCAGTTCTTTGGCCTAGTCTGCCAGGCACTTTGGCTGGTTTCTATTTGTGTAATAGGCTTGTTTTCAAGGGATCTTGGTTAGGGTATGTTGGTATGCTTTGCTGATTTCAGAGGAGCTGTTGTGTGTCACTGGTAACAACATCTATTTAGATTAGTTTTCTTGTGGCATTTTGTGAGTTGTTTTTGCTTGTCACTGTGCAGCTTTGCAGACAAACAGAGCCAGCGTGGCTGATCGGAGACGCTTTAGTGGTGCTGCTCTCTATTAAGCAGCTGTTTGTCCTACAGTTGCACTGTAGATCTACCGGCTGCTTTACTGGAACCTCGCTGTTTAATGACGGCTCCCCCAAGGGCCGCTTACAGGAATAACACACAGCTCAGACACTGGACGGGGCCACTGAGGGTGTGTGGGTGGGTGTGTGTGTGTGTGTGTGCGCGCACACGTGTGAAAGAGCGACAGATTCAGTTCTGCTCTGCATCACACTCTGGTAACTTGCCATCCACCAAGTGCTAATTAAGTGCTTTTAATAACAATAATAAAAAATGCACTCTTACCTTTTCTGACTCAGATATGAATCACACACTGTCAACATATGAGATATTTAACATTAATGACCCCCCTCCTCAACAGTCCCACCCCTATGCAATTCCTTTGTGCCCTTCACAGAAGGACCTGATGTGGTGTCACGACTCTCCAGGCTATCTCTTGAGTTCGCTAGATGATTGTTTCCTCTTTGCAAACACCATGGTGGAGGTGGATAATAGAGCTTCTCATAATAAAGCAGGAAAGACTGGTGGGTAGTGGAAGAAGCCTTCTTGGCTAGGGGCACTGCCTAATGTGTTCTATTAAGCCACTGATAAGAATCTGATGATTCACTGTCCCTCAAGCAGATAACTTAACTCCGAAACTTGCACACAAACACACAGGCACGCATGCGCCTGTGTACATATGGGTGGGTAATTATATCCAGGGCAGGATAACCTTGCGTGTGTTTGTGTATGTGTGTGTGCGTGTGTGTGTGTGTGTCAAGTACCTGCAGTGTGTGAGTAATGCTTCCTGTTCAGGGATGAACATATCCTTCTCACCCTCTCCTCATCCATCCTCAATTGCTTATTTGTCCTTGCCATGTGTGTATGGTCTTCATGGACCAACTTCTCTCCTGCTACCCCTCTCAGCCTCTGCCCACTGGAGAAAGTGATCCTGGCTCATTTTGCTGTGGTGGCTCCATGCCCGGCTGTCTCCACGAGGGGCTACGCCTCCAGGCTTCAGAGAGAGGAGGATACACTCATGGGCCTCTGCTCCAACCGGCCCCGGACAGAAGAGAATGTCCCCTGCAGGCAGAGCGAGGTCATCCAAGAGCCACGTCCTCCCAATGTTCGTTCATGGAAAATGAAAAGTGTTTACCCATCAGTGCCGGCAGCAGCCAGGGAGGCCTTGACTAGGTGAAAAACAACAGGCGAATGGCAAGGGTCAGGAGATGGGGAGTGGAGAGAGAAAGGGAAGATGGGGTGGGTGGCAGAGAGGGAGAAAATGGAGGTTGGGGGGTGGAGAGAGAGTGGGAGAAGGGTTGTATAAATGCCAGCTCTCATCACTTTCACTGAAAATGCAGGCCAAACAGGAGGCAGCGAGGAGGGCTTGATGTTATTGGTGGTACTGATCCATGAGCTCTGTGTGTGTGTGTGTGTGTGTGTGTGTGCGTCTGTCTGTGTGTGCGTCTGTCTGTGTGTGTCTCTCTGCGTGTCATTTCCTGAGACAGAATAAAAGGGGAAGTGGAGTGACTGGGTGTAGGGAACAACACCTCCGTGGTGGGCCTTTCATACACACATACACACACACACTGCATAAGATGTGTGTCTATATTTACAGTCAGTGCTACTCTGCTCTGTTGTAGCTTGTTACATGCTAGCGTTGTTGCCATGACTTTATCTGAGGTTTAAACTGCAACACTGCCCTCTTTTTTATGTCTGACAAAACTGCAAACAATGCAGCTTCCTGATTTCCCAGTAGGATTTAGTAGGAGCTCATCCACATCATCAAATACCACAGGTTGTTTGACAGCTTTATTCTGGCAGTAGTTTAATACTGTCTATTTGCCATTCTGCTCAGTCTCCATGTCCTGTCATGTCCGTGCCCTGTGATTCTTGGTTCATGCTTGCCTCAGGGTTGTTCACCTGCTCTTACATATGACACAATTTGTTGTTTTCATTCCGGTAGTTGTCAACAGCAAAACTCAGCAGAACCTGGAGGGGTTAGCAGATGACAGTTGATTGTCAGGCTGTGCAGAAGTCACGACTGCATTTCCGTGCTGTTGTACAAGAGCAGGTCTGCTTCTCCCTCTTGTACTGCTTCAGAAATGGGGGGCCCTCTCAGGTTGTTGCGAATGGGTGGTAGTGTAGGTTGCTGTCACACCTGCAGATGAGCTGGTTAGCAACAGCAGTTTAGCAGTGGAGCACCGTGATGCTGACACTCTGAGGTCAAGCAGGTGATGATGGTGTGGAGGCGGCATGAGGCAGACCACCTCTGCTAACATGCTGGCAGGCGTCACATTGCGCTGTGTGTCGCTGGAACCAGGAACATAACCTGAACACATTCAATGGAGAATTATGATTAGCACGGTTAGTCTGGATCACAGCCTGAGCACTTGCATCAGAGAGGTGCCGTTTCAGCGCCCTGAGCACACCATAGACAAGATGGATATGGCACATCTGTTCTATGTAAAACTAGCCCACTGATAATCACCACGGGGCTCTAAGCAGCGGCGGCTAGGACACTGCTGCCAGCGTGCAGGTGACTGGCCTGACCTACCACCAGAGGGCAGCATCCAGCGATGAAGGTGGACACCATGTCGGGAGCTTTGCGTGACTCACCATTTCCAGTTATTGGTTGTCTTCAGGAAGGCGCTGACGTACTCCTCCCACACCTGTGAGTAGAGCACCTATTTTTCACTGTCCAGCCCAGCACACAGCCAATAACAAGATTAAAGAGATACAAAGATGCCTGGTCACTGTGACGAGCCCCTCAGGCCCATCCCATGCTGCCACGTTGAAAACAACAACAACAGAAACCCAGGCAATAACAGAAACTAGAGCTGGCTGACATCAGCTCCCCAGCATGGTGGCTGCGGCATTTGTTTTAAATGGAGACAGGCGCTTCCTGTTAGAGTGGGCCACCTAGTATCAGCCTTTCACCTTTCCTTTCGCAGTATGCATAGGGAAGCTTCCTACAGAAATGTCGGTAGGAATTTTGGTCCGCAACTAATAATAATAATGATGATAATAATAATAATGTAATTATTGTTATTAAAATATTTATATTTGATAATGATTTTCCTTGCATTATGGGGTCAGGTGTTATCCAAGTTGTCCAAACTTACCATACAACTGTCCGTAGTTAGGTTAGTAATCCTTACTGTGCAAGCAAAACTCTAAAATCAGTTATTTGCTCCAGTGTAGATGCAACGTTAGGGGCCCACTAAAATCTTCACAAACATTCATGTTTATCCACCTGCACATCATGTAATTCATACATGAATCAGTGAAGATATTCTGGTTTTTTCATCCAAGGCTGAAAGCTAGAAGTAGAGGCAAGAAATTGTCTATGGCATAACAGCAGACACCTGACCACTTTACACTTCAAGTTTAATATCAAGTTAAACTTTTACATTTCAGTGGTCGAGGGAACATGACATCTAAACACAAAATGAGAGGGTGTGTTATATAGTAATGCAGATACTATATCATAAGCATTGTTTATTAATAGTCCAGCACAGAACTTAACCCTACCTAACTGCTGAACAGATTTAGTTCCCTTCTAGCCTCCTTACAAACTCAGCATGTTTACATGGAGAGAACCTACTGGAGGCTTAACAGCTGTTAGTATCTGCATCTGAAACTAGGGTTTAAACTGTTACTGGACAAACAATGTGTTTCAGTTAAGAATCTATTATGATTTGCTACAAAAATAAATGCTTCAGTTTTTGTGGACCTGTCAGTTCAGGGCACCTCCTCCTCCGCCCGCTTCTACCAACATTGTGAAAAGTCTTCTCCCAGATGCTGGTTTCACATGGTGGTTTAGATGTGTTTTGTCCTGTGTCTAGCACCATCTGAAATCAGTGTTCTTGAAGAAGAACAACGGCCAGCGTGCTCCGGAATGAACAAAGCTGCAGAATAATGGAAGAGCTCAGGCCGAGTACATGGGCCGCGAGGATCAGCCAGGAGGATCAGCAACCAGATGAAACGTCCACTGCTCTTCAAATCAGCACCAGCACACCTAAAACACTTAAAAACATCAAACCCTTTACCACAATAACAATGTGATGATCATGTAATATGAGCACACTACAGAGTTTAGCTCCACCGATTAAACCGCTCATTTATTTTCAACACATTCACTTCCTGTGTCCTTTTATTTATATATATATATATATACACTGATGATTTTTTGGTTTTTGGTTTCGCCTGTGAGCATTGCAGTGGGCCGGTGAGGAGAGAGCTGTCTCTCCTGCTCTCTCTTTCTCTGGCTGCCCCCTCCCTTCCACTTCCTCCCCACCAAACGATGACTGATTTCCTCTGGTGCTTAGAGTCCCGCTTGGCTTCTAGCACCATTTGAAATCGGTTATAATGCCTGGGGATCAATTCTTCAGTCTTCCGATCAGTTCAATGAACCCCCTTCCCTGGAAATTGTTTTTTTTTGGGATATGAACATCAAGTGTGAGTCAAGTTTAGACCTGCCTAAAACATCTACTCAGACTCAGGGTTTTGTGTAAATAAAGCTGCTATATTTGCTGTAAAGTTGAAGTTATATTGCCCTCTGCTGTCTGGGATACAACATCACACAAGCCATTAGACCACTTGTCATATTGTCTGTATACTGTTTTCATAACTTAGTGGCTGAACAAAAGATTAAGATATTCGAAACCATACGTAAACTACTGGGCAACAAAAAAGCAAAAAAAAAAAAAAAAGAATGCATGTTTTATTAAAAGAAGAATACTACATTTATAAGACTGACTTCTACAAAAGGAATCGCATTCCCAAAATTCTGCATGCTAGAATAATAGTTCACTCAGGAACTACTTGGAAGCCTACTTTGAATCTTTTTATGGAAGCCAGTCTGATCCCTGCTGTCCTGAAACCGATAGAAGGTTACTTATTAATCCACTCGACCATTTGGTCTATGGTATAGATGCAGCCTCTCACATCTGTGGTTTTGTTTGAGTACTTACATAACAGGAATGTACAAATATTGCAGGTTTTGGAGTGTGGAATTGCATTGAACATGTAGCATGTTTATACGTTGGTGAGATAAATTTGACGTTGGGAAACGATATAGCTTCAGTCATCTCGACAGCATGTTGCTGAGAAAACCTAAGAGTGGGGAGACTCTCCTCACTTACCTGCCTGAGGAAGAGAAAGCCAAAGTTGGGTTGTAAGATTTTCATTAATCCAACAGTAATACTCTGGCTTGTCCTTGTGTCATGAAATGTGGGTAAATGAGTTTTGCAAACATTTTGACAGAATAACACAATCTACATGATCTTTTTTTTTTTGAGTTTTGGACTCAAAAGCGGTCTGACACATTCTGAGAAAGAACTGACAGCTGAAGCTGGCCTGCCTTGACACCTCAAATACAGCCCAGTCACACCTTAAGGTATTACACTATAAGAAAGCATAGATGACTCTTTTCTAAGTCCTTCTGTGCTTGCAGCTCAAATAATGCAACAATGACATTATGAAATGCACGTCTCATAAAGCTTTGCTGCCAACTGTTCTTGACATTATTACTACGCCCTCAAGCCACTATCCACTATCAGTAGTCGGGATGGGACAAGTGGGTCTGAGTGGACCCAGGTGATTTGTTGATGACATGGACCAATTGGACTGTGTGGAGTAGTCTGAGTTGCCAAATGATGATGTTGAACCATTTCTTTTGAAATCAATGAGTGCAAATGTTTTAGGTACAAAAAAACAAATGTCTGATGTGACATTTAGAGTGGCATTTAGATCCACTAAACAATAAGTAACACGGCACAACTGAGAGAACTGTGTCATTGCCAGCAAAGGCTAGGTTTTCTCCCAGCTTTCCTTGGGCTTATTTTTATTCTCTCTCTGTCTCTCTCTCTCTCTCTCTCCCCCATTCAGGTATATGCTGAGCATAATAATAATGAGTTAACACTGACCGGGCTGCCCTGCTCCAGGCCAACAGCCCCATTCCAAACCCTGCAGAGGGAGGTGACAGTCCTGCCAAATACCTGCCCTGTGGTATCTTCATTAACATACTGCAACCAAAATAACATGCACTCCCACAGATGTCAACACTCTCTCTAGCTCGTCTACCCTCTCAGTAAAATATTACAATAATCAGAGTGAGAGACAGGAAGATACCAACACTGTAGGTCTACAGCGCCTCTCTAGAAGGAGCCCGTCTCCTGTCAGCAATACACCTTGCCTTCTCTTAAGCATACACTTTGGAGGCCAGCTCACTCCCAGAAGGTCACAAGTGGCCTGGGCAGCAGGTGTGTATTGAAAACACCATTCATTCCCTTAAAGAGGTGCTATGTAGGGTTGGGTTGTCATTATGTACAAGCAATGGCTGTACCTATTCACAATACAGAAATAGGTTTCTGTCTACAATACATTTGTACTATATTGAGAGTATAAATGCATTATATATTTTTAGGAAAACTGATGAACTTGTGCTTTTGACATAGAATGTTGAAGATATGATGTTTGCTTTGTTGTTTGAACACAGAATGCCTAAATACTTCTGTTATTTTACTAAGCTACCTAGCTAATGACTGAGAACCATTAACATCAAGCTGTTAAGTCTACATTTACTAGCACTTTACCCAACCTTCATGCTGGGGTTATGCGATTATGGGGTCCGAGTATTATTATTGGACTGCCTTGTAATTACTAGGGAAGAACATCTACTAAAAGATGTTACTCCACAGATCTCCTTTAGTACCACTACACAGTCTCTCTGTCTGGTTTTCTGCCCCAAAACCCAATGTGTACTCCAGCATTCATGTTGGAACAAGAGGAGTTATATTATCCTTACTTTTTATCCTAAGTCCTTGCCATTTTGATATTTTAAAAAATATAAAAATAATATAACATAAATTTATGTTAGAGATTTATCTGCATGTGGGATTGAGTAACACACTCCCATACCCACATTGCCACACCCCAAAGGGGGTGTGACCTTGCTATCCCATGAAGGAGTAATTACTGCTTCTACTGATCTCCCTCTCTCAGGTTCACACATAAGAAGAACAGAGCCAGAGTAGTCCGCTCTGCGAGCCCCTCCACCTCTCTTCCCTCCAGAGGGTCTCGTTGAGAGTGACTGCACCAGGCTGGGGGCATTCCAACACGGGGAGCCAACTTACTGGAACGTCACCAGTAGCACTGACACCCAGTGCACTTACCACACTGGGCACACTTGAGTGTCCTGTAATACATGTTTTGAGAACTACTCATATGTATGGAGTTTTGAGAACTACTCATATGTATGGAGTTTTGAGAACTGCTCATATGTATGGAGTTTTGTGAACTGCTGATAGGTATGGAGTTTTGTGAACTGCTCATAGATATGGAATGCAGTTTTCTGGAATGTTTTTAATGTTTTGCTGATGTATGAAGTTGCTTGGATGCTGCAGATTTTGTGTATTAGTTGCATGAAATGATTTAATCAATTACTGAAATGGTTCAACAGTGTATACTTGCCTAAAACAGTTCAAAAGTAATCTTCTGGTTTTATATTTGTAATATTCTAATGCATTACTTTCTCTTACATAAAGTATGGCTCACTTCAAAACAATATCTGTGTGTTATCCATTATGTAATGATTCATAAACTTGGGTGGGTGGTTGGTATCTGTCATTTCCATCTTTTCTTTACATTGTTTCATGCTGAACTTTGTGTTGCTGATGAGCATTCAAATAATTACTAATGTTGCTGTTGGAGACTAGTTCATGTTTAGCAAAAACCAGGAGAGCTGTTTAAGTGGAGCAGTTGGCAGTGGTGATTTGGGGGGGGCTTTGCTAATTAGATTACATCAACTGAAAAGGAATGAGGTTCCTCTATGAATGCCACATGTGAGGATAAACTGTTAATTTTGGTTAGGAAGCACTTAAGATGTTTTGGGTAAAAAATGCAGAATCACAGAATCCTTAACAAAATAAAACAAGATCTTTTATTTATGGTAAATATATATAGGGAGATACCTTGTTTCGAACAAGTCAGGATACGGGGTTGGGTGACATGGGTAGTTTGATTATTTTATATTAATGATATTTGAACATATTTTACATGCTTATAATATGCATAATTCATATTCTCTGGGACATACTGTATGATTCTCAACGAAATGCAAGAAAATACTTTAGGCCTCTAGTGCATTACAGTATCTACACAGTAACTTAGACAACCTGTAGTGTTTAAGTAGTATTTGTGACCAGCAGGTGGCAGTACCATGCTTTTGCACATATCGATAGCATTTTTAAAGCTTTGTTCACCGGCAAAGACGAAATACATTTAGTTGCTAGAATAAACACCTCTGGGTCATCTAATGGGGAAAAACATATTGGTCAAGTTCCACAGTAGCGCATTTTATGATTGTACTTCACCGTGTGACCTTCACGAAGCGCCACCCATGCTAATCCGTAGCCTAGCAACCAATACATATGTCTTTCTTATTGGTCACAATTCAAGTTTCCGCCATATTCAAACATCTGCCCTCATCCGTTTGAACTTCTCCACTTCCCCTATTTTTCATTTCGTAAATATTAGATTTGACAATACCAGCTAGCAAGTTAGCTACCTAGCTAGCTAGACAGTTTACGGCCCCTTCGTTTACGCCATTCTTTCGATCAATGCTTTCAATGGAAGAACCCGATGAGCCACAACGTGCGTTTCCAGAGTCTACAAATGAGAGGCCGAAAAGAAAAGCCAGTCACAAGAAAAACTATGTTAGCGCGGAGTCACCGCCCGGGAGTAACGCCACGAAACGGTGAGGAGGCCGCGGAGGCTATCAAGCCTTTGGGTGGCTAGCTAGCCATATGTTCTCTCTTGTGCAGCCCTAGCAACTTGCCCCTGAATTTATACAGCTTACATGATCGAGAATGTACACATTATACACGGTAGCTAGGTTGGCTACATTTGTGATTTGCTTGCAGGTATCCGGTTAGCTGTTCTTATGGTTAGCATTTATGGTTACGTTTATGTAAATGTAAATGTTAGCAACCTAACGCTCACAAACAAGGATGCAAATCCGATTAAGTTAGCGTTAGATGGCTTGCTAGCTAGCTAACACGATAAAAGGTATGCGGGCAGCAGCTATTGCACCTTTTAATAATACTTTGAAATTACCAAGATTACATGATAGTTAACTAGGTTAGTTAACCTAACTAGTTAGTTAACCTGATTTGTTTAAAACCGAGAGAGTAATTAAACTAGGTAGTTAGCTAGCTAACGTTAGCTAGTCTTTGCAGTGAAGCGTTAACTAGGGTACAGGACAGTGTTGTATAAAAAGTCTGATTCATTCAAATGATTACTTTTATTAACTAGCCATATGGGTTCTGTCAAAGATGCCCAGGTTCGGTCCTTGATATCTACAGGCCTGCGTAAATATAGTACCAACACAGCTCTGATATAGTGATGCTAACATTAAGGCATTTGACAGGCGCGCGTATCACTTAGCTAGCTAAGCTACATGGCTTTTTTTTTTAGTATGATGGTACATGCATTTCCTGAGAACTGAACTTATATTGTCACCAGCACCATGTTCTATATACGCTAATTACATTAATCCTAAATTAAACCTGCTCCACCTAATCAAGTTCTTCCAGACAGTAGGATTGATCTCTAGGAGTATTTGGCATCACTTTATGCAAAGGGTGGACATTTTTTTTTTACACCGCATGATGGCCCTGTGTTCATACTCATGAGTGAATTGCCTCTCTTCCTCTCCGTCTTTGCGCCCTCCAGCCCCTCTACGTCTTATGAGAGCGAAATCAGTTCAGAAGAAAATACCTTTGTATTAAGTTGGCAAACAAATCAAAGTATCCTATTACGAGAACTCGCTGACCTACTACAAAGAACATTTTCTGGAAATGTTTATAAGATGGAAGGGCTGGGCTTTTGTGAATGTATAATTTTGTCAAAACCAACCATATCTTTTTCAGCAATACGTTCATACCTCTCCAGGCTAAGACAACTGTAATATCCTTCTCTCAAGTATGGGGTTCTAATAATTTAAATTTTCAAAGCAGAGGCATGCGTAGTACAGGCCAAAACATTTTAGCAAATCTCCAACAGGTCTTACAGGGCCACAGAGAACTCAAAAGTGTTCCTTTTATAAGGTAGAATACATGATGAGTTTATGTTGGTGTAGGCTTTCAGATTCCTCTTGTCTCTGGTGCTTTTGTCCTTTTAGCAAGCTCCATTCCCTCTGTGACCTCTGCATCACAAGTCTTTTCCACTTCTTTTAAAAATGGTCATTGAATTCCTATTAAATTCTGCTTTGATCATCCAGGATTTTATTTATACATCTTAACACCCTCCTGTGGATGTTATTTCAGACATTTGAAATGTAAATTCATAAACCATTAGATCTGTCAGACAGCACAACACTGAGCTGGATTTATGTGAATGTGATGCTTTTCTTGTAAATGCCTCTGGTCCATTACAGGTGTTAAATATAAAAATATAAATATAAAATATTGATCAGAATAAAGAGTAACAGACAATGCATTATGTCCACAGCAATCAGAATTTCTCTTGACTAAGGACCCCCACTTGGCTTGTCCTCAGAGCTGTCAGGAACTGATTCCCTCAAATACATGGTTGAGGTTTTTCACTGAAAGATGTTAGTGATGGCTAATGCAATGCTTTCTGCTACTTTAAACCTTCTGACTCACACCTTGGAGAAAAAGATTCACTGCACTTCTGCTAACCAAATATGTTTAAATGCATATATAAAACCACCGGAATCACAGCAATTTGGAACATGTATCATATATTTTAATTTAGGCATAGTCTATCATTTCATGACATAAAAACAACCCTAAAGAGACATGTTCTATCCAGGGGGGGAAAAAAATCTTGTGCATGGAACTGGGAATTCTGTGATGCTTGTCCAATTGGGACTGTATGAGGAAAGTATTATTTATCTGTTTACTGAGGGGAGAAATTGATATAAATGGTATTTGGCAGACACTTTTATTCATATCAACTTACAGAACTGAATATTTATGCATTTTCATATGCATGTTTGCTACCTGGGAAACAAGCCCATGACCTTGGTTTTGTTAACCCCTTCTCTACTGGATGTTAGTTACTTTACTTTTACTAAATGGGGGCAGTGGTAGCTCAGTGGTTAAGATACTTGACTTATTATCGGAAGACTCTCCATGGTCAAGTTGCCACTCTTGGGCCCCTGAGCAAGGCCCTTACATGCCATCATATCACTAAAACAGTATATCACTATGACACTGATGTCATCATTGATGTAAGAACAAGCATACTTGGAATGCTGGGAAGGAAGCATTCCCACACACTGAGCTCACTCTGACAAACATCTGAGCTCTTCACTTTATAAAAGAGTAATCAAAAGAGGGGTGTTGTTTGGCACTATCTAGTGTTACACAGGCATTGTTTATAGGACAGCTCACTCTCTAACTGTCTGGATCTTGTGGCAGCTTGTAGGTTGGAGTGTGTCAAAAATGGTCTGGGGCTCTTGTGTGGTCATGAGGGGGTCTGATGTACTCACCTGCATGTCTCTGGCCCTGGTTGTTCACGGGGTCCATGCCTTTCATTCCACTGTCAAACTGGTATTGTTTCCTGAGAAGACTTGAGCATTTGCCCCCCACCCCGAACACACACACATACACACACAAAAAGCTCAGACTTATATTACTAGTTGGTTTGACAAGATGGCTGAATTCTGACGTCAAGTTGAATTTTCTCCCAGCCATAATCCCCCTCTACCATTTGAATGTTTTGAGTACTCTTACCTGTATCATATTCTTTTTGGCAGATGCCTGATGCATTCAGATGGGTCAGCGCTACCTAAGGGTAAATTATTATGTTAACGTGATCCCTAGGTCACACCCTTCTTAGCCACACATGATTGCATCTTTTCATAGAAACAAGGTTCAGCAAGTTGCATTCCATTGCAAGGATTGATGGAATGGTGCGGAGGTTGTTTGTGAGGGGCTTCAGCTGACCAGATAGACCTTCACTTCAGTCTTACTGGAGACCACCCACTGTACTCCCTCTTCCTGGAACTGCAAAGGAGGCCCCTTATTCACCACCCTGCACATCCCACCTGTTTTTCAGTTCTCAGATGTCTTGCATCATACCTCAGTGCCTACACACACGCACACAGTAACAGAATCACCATATTAAAATGTTATGTTTTAGGTATGGGGAGGGTATTAAACCAAAAGCTCTTCATCATTCAAGCGTTTCATTATACACAAACACTCCTGTTCGTTCTGCATAATCTTGGTGTCGCCTCATGGGCATGCATTTGATCTTTCTGAACTAACTGCCTTTTACCATTATTGTCTAACAGTGTGTTGGAAGTTAATATGCTACATATTTATTAATAAAATGCACAAAAATAATAAGGTATGTTATTTCCAATCGGTGTCAAATGATATGTTGCTTTGGTGCTTAACAAAGCACCCTCAAGTGAAGGGCAAGTTTACTAGTGGTAATGTTAGCCCTGTATCTGAAACTGAGTAGGTGCTGCGTCATACAATATTGTCCTGCTTTACTTTCCTTTTAATGATCTACTCCCAGGCATACATATATAGACCACGTAAGAGGCCACAGACTCCTCACACACCACACTAAATGCTGGTGATTCCTTCAATTCCCTCCATGCCACCTCCAAACATTTCCGGGGGACTATAACAGTGAGCAGATGAGCATGGTGGAGGGTATGAGGGGAACGAAGAGCAGCTGACCAGAGGCAAGGCGTACCAGCCCAGAGGGGCCCAGGCACCTTCAGCAGTCGTGCCCAGAATGACGAGGACAAGAATGGCATGAGATTGGTGGGAGATGTTTTCTCCCCCAAGGCTCCTCTAAGCATATGTCTTCGAAAGCCTTGAAGAATATAACTCCTGAACTAATCAGTTTGTTGGACTTTGAGCGATTACTTCATCCGTGTCAGCTTCACACTGCAGATAAGCTGATGAATGCGAGAATTCCTTGAAAGGCGGCCTCACCTGTGTGTCTGTAAAAGGACTCTTGTTATCTGTGTAAACATGACCCCACAGGCACAGTTGTTACCAGCTCTCAAATAAAGAGAGCAGTGCTTTTGTGGGACTCTGGAAATGGAGAAAGAGGGAGAGAGAGAGCGGGGCTGAGACACGAGGTAGTACACTGGGTCTTGTAAATGTTCCAGATATAGAGTGCACAAGCAAAAGGAAAGATTAAGCTTTTTAAGACAGGCCTTGATGTAAGGGCTAGTGGTCGACAGCTCAGTGTGTGTCTCGGGTCTCTTCCTCCCTCTCTCTCTCTCTGCCTTTGTGCTGTGCGGCTGAACATGCAGCGTCGGGGGACACGGTGCTACACCAGGCTCTGTGTATGGTATGTATGCTGATGGTATATGTTTGATCCCCAAACAGTCTAGCTAGGTGTTAGGATTTGCTGCGAGGTTGGGGTCATGATTTAAACGTGTGGATGCATCAGAAATGATTGTTGGTCTCTGTTGGTTGAAGCACTCTCAGCCTGGAAATAACCCTTTGAGTTGTGATTCCTTTTGTTTTGTTTGAACTGATATATTCCTCCTTTGATCTGTGACTAACTAATGTTTTGTTCTTTCATGATTTAATGTTTTCTCACCATCTCCCCTCTGTAGGCCTCCTTTGAGAAGAGGAAGTTCTTTCACATTTCGAACACCAGGTCCCCAATGGGACTTCAGCTTGGTGAGTTCACCATCATTTATGCCTCCCTGTCTCTTAGGCACATTCAAATGCATTGTAGTAAGATCCTAAGAATAGGAATTCTCGGGACTGTATCATGCATGCTATTTAAGCACAAGACCTTGGTGGAGGATTAAAGTGCAGTACGGCTGATGTGTTTGTAAAGCGACCCGTGCCCCTTTCCCACTATGGACAAAAACAAGAGACCTTGAATCATGCCAGGGAGTGTGTTTGAGTTTTTGCGCAAAGAGTACCTGTCAAAACTTCCTCTTCCTCTCATGTGACACAAACAAGATCCGTGTGTGTCTGTGTGTGTGTGTGTGTGTGTGTGTGTGTGTGTCTGCACGTGTTTGTCTATGCGAGTGTGTGGTATGTCTTGTGGGGGAAAGTTTTCTTCCTGTTTTACATTTTAGCCTTAGTCACATGTGACAGCAATGCTCTGGTCATTCTCACTCTACCTCTTCTGTGGTATTCTGTTAGCTTCAGGATTTAATGTTTTACTCTTGTGTTGCCTTTCCCTTGGAGGTCATAGTCTAAACCTTACCTGTTTTCTGTTGAACGTGCAGGCACTGATTTGATCTCAAAGTTGTTAAATTAGAGATATCTTTTTTTTAAATGTAAATTTGTCTTGATATATATTTTGTTTAAAGTTCTTATTTAGGCCCTAATGCTGCAAAAGTCTGCAAAAAGTGCCCATTAACAGAACTGTTCTTTATGGGTCATTTGATCACACTTGCTACTGATCTTGGACTGATAGGTATTCGTTAAGCACAAGAGTTGGACATTCCCAAATGTCCCAAGGACTTATTAATCTAAAGTTCTCTCTCTGTGTTGTTGCAGTTGTATTGACATGCATTTTGTTTGTTGCGCAGCAATAGCAAGTGGCAAACATGCTTTTTTTAACATAGGAATTATCACCAGCTGGTTGTCATACATGACTTGTAGGCATTTTGCTCATTGTTGTAAGATTGACAAAAGGAACAAAAAATGATTCTAAAGTTGAAATGAGAGAAGGATTACTGCATCAGGTATTGTAAACCAAACGAAGAAAACAAGTAAAGTCAACTTTTAAGTGGTGTCTATAAATATCAAGAGTAAAAATACTCTGAAACGTAGCCATATCATACCAGTTCTAAGTGTCTGTATCTGTCCGACACTATTGTTAAAATGTTCTTTCAGACACACATTAGGGTATAGTACGATTATGGAATCCTGTTAAAGACCCTTGCTGTGTTCTGTTGTTGCCAAATCCACCATCCTATTTGGATCTTCCTTTATCATGCTATAACTTCCAACTTGGAAGCTTGAGGGCAAACACATGCTTCCTGCAAGACATATGAAGCTAGCAACTCTCACATCACTGGACAGCTGAATGCACATGAAGGAGTTCCGAGTTCTATCCGCAACCACACGCACAGACACACAACCCTGACTGGCCAGCATTGGATTGGTTGGAAGACAAGGCCATTATTCCTGCCCAGAGATCAGCATTCTTGGATATAAGATCAAACAGGACTTCACAACTGCTTGAGGCATTATATCCAAAAGTAAAACAATATTGAAAAAATGGTATCCATATTTTATATTCTTTGCAAGCCAAGTTAAAAGTATCCAACAAGTGAGACTAAAAGGTCGCCGGTGTTTATTTAAAACATGACCGCTTTACATCAGGTTTAGTTTTTCACTAGACAAAAGTTCTGTCCCAGAGTGATGACATCAGCAGGCCAGACTAATCCTTTCTTATGAGCTCTAATGCCATTGCGTGACTCTGTCCCAGCTGATGCAGATAAAGAGCTGATTCTCTGATGCCTCTAGACTTCTTTTTCCCACAGTGCTCCCTGCCTTCTCCGCAGCATAATAGAATTAACATAGCTCCCATTCCTCCTGGAGCAGTTAAGTGCCATTTGAAGTAAAGGTAAACTGGTTTCTGATTGAGACCAGAGAGCAGGAGGCTAGATTGTAAATGGAATAAAAAGACTCTGGGCATTCCACATTCTGTGAAGGCCAAGTGAAACTCTATCCATCATTCATCCGAGGAGAGAGGGAGGGGAAGAGGGAGAGAGGAGGTGCAGGGCGGGGGGGCTGCTTCATCCTGTGCCAAAATGATTGCTTTGAAATCCAGGACTCTGTTTTCTAGAATGCTTATACACATTAGCTCATCACATGGGACTCATTAAATGTCCAACTGAAGCTTCATTATTTCACCTTCAAGAACTTGTTGAGGTAAAAGATGTGTATGTAACTTTTCCCCCACCACTGGCTCGCCCTTTTTATGTCTTCGCAGCAATCTCTTCAAAGGTGAATAACAGGAAGACTCTTTGATGTGGGAACTCTTCCATAGGCCATAAGTTAAGGCAGATTGGGGAGCTTCAGGGATAATAATTCATTTAGCAAGCATATTCGCCAATTTCCTTTGACAATATGCATGAAAGATGGTCTTTGAGCTTCTGTAATGCTGAGAGTATGTGTTGGATTTCCTGACCCATGCCAAAATGCACATGAAACTTCAGTCTAAGGGTAATTACAAGAGGATTTTCCATTAGTGTCTGTATGTAACACATACATTTTTCAGAGCATAGTTTTTGGACATTTTCAGTTCCATGTATGATGTGGTGCTGTTTTTATCAACGGGCTATGTTTTTGTTCTGTTAACTGTGTGCCCTTAGTATTTTGGTCTGACGACAAAAGCACCCAGGAAACCAGATTATTTTTGTATCCCATTCCCTAAGTAAGGCAAGATAAATGTTCACATTTATTTAAAAAAAAGAAATTGGTAGAGTATTTTGCGCAGTTTATTCTAGTGTCTCTAGATAACATAAATAAGTGCTTGTGCTGAGAACTGCCAACTCCCAATGTGGTAATTTCCTATCAAACTCAGTTGAGTGGTAAATCGAGATAGAAACAAATGCTTAATTCATCCAGCACAGGGAAAGTATACAACAGATTTGCTTTCTGTGGCAATCCTGTGAAAATGTCCATCAGGCGTGCTGTATATTCAGGCCACAGAACCCCCTGTGCAGCTGTTTCCATTTGAATCCTCCAGGCCATGGCGATAAACAGAAGGAGGGACCAGTCCCAGGCGGGTGGGGTGAGAGTGAGGGTGTCCCTCCTCTTAAACAGGTCCTGTAGGTTGTGCTATTGTTTGAAATAAGTTTGTTACAATCTTTATTTTTTATTTTTCCCCCCCTCTTTGAAGTTTGTAAGAATAAATTTGTTAGGGTTCAATTGGCTTAGGGATGGTAAAATTAATTTGGAACTAATGGCTAGCTAAACATTAGGAATATGCACAAACCCTTTTTGCTGGTATTGTTGCAGTAAACGTTTAAAATTCATGATTCACTTAAGCAGATGCTTTTAAAATTATTGACTTTTTTTTTCAATATCTCTCACTCAACACAAACGTTCACTACTTGTTTCTTTTTTTTTTCTTTTTTTTGGCACATTTCAGATTGCTTGCTTATTTGTATTCTAATTTATCATAACTATCCACTAAGCCTTTGTTTCAAAATGGGATTATCTTCATCTCATCAGTCCATTCATAGTCCACTTAACAATAAATAGCCATAGCAAATGAAGACTGAGTGTGGAATAGTTTTAAAGCCATATCAGTGTCCTGTCCTAGCCACTTACTTCAATGTTTAAGATGGGCAGTTTAACCTAAAATGTTCTCTGAATATCTGATTTTCTGACAGTAATAGAATATGGAACAATACACTTTTAAAAACTATTTATAAAGACCTAAACCTTTTACTCTGTGAAATGCTCAACACTGTGTCCTTGGCATCACTGTCTCAGCTGTGGTCTACTAACTCTGTTCTCCACTTAAGGCTTAGTGTTAATGAGGTACTCACAAATGGGTAATATCACGTTTTTGGGCCTCGGGCAAATATGGTGGGATTGGCCTCTTCTCCTCCACTTGTTTGTCTTCAGAAGTTGAGGATGAGGTTTTGTCAGCTTTGTAAATGTGTAAAGCTGTAATTGGGCCACCACTTTAAACCATCCTGGCCAGTCTCATGTTACCAGTCTTGTGGAGTGACTTGTTATAGTGGGCCAATTTGAAGGTTACACTTTTAACTGCCAAGTCTCAGAAAATACACCCACACACACACACAATCATGTAATGCACACAATCATGCACTTAGATGCTGAAACCTCCTGGCGGTAATAATTCTCTTCTTGATGTGGATGGGCCCTCCTTTGGGGCAATTGTACACCACAACAATGTGTGCATTGAGTAGACACCCAGCCTTCAGGCTACTGAGTCCAAAGCAGCAAATGAGGGATATATTGAGTGAGGATTATAGTCTTGTCCTGTTTGGTTCTAGAAGCATGGTTGTCCAGAAAATGTGCATATTGGGAAAATGGCGTAAGAAAAGCTTGTTTTCTCTAAGATAGCTTGTTTGAATATTGTGTGTCTATGTCTGTTTATTGAATTGTAATGACCTTGTACCTGTTCACAGAAACGGAAGCGTCGAGAGAAGGAAGATGATGCAGTCAGTCTGTGCAGCTTTGATTTTAAGGTGAGTGGAACAGTAAAGTGGCGCTAACCTAAAGTGAAAGGGTTATTTGTGTTCAGAATAAGAGCTTCACCCTGAACCAGCTTTTTTGGCTTAAAGTCCAAAGTGCACGCACCGGACACAAATCAACAAATTGGATCAAGAGTATCTGGCTTTATGCTATAATTAGCCTGCTCCTGAAAAATGATCAGCAAGGAGGGGAAAAACAATCCCGTCTCCCAAAAGCATCCTAGACTGTAAAGACATTGTAGCGCAAGCACTGCTTTAAGTTCTTTCTCTGTTAAGATCATCTTAACACTCGTTTGTGTAGCAGTGCGCTTGTTTGTTGCACCAACCAAGGCAAGGCAGCTATACACTTCTAGAATTGAATCTCTGGACTTTCCAAACTTAATTTGTACCGTCATCTCTCAGAAATGTAAATCGTATATGATTTATGTGAAGCCATTTGTTTGTAAATATTTTGGACCATTTTTGGACCATTCAAAATGATACTGTAATGAATGGGAAGGTTTCATGCTCATACCTTCTTATAAAGAAGGGCCTCCCCACCCATCCCGTCCCAGTACATTGGCGTGGGATGGTGAGTTTCCTTATACTTTAGTTATAGCAACAGTAACTATTGTGGCAGTTTTGGAATAGACTGCTGTCAGCACACCCAAATTAATCCCTCAGACAGACAGTGAAAAGAGAACCCTATTTTGTTGCATTGTCCTTGCATGCTACACTGTTTTCAGTCAAGTCAATTTTTTGTAATGTTTAGCGTCTACTTTATTAACTATACATGTAATCTGAAACCAACTCCTTATTCCTCCAGCTCAAGTTTCTTAGAGCCAGTCTATTTTGTCTTGCAGTGATCCAGTGTGGGCTAGATTTAATGTATCAATTTAGAGTGATTTAATATTGTCTCTGGGGAGCTGGCAAAAATACAGCTTTATTAAATCACTATCCACCAAGTAATCTGTCCACCAAATCTGAAGAGCACAATTGACTGTGTGAATATTTAAACCACTCAAGATTAAGGGGACTGTATTCTGGACCCCATCTTCCACCCCTTGCTCAAACATGCTGACACACACAGACACATATGTGTACAAAGCCTCATAAGAGTGCTGTGGGAGGGGCCATCATCAGGTGTTCCTGCCACTTTTATAGTATTGCTTCCTCCTGCTTAATTTTAAGGGTCAGCAAGAATGAGTAAATTGATCATCATTGCTAACACGGTTTGTGATGAGTGGTAATTCTTTAAAAACCTGGTTATATATCAGACTTTAAACATCCTCCACACACACCTGCACTCATGCAGGTGCACAGGTTTCAGACCCAGACAAAATGATGGTTATCGGTGTCAGAAGACTACTGGCACCCACACTTAGGCTTACATTTTTACAGAAAAAAAAGAAACATATGCCCATTGAATAGTGTGTTCTGATCAATTCTGTGTTTATCATCTTGACAAATTAAAGTTTTCACATAAGTGCACATCAGCACAGAAACAATGACTTATCACTGTTAATTGTGTTTACAATTCTGAATTGTCATAGCAGGCAAGCCAGTTTTTGTACTGCTGTTTGCATGTAAATCTTTATTTAGAACTACCTCTCTTCTTGATGTTGTAATGCCTGTATAGTGAAGCGCGTCATAGAGTTTAGCACTTAATCCGGCCGTCTTCCCACTTACAAGGTGTGTTCAGTGTGTTTTCACTTTCAGTATTTACAATGAAATGTTGTAGACAAGAATTGTGTATAATCTTGACCAGCCTTGGTTCTGCTCTGGGTGGGGCTGAACAAGGCTGAAAACAAGGTGGCTGAGGCAGCCTGGGGGGTTGAGAGAGGACCAGGCAGACAAAATGTGAAAGAGGAGGTCAAACACGAAGCGCTGTGTCCAAGTCTTCCCATGATGGGTGAACAAGCGACTGCAATGTCAAAATTCAAAATTTATTTATACAGTGCTTTTTACAACAGATGTGGTCACAAAGCAGCTTTACAAATGTCCAAGTCCAAGCCCCCAGTGGGCACGCCAAGGGACTAAGTAGCATGAAAAAATTCCCTAGAGCATGAGGAAGAAACCTTGAGAGGAACCGAGACTCAAAGGGGGAGCCCATCCTCCTCTGGCTGACAATGGACATCACAATAACAGTTTAATGAGAGAATTTTTTGTTTTTTAATGAAATAAGCAATTTACATTGTGGTCATATACACTGTCCAGATTTGTCTGGTGTCCTTCCACCTTTGCCAATTGCTTTGTGCCCCTTCCAGTTTGCCCATACACGGAGTCATATTTATCTGTAAGTTGATCATTATGTTCTAAAATAATGCGTGGTCACTGTAGATGGATGATTACTCATTCTTTTTTGCGGAGTATATGTCTGTTGTGAAGAAATTGATCATATTAGCGTAATACCAGTAATTGGATCAGTCATGTTATGAATCAGATGTGTTCGAAGGTCTGTGGTGAAATCTGGTCTGTGGTTGCAATACTTGTGATATGATGTCATTATGGGGGGCGGCCGGGATTTCCTTCAAAAGTAACAGTCCTATATGACGTCCCTCTGGTCTAGAGTACCTCATGTTACAGCAGAGGGCAGCAGTCAGCCTGCTGTGTAATCCCACCATCGGCAGTGTTGTCAGGATGAGATGAAGGACCTTTAATTAATTTCCAAATGATGTTCAGCTCCGAACATAACCAGTGGCTGACCTCGTCCCAGGCAAGCACGACTGCAGTGACTCAAATGCCCATATGTGTGGGAGTTGGGAGGTGTGCATGGTTGTCATTGCTGTTTCACAACCATTTCTCCAGCTGTCCCAGGTGTCTAGGTGTTACCCTGCAAGAGGCTCAAAGTGAGAGAGTGTGCAGGTTCAGCCATGTCTGCTAGGCAAGATGGCTGCCACACCCCTTGTCAAAACAGGACGCAGCCTTTCCATGAGTGATGAGTGAAGTGCGGAGGCTGTGCTGCTCTGTGGCTGACTTGTTTCTCTCGTCAGCCCCACTGTTTCACCTAGCATGCAGGCTCCACTTTAACCAGGCACTTAATGAGAAATGAATGAGTGGGAAACTTAATGAGTGGGAGCAGGATGAAGTATTCTTTGATGGGGAGGATGTAATGGCTGCTCCCGTTGGGATCCCAGCACAAATCCGCCGCCCTCTTCCCCGGTGTGCACTGTCACACTTCACTATTGACACAGCGGGTGAGCAAAGAGCTGCTCAACTACTGTCCTCCATTTGCTTAGAGCACACTCACAAGCCTTATTTACACCATTTTACACTTAGCCTACATGTACATACACAGTGCACTGGTCCATTTGCACAGCTGAGATTCCTGTTTCTCACTGTGTGGGAAAACTGCACGAAATGCCCCAGAGATTTTTAGGTTAGTTTGTCCCAGCTTGCAGTGGGTGCAGCACACCTCAGGGGTCATTTTTGTCCTCCATACAAATGTAGATGAACCAGTTGTGCAGTATTGTGTGCAGAGTCTAGATTGAGGGAAATGTTTTTTGCAAAAGGGGTTCTTTTTTTTTTGGTGTGGCTGCATTCGGTTTCTCACTTCTGTACTGTGAAACCTATTGTTACCTTTGGACCAGACGCCTCCCACCCTCCCTCCCTTTAATCAGTACACAGAGACCAGTGAGAGGGGTGGGTGCATGGTTTACTTGAGGGGTCAGGGGGGTAAGTCTGTGTGTGTGTCAGTCCTTACACATACAAACGTTGATTGGTATTTCTATTATCACTCCCCCATCCCCAGCCTGATGAGAGGGTGATAACGACTCCTTCATTAGGCAAATTTGAGTAAACACATGCCTGCCCTTTGTACTTTCCAATCCCCTGACAGAAACCCCTGTCCCAATCCACTTCTCCAGGTCAAGTCCCATTTTCACTCCTTTACATTAACCTTCATCACTGCTCATGTTTTAGCAATAAGGACAAAATGGAAAAACCTATTAGCTATTTGTTTGAGAGTTGTAGAACCTGTTGACTTTGTGTTCTAACCATGAATTGCTGAAAAAAGGTCACAGAACAGTAGTTTTGATTTGAATGACAGAAAGCATGCTAAATGGACTTGTATGTATATTGGAGGGTGTGGTGATGTTACTTTAAGTCAAAACTGAGTAGCAGCAATTATAAACAGTTATCCTTTAAATGGAAGGTTTAATGTAAAACCACACTATCAGATCTCAACCTAAAAGGTAGTTTTAGCTGTCTTTTTAGCTTCAAGCCCTTAATTTATATGAATTCTCTCTAAACTACTAATTTTCCAAACTACTCAGTGAACTGCTAGACATCATCTTGTATTAAATTCCTATTCATTCCTGTATGTATAGTAGACGCAAGAGTGTCTTGGTGTTTCTTAGCTAACCTCCTGCCCATTTCAGGTCGTTTTGCTTACCCCACCTCTGGGTGGGGTTTATAATTTAGTCCCCTCCTTCTTAGAATATCTATATGACTTTTGTGTTCCTCCCACATCTACAGAACAAAGTAAGAGGTTGTCAGCGCATGCTGAATATGAGCGTGCTGGTGTGTAGTAGTGAGGCAGTGCCGCCGAGGCAGACAAAATAGAATTAGAGGGGCAAAGACTTTTTTTTTTTTTTTTTACCCCCTCCTAGAGCTTTTTTGAAGAATAAGTGGATTATTTCTAACTCTTGGAAATAGCAGAAACATACCAGTGGATTTTATTGAAAGAAATGGTGGCTTACGATGAACCTGGTGTGGTGCCTATCAAACGGACTCTACAGAAGATAGACTACCAGAACCAGGCTTGCAAAGAACTTGAGGTAAGCTTAAGAATGTTAAAGCTGGTATTGTACAGCTTCAGCTGGTTTGTGGATTTTCACCTTTCCTGTTCTGTACAACAGGACCGTCTTAGACGTTTCTTCACAGGATGTTATCGGCTAGTCAGAACCTTGCCCTAGTCTTATCTGAGTATTGTCCTCTGAAAGGTGTAAGTGCTACACAGGTGTGTTTCTTTAAGGTGTGTGTGTGGGAGTCCATCCAAAAGGGGACAAAGGTCCTCTACCTGTGGTCCCAGTTTTAGGTGATTCTGACTGGCTGGTCATGAGAAGTCTAAGAGTATTGCTGTTTTGATGCTTTTCTGTGCCAAACTGGATACGCCTGAGCAGGTAGTTAGATTGCCCGGCCACGGACCTGCATAGCAGCTAAAGCAGGTCTGCGGCGGACAGGGTGCCCTCGGGGAGCACATGCCAGGCTCAAAGCTTTCCAGCAGCTCCACGTCTGTGTGCGAGTGCAGAAGTCCATGGCCCAAGTGTGGGGAAGTGCAGTACTGCTGCCAGGAAAGGGGATCTAGAGAAAGCACTACTTCGGTGCTTTGGGCTCTACTTCCCATTTGCGGTTTGAGTTACCCTGATTCGGAAGTGTTAAGACAGAAGAGGTGGAAAAGTGAATTTCTGAATGAGAAGTCAGAAAGAATAGTGAATGTGTTGAGAAATTTTGGAACATTTTGAACATTTATTAAGTAATAGTTACATATAGTAATAGTTCTATGGGCCTGTCTTCTGCTTCAGCATTTTATTTATTTATTTATTTTAAACAGTGTTTATCAAAAATGACCTCCTTTTTGATCAGAATTTTGCATTGCAAATCCATGGTCTGTCAGCAGGGGACTAGATAGGGACAAGGAAGATTCCCCACCCCCTTTACCACCAGTCTGGACAACAGTAGTGTAAACTACTATCAGGTAGGGGGCTTCCAGGGCCTGGGGCCTTGCAGCTCCATCTCTCCTGGGAGCTCTGTCATAGTCAGCAGAGCCAGAAATAGTTGTTCCTATCAGGCAGCCTGTTTGGTGCTCTTTACACAAAATAATATACATTTGAGTGAGAGTATTCATTTTATTATTACATAGCAGTCTAAAATGACAGGAAAAAATGCAGTCGGTGGCTGAAGCCTTGCCAAGGTTTATTTAAAGCCACTGATCTCATCAGTTTGTTAAAATCTCAATCATCTAATTTTAATTTACTAAGCGACTTCGAAATCACACTTTCAGCCAGCCATGTTACTCGTGACAGTCTTGGTTTTGTTCTTTTGTTTCTTTTATTGTGGGTGGTTTGTGGGGACCACCAGTGAAGGTTCAAATGTAGTCTGCTGTGTTTGCTGGCCAGACAGCAGAGGAATATCAGTATGAGGTGGCCATTCTTCGCCTGATCCATTAGAACTCCGAGTGGTCTTGTGGTCCCTGGACAGCCAAGTACAGGTGGACCTCAATCGCGGTTCCATGTAATGTAAACTAGTGGATCTGCTCTATAGCTGTTTGTACTACTCTGAGCCTGAATAGTGAAACTGTTCATCAGTCTCATTGAAGCAAGCTGGACACAGTCTCTCATACTGCTCTGGTAAGCAAGCCAAGTGGCCACAATTTAATAGTGCATTTCAAACAGAGTATACACATGGCCATAAAGTCATTGGAGTATACACATGGCCATAAAGTCATTGGACTTTAAAGATTTTTTTCGATCTTCTTACCCCTCCCCTCCCCTCCCTTCAAGCCCTGGAGTGTGTTAGGACTGTGGTTACAGTGTAAAGTAATCCCACTGGGACTAAAAGTGTGAAGTCATTTCTTCGGGTCTTCAGGTCTACTTTGCTTTGATTCCCCCCTCCCTGTCCCTCATCCCCCAGCACGCTCTGATTTGTTGAGGTTGGCTCAAGTCCCAGGTGTGTTATGGGTGTTGGGCTGTAAAGCCACCGCCCACCCGTACCCAACCCCCGCTGAGAGGTTCAGGTGTTCTCCCTCTCACGCGATAAGACCTGCAGGGCCTGTCCCAACACGAGGCCATCTACCTTACTCGAAAGGGAGGGAAGGAGGAAGGATGGAAGAGCATTGTGGAGGGGGAGGGGGAGGGGGGGGATTTAAGTGCTGCTTGTTTACCAGACCAGGGTCTCTCCCACCTCCTGACTCACTGGTGTCCCCTCTCTCACACACGGAACACTCATACATCATCTACAGAGCCCAGTCTCTGTTTAAAGTGACTTAAACAAGACAGCGGGGAGTTGGTGTGTCTCTTTCCTGTAGTTAGAGCACTTCACTGAATGCTGTGTGCACATGGGACAGCTGAGAGTGGAGTCTTGCGCATTCCACAGATGACTGCAGACCCCCTGATCTCTAGGGCTGAAGTCAGAAAGGGCCCTTTGTGCTCCTCCCCCTCAGTGCATGTTGATGGGTCTTCCTCACGTGATGCGCCCAACAGCTGCTGCCTTTGGGGACCCCGGCTTCTGCCTGGATGTCTGCAGCTCATGAAACGCCAGCCAGTCTGACCTCAGGTCCACCCCTACAGTTCACCCCCTCCTACAGCTCACCCACTCCTCTGGTCTGAGCCACTGCCAGGCATCTGAATGATGGCCATGCGATCTGAAGGAAAAATGTTTCCTGTGACTGGTTGTGGTCTTCTTAGTCAGCCTTCAGGCTCTGTCCTTTGTTTACCAGCCCCACTCTGATTGTGTCAAGAAGCAATTAATGAAGTCAAAACTAATCCAGATTCACCCATTGTTTGTTCCCCACCTCTCTCTCTCTCTCTCTCTCTCCTCGATCTTGTGCAGGAACCCAGTACTAAGCGCGTGCGGCCCTTGGGCCGAGTCACCTCGCTGGCGAACCTCATCTCCCCCGTGAAGAATGGGGCCGTCCGTCGCTTTGGCCAGACCCTGCAGGCATCGTTCCGTGGCGACGGGCGGTCCCCGAACGTGCTCCAGCAGAAGGCCTGCAGCAAGGCGGCGGCGCCCACCCCGCCCAAACGCCGCAACAGCACACTCTGGTCTGAGACCCTGGATGTGCACCAGAAGGGAACCTTCTCCACCAAGGAGATCAAGAGGCAGGAGGTGAGTGTAGCCACAGAAAGCAGGCAGAGCAGTCCATACGAGTAAATCCCTAACCCCCCTTTCACCTCCCAGCCTGACTGTACTGAATCACACTTATTAAACCCAACAGGCTTGGAAGCTTTTCTGTTCCTCCCCTTTCTCTCTTGCTTTTTCTGGGCCTAGCTATGTTTATTTGGCACATACTCTGGCTCGGAGGAGTGGAACGGAGGATTGAGTTTTTCATGTCTCAGGCCAGACGTTCCTAGTTTACATGGAATTGCTAGCGTCACGTACCAGTCTGACCCTTTCAGGCCAGACATTGCAGCAAAGAGTGTGGCTGAGGGAGGAGGGCAAAAAATTTAATTCATTCAAACTGATCTATTAGAAGCATTTCTTGCATTGGTCTTTTTAGGGTTGTTAACCTTTTTATTACTAATGTCAAGATAACGCCTAGTTTTGTTTATATGTATGCAGGCAATTTTTGAGCTGTCTCGAGGAGAGCAGGACCTGATTGAGGACCTCCAGCTTGCCCGCAAGGTTGGTACTCATTACGACTAGCACTTCTGAAAGCCAGAATCCAGACGTTGTGTAACATATTGGCTGTGCTCTCCTACAGCCTGAGTCTTGTTTAAGGAACGTTACAGTGGACTGTTAAGAACTAATGTATGGGTTCTTTTTTCACAGGCATACCACGACCCTATGCTGAAATTGTCAATCATGTCCGAAGAGGAGCTCACAGCCATCTTTGGAGATCTGGACGCTTACATCCCACTCCATGAAGGTGAACATTTAAATTTATGGAATATAGCATTCACAGAATTTAGCGAAAACGTTTGAATATAACACCACCACATTGTGCGTCTGTGTCTGTATGTCTGCCATATGCAGGGACCCTAACACCCACTCTCCCCTCTGTTTCCTTTTAGATCTGTTGGCTCAGCTGGCTAAGGCTACAGGCCCTGATGGCACAGTGGGAGAGATCGGCCAAATCGTGGTCAACTGGGTAAGTGTTGTATGGTCACTCTCCTTCCTCTCATTATGTTTGAAGTAGCACCAAAAGGGGTGAAGTTTATCTGACTTCCCCTGCCCCTCCAGCTGCCCAGGCTGAACGCCTACCGGGCGTACTGCAGCAATCAGCTGGCAGCCAAGGCCCTGTTGGACCAGAAGAAACAGGACCCGCGGGTCCAGGACTTCCTGCAGCGCTGTCTGGAGTCGCCATTCAGCAGGAAGCTGGACCTGTGGAGCTTTCTGGACATCCCCCGCTCCCGTCTGGTCAAATACCCGCTCCTGCTCCGAGAGGTCCTACGACACACGCCGCCAGAGCACCCAGACACCGCCAGCCTCGAGCAAGCTGTGAGTAGATAGAGAAGCACAGAGAGGGCGAGACAGACAGCCAAACAGAAAACAATGAACTGCAGCCACACAAGGGAATGAGGCTTTATTTAAAAAATGGAATTGTATGCTTGCAGGTGAGCATCATTCAGGGTGTGCTGTCTGATATTAACATGAAGAAAGGGGAGTCGGAGTGTCAGTACTACATCGATAAGCTTGAGTATCTGGATGACAGGCAGAGAGACCCACGCATAGAGCAGTGCAAGAGTCTGCTGTGCCATGGTGAACTACGCAACAAGAGTGGCACGGTGAGTCACCCACAGCTTCTTGATGAGAACGCTCTCTGACACTTTCGAAAGAAGGCAGCCTTGAAATAACTGGCTTTGAACTCTTAAGATTGGCAGTAGTGGTCCTTTAAAGACTTGTGGGGTGATGAGCAGAGTTCTCTGTGACCAAGCATATAGACTGTCCACCCAGCGGTCTTTGGCGCCTCACTAACCTTTCTGTCCCGCTCTTCAGAAACTGCACGTGTTCCTGTTCACCGAGGTCCTGGTCCTGACGAGGCCTGTGACACGCAACGAACGCCCCTGTTTCCAGGTGTACCGGCAGCCCATCCCCGTGCAAGACCTGGTTGTGGACGACCTGCAGGATGGCGACGTGCGCATGGGCGGCTCCTTCAGGGGTGCTTTCAGCACGGCTGACCGAGGTGAGGCTGGGCCCTCTGGCCCCCGAGCACACCTTCTTACCGCTCCACTCAGATGCAAGAGGGGTGAGCCCTCCGTAGTTCCCATGTGTCACTTGGTTATGTAACGGTACAAAACAAGATTACAGATTAAAAAGTCAGGTGTGTTTTTTTTATGGAATGTTATTTTTATTAATTTAAATATTTTTTTTTAATGCCTCTTTGCTTTCTTTGTTTGTTTGATTGAAGTGTTTATTTTTTAACGCAATATGCGTCTTTTTTTCCCCCTGATCCTCTTATAGCCAAGAACATCTTCCGCGTGCGCTTCCAGGACACAGCACAGGGCCAGTCGCACACGCTGCAGGTCAACGACGTCTTCCATAAGCAGCAGTGGCTGAACTGCTTGCGTACTGCCATGTCAGTCTACCAGAGTGAGGCCCCCACTGACGCCAGCTCCAAGCGCCGCTCCTCCACAGCATCCACCATCATCCACATGGAGGAGACTGACGAGAACCAGCCTCAGAGCGCTGCCTCGGCCCCCAGCTCACCACGGAGCGAACAGCCTCCTAGCCCCACGCCCTCAGTCACCTCCACCCTGTCTACCTCCTCCACCTCGTCCTCCTGCTCGTCTTCCTCTTCCACCTCACCTCGTAAATCCAAAAAAGACAAGCGTGCACTGTGCTCCTTGGGCAAGAGGAAGGAGACCATGGTGTAGAGGACTTGAAGATTCTACCAGGACTACACACACTGCAGGGAGGCGATGAGGCCTCGCCCAGTGGACTTGTATTTATGTGTGTGAGAACTGGTTCTGCAGCAGTGTTTTGTGTTACTGTCCTAAATGGCAGCTATATTACTACCCCGCCCAGCCCCCAACTCTAACCCATCCCACAGGGAACAAATCTGTACCAATGAGAGGCAGTATTCCTGAGATGGACCATGCAGGTCTCAGTGGATTGGTTCCAGGGCTTTTCTCTCACTCACTCGCACGCTCGCGCGCGCGCACACACACACACACACATTTACTCAGTGACTGTTGTGAGGGCGAGCAAGAGATCGCATACCTATCCCTGTTTACTGTTTCATTTGGTATTGTGCTGTTTTATTATTGATTTTGTTTGTAATTAATTTTACTTTTTTATATACACCAATCAAAACTTTACTGTAGCTCTTTTCATTGAAACAGCACTGTTTAGCTTTTATCTGGAAAATTTAAGATACACAAGAAAAGCAAAAAGGGAAGAACACTCACTAAGAAAAATCAGAAATCTGATAAATCAGAAACATCCAGTGGTTTGTAGAAGTCTAATGCACAGCTCTGCTGGAAGAGTCTTAGTTCAGTACATTCCTATCAGACTGTTTCATCAACCCAACCACTTTGGTTATATATGACCTATAATGGTCAAATAATTGTTTTACACCGTTGATCCAATAGGATTTTTTTTCTCTTTTCAAAAACCAAAAGAAATCACGGTGAAATTATTGTAATTGGCACTGTCAACAGATCAATATGTGGTATATAATTTTACTCATGTAAAATTGAAACTGAGCCATGTTGGCTTTTTGTTAAGAAAGCTGACTTCCCACCCAAAACAAGAAATGAATTTTTTTTTTTTTTTCAGTGTAGCATCTTGCATAGAGCTTTATTTGTGGAATCCTACCTGCATAAGCAGGCTGGACCATGGCATGTATATTTTTGTCTAAGCAGAGGTGTTCACTGGAACTCCTCGGTCTCTGATCACTGACTAGGAACTTGGATGTTGTATGAGGGCTCTAGCTACGTTAGTGCAAGAATTGACAGAAACGTTGAGTCATGTTGTGTAGGAGGAAATGGGCTTCAGTACCGTGCACTACAATTCACCAGCAGCCAATCTAGCTGCTGGCTTTTTGTTGTCTTGAATGAATGAAGCACGAATGCTCTGTGCACTGGTGAAAAGCCAGTGAGCATTGTTATTAAAGAAAGATAAGCATGTGAATAGAAAGATTAAATTGCAGAAGGTTGAAGAATGTCAGAATAGCATTAAATTAGTTTGTGTAGAAAAGAAAGGGACATGTTCAAGTTTGCAGTGGGCTTGTAAATGTGTGATTGTAAAAAGAAAAACAGTAATTAAAGGAACAATAAAAGTCAGTGTAAGAGTTGCATCTGAAAAGGGATTTTGTCCTCTTCTTTGTCATAAACGTTTTGCACATTTGACTGGAATGTAACTTGCACTATATACTGCAAGGCCAAAAAACAAACCAGTTTCACGCTATCACTGTACTGCCGCCCATGATCCAAAACGCCTGTTGGCAACTAAAGAAAGCGAGTCTCCATTAATTTAAACATTCTTACGTTTATCTCACAATCTCTCATTCCAGAGTTTTGGTCACTTACGATATTTAACACTGCTAATCTTCTGACGGAACCCTTGCAACGAATCGGCCGACAGGACACACTTAATGCGTCTACTAAGTCGCTTGGCATGGGTTTTAGCGGCACGCGTCTGGCGAACACTCCGAGCGGTTTTGTGAACGATTACGCTCAGCCCGAAGAATGCGATCGACTCCAGCTCGGCATGTCCTTAACTGGATGAGCTAATCGTCTAAAGCAGGACTCAGGACGCTTTGCTGGAAACACTTTTACGCGTGTATTCACTGCCTTTGCTGGGCTGTTGGCAGTGCCAGGTTTTTTTCGGGAGCTCTTGTTTTTTTATATGGAAATTGCATCATGTCTACCTTCTAGGGATAAGGGAATTCTTTAACTGTTTGCTCATTTTTGCCTCCCTGTTGTTGCCTATTTACATTAATGAAGATCTAATTTATGATGGCATATTCCGTCCTGGGTCAACCCATGGATACAAGCGTTTACTGGCCATTGACGTCTCCATGATGAAGGCCTTGGTTGTAAAGAAACACATACACTATTGTGGTTTACTGCATAGGAAGAAACACTACCTATTTGTGCTAAAAGGCGTGTAGTCAGAAGCTAACCACAAAGGACTGCTACTGATTGTTATTTTACAACAGAAAACAAACATTTACCACCAAGTCACTTCATTATATAAGGACGTATGAGGAAAACGTCAGAAAAGTATGTTGTAACTGATCCAAATGAAGGGTCGTTCGCTTCTTTAACACTTTGAAATAGAGAATGATGACTTGTAATGTGACAAGTTTGTAAGAGCAAATAAATCACTTTAAGGCAAGCCCGTACATTGGCTGCTGTTTGATTTACGCTCATGAATTCTCTAAACAAACGAAACTAGATTCTAATGCAGCCTGGCTGATATGTCGTTAATATGAAAAGCCGCAGTTGCACTCACATATGCACTTTTATATCGACTTCTTATGCAACATGGCAACTGGGAGACAAACGCGCAATACGCCGTTTCGGTTTAATATGCCTTTCAGCACAAAACACCTGCGAGAAAATACAAACTGATGGCAGCTAGATTGCAGTTTTCTTTCCTATCCATTTAGTGTGTACGACATGTGGTACAAAGGTGTTATTCAGTCATCGCTTTAAACTGCTGAACAGAGTGAGGTAGTGAATGACATGAGCAGCTGTGTACTGTAGTACTGTTGCAGCTCAAAGCCCTCTCTCACGTAAAATGTTGCAAGACCATTTTAGCCCTGAGGTTCCATAGACAGTAAATGAGTCAGCTGAATGTAGGAGTTGTTGTATTTCCCTTGCATGTCATGACTCACATACATCCACACACAGTCAGGACAACACAGCACCCATATCATTTTATAATGAGACCCAGAAGAGTGTGTGTTTCACACATAGTTCAGATTTCAATCCAATATATTCAAACTGATTAGAGAGATGGAACACCCCTTCTGCCCTTCTGAAATGCAATGCCTGGATGTCCAGAGGCTCAGGCCAAAGTGGTTCCATGGTAGAGACTGGTGCCCATGCCCAGAAAGACAGGAAGCAGAGGACCTGTTAACCTCTGGTGTTCGTAGGGAACTAGCCTGCCTCACCCTCACCTTAAATTTGAGAACTCTAGTTGCTTGTGAAGCACATGACACTATATTTGAAAGGGAAAGGCTTGAATCTAAGGATCAATTTGATGTGGTTTATGGTTTTGTTTCATTTGAATGTTATTTACTGGTTTGATTTCAGATGAAGAAAGCTGATAACTGTCATCTTGCTCTAACTTGCAACACTAGAAGTCGGGGACATTTTTTTCATATTGTTTTTTGTGGTTTTGCAATAATATTATTTGCAACTTTTATCTGTGTGTCTCAGCCAGCCACACCTTGGGAATTCCCTGGAATCTCCCATATTTCCTTTCTCTTGTTTCTTTGTAAATTAATGATGCTAGCTTAATGACAACTTCACTCTCCTGTCCATACAGATTCACTGGAATTTGTTTAAAAATCTACCCTTCTCTATGGCTGTTCCTTTGCATATTTAATGTGGAGCATTAACATAAAACCCTTTACAAGTGTAATGTTATAAAATGCCACCAGTATTCAACCAAAAAAAAAAAAAAAAGTAACGGTCACTACAGAAATGACTGCAAACAGGACCACACCCATGTTATCTGTCATCACTTTTTAACTGAGAACTTAAATTCACAGCTTGACACTGTTTAAAAGCAAATTTACAGAATATCAGTCTTGAGTTTTAACATTTTATCAGGTTTACAGCTTACAGCTACTGTATTTATTTAATTAACATCATCCTTATGTGGAATCATCCATGATTTTTTAGAGAGACTACCTTTCTCAGTGATTCATCTCCAGTGCCCACATCCCTTTGGTGACAGAGATATGGCTAGAGATCCAGTTGTTATTGTTAAAAAAACATAATGATTGAATTAAGTAAGAATACTTGCTGTTTTTTGGGGGTTTTTTTACATTTTTTATTTTTTGTTAGATACTCGACATATGTTGGTGACATTAGTTGACATATATGCTGACATAAATTAGACATATGTTGACATATGTTGTCTACCAGACCTCCCAGATATCAATGCACATTTCAAAAGAAATTCACATTTTCTGTTTGATAATATTTTCTATTACTTTGTACATTAACAAATCTGTGACACTCTCAGTGAGGGGTGTTTAGTGATAGAGCAGTAGCAAGTTTGTCTTTTGCCAAGCTTCCTGGTCTGCTCTTCTCTCACTTCCACAGCTGTGGGGACCAGCTCAACTATGCTTGCACAGCAAGAGTCTAACACATCTGGACCCTAACATTAGTACAGTCTGGCTAGGACAACATGTCCATCTGTCTGTTGGTCTGATTGTTTCTCTCTTTCTCTCTCCCTTTTCTCTTTAGGTGTATGCACTGGTTTTATTGCTTTATAATCAATGATAGGTACACAGGAAATTTCTAGTGCTACATTTTTATTTTTCAAAAAATAAAGTGATACAAAATGTTCTCATTTCTCCTCCTGGGTAGTCTGTGTCAGTTTTTCCAGTGTGTGTTCCAGTTTTAAGCACTGTCTGTCTGTCTGTCTGTCTGTCTCTCTCTCTCTCTCTCTCTCTCTCTCTCTCTCTCTCTCTCTCTCTCTCTCTCTCTCTCATCCATGCTCACTTTGTTTTCTCCATTCTTGAGTCCAAATGTTTTTTAAATCAATTGCCATCTGAGAAAGCCATTTGGGCTTCCAAATCCACATAACCCCTGCTGAACTGTTTTTCACAGGAACAGAATGGCCATGGATTATTACGGTTATTTGAGGGCGGAACATAAAGGAACAAAAATATTTGTGGGAAAACATTATTTTTTTACATTTAAAAAAAAATCTTAGATCCTTTTTGGAAATAAGATTTTACATAGAGTTGAAATAAGGACCTGTACAGCATTCAGTACAATCTATTTAAGTCTATTTTACCTACTGAGCTATATTTGTGTTGAGTCGATGAGTGAAATATTGAGGGTTTATTCTATGTGGCAGGCCCAGTGAAACCCACACCTGAGATAACTGACTACATTTCCTCTATTTTAAAGAAGTAATTTTCTAGAGGTTCACATACTTTTTTAATCTGACACTGATTGCTTAAACTGCCTCTCTGATAAAGATATGGCAATGTAAAATCTTGTGCATGCTTCTTGCTAATTAAGACTTTATTTATTAAATTTGTCATGCAGATGTATATTATAGATATTACATTTTACAACATGGTTTGGTGAAGCTTTAATATGTACATGTGGGGTATGAGAGAGAACTGGTCTGGTTTACTATGATATCAGTGTGTAACACGCCATAATGCGTTGCATAAAGAAGCATGTTTCAGCAATGATCTTCTCTTGAGGGTGTTTTCTGGAGGTTGTCTGTATTCTCTTTCTCAGCCTTAGAGGTGATGTTTTGTACACTGCTATTTGCAGTTTAATCGATTCATGGACAGAGGCTCAAGTTGCTGGTCGAATTCAGACAGGAGTCTGGTTTTTAGGCTCACCCTGGGACATGGTCATGTCACTGTTTCCAAACAAATATCAGTAGTGATTGACTAAATGAAGTGTGAGAATGTGTGTATTTGTTTGCATATGTATTCATATTTTGGATTGATCTTTTACAAGTGCTTTTTTTATGTTGCATAAATTGTCACATGGCCAAGTCTCTGCTCAGTTGTGTGTGTCTGAATTTAAGGCAGTTGAGTGTCTACGATGGGACCAGGTTTAGAACATCATAAACAAGCCAGTGACAAGCGTGTGATGTACAGCTGGAGGCATTTACACTGCAGCTTTTATGTACACCATCCTGTCCTAATGTTCTTTTGGTTCAGAGCTCACATGGGGGACTGTGTTTTCTGAGAACAGGCAATCATTCCACAGTAAAATTTGTATGGCCTCTGTCACAGTGCACACAGGGCTTAAGACTGTAAGCGGACCACCCACCCCAGTTATCGGATGGATCCTACTCATGTGGCCTTTTTATTTCTTTTTTTTTTTCTTTCGAATTCACTTCAATCATCTCTAAAAATACTAAAATGCCCCATGGCAGTCTCTGGAGAGAGGGCAATGAACATTGTGAGTCAGATTTAGGATGAAGAGGAGGAGCATTTGTGATTGCAATCGTGTAAAAAGATAAGGATGCAGAAACCCCAGGCTGGGTGGAGTGGGGGGGGGGGGGGGTTGCTGTTGGATGAGGTCCAAAACACATACACACATACCCCCCTGGGGATGGTGTTTTCTCAGTAAGGGAACCTCCTCTCTCTTCCTGTGGTTTTCCTGCTAAGCCTGATTTGAAGCTTTACCAGGTGATAGTGAACTCTGCTCCGTTGTTCTGTCTGTGACCCCCTGCGACCTCTGGGTCTGTCAATTCCTGTAAGTCTGCTAATAAAGAGACATCAGCACCTTTGAACTGTCCCAGAGGCACACTCATTTTACTATATTTAGACAACTACTTAGATCAGTACATTATGATGTGAAATTAACCCAATCCTAGGTTAATCACTCTTCCTAAAATATCCATTCTTTTCCAAGTGTCTTTCTATTTTAAGTATCCTCCTTCTACTCTAAGTATCGTCCTTCTATTCCTAGAATAAAGGCGGTTCCGGAGCAGGACTAAGTGAGATAGACTGTTGTGGGATGCCCAAATGCAGGGCCCAATTGAAACTTGAGACAGCAGGCGTGTTGCATAAAAGAATCTCAGTGCCCTTTCCCGGCAAGCATCAAAGGCTCTGCCCCAACTCTCCAATTATGTGTTCCTGACTTGAACGCAGCATTGAAAGACAAGCCTGAACAGTTCCAAGTCTAACACAGCAGGTCTTAATCCTCTCTCTGCATGTCTTGAAGATCACAGCCTCTTTTTCAATGCCTCGAGCCACACCTAATAAGTCAAAATTCTCCCTTTTCCTCTTGCTTTATGAAAAATGTAGAAGCATTATCCATGCTGTCAGAAAAAAACAAAAAAACAAAAACAAAAACGTTAGAAACTAGGAAATTAGGTTGTGTAGAAAGGCTATAGCCTCAGCACTGTGCTTTATGTATGGACAGCAGATTTAGTGTCTGCACTAAGATGTCCATTCTTTGCCTGTATTATGCAGGCAGCAGTGTATTGTGGGTAATGAGCATGTGAGCAAGCAAGGAGAAGAATCACAATGTTCCGCATCATTGTGCCACAGGAGACTGTGGGGAGAGTCAGGTCAGGGCAATGTAGTGGAAAATGATGGAACTTAAAGTCCACAGGCACGCAGGGTATTGAAGGGTAATACAGGGTAGGTCTTGTTAGGCATTTCTAAAGTCTTTGGCCATCCAACTCAGGAGGAATATGTCATAAGTGTGAGGTTACAACAGCAGTAACCATTTGACTCAGGTGTTAAGTAATACACGGCTGGAACTGTGTTGGATCTGTAAAGTATGTCAGAGTGAGCAATGTGTTTGTGTGAGTAAGTGTTGCTTGTGTATGTTGCTAAGGAATAAGACTCTTATCTCTAAGTGTGTGTATGTGCACTGTGTTTTTGGAAGGGCAGATACAGTCATCCAGTGTGTAGACTTATCACTTTTATTTGTCTGGTTGTTTGTGTGTGTGTGTGTGTGTGTGTGTGTGTGTGGACAGTGGTTATGGTCAGATGTGTGCGGCCTTCCTCTGTTGTGTTTGTGTCTGTGTGTGTTTGAGGAAGAGCAATCATCATGATGAGTGGCTGCCTTATCCGCTATGCTCTGAACTTTTTGGCCTTTGACGGTGCTTCCCTAGATGCTTTCCCTTCATGCCTTCATTGAGCAGAGTACTGAGAAGGTGGAAATGATTTATGACATCTGTTGCTGGATCTTAGTGTCTACCCTGACCAACAAGGAAGAAAGGAAAACACAGTTTTATCTACACAGAGGTAGATAAGCTCTAAGACAGCAAAAGGAGAGGAAAGAACAATGCTCCATACTCCATTCACCTCCAAGCCCATATTTATTAAAAAAGAATAAGCGTAAGAATAACTTGTTTGCCACCATAAGTAACCATGAGTGGGTCATGATGGATCTGTTCATGGTTGCGTGTGAGAGGCTTACTGCGCTGGACTCCAGCCACGACCTTTAGGCAGAACTCTCCTTAATCCTCCCTCTGAGTCACCTTGATATCACACACAAACTGACTGAGCCTGTCACGTATTACCGCGAGCCTCACTGTGTTCTCATGCTAGGCTGCCATCCCTATGCACTTTTGGTGGAAAGAAAAAGAAAAAAATGGAGAGGAAATGAGAGGATGGCTAAGTGGAACTGAAGAGTAAAAGAAATGAAAACATGTCACAAATTCGACCAGAAGAAAGTCATTTGTCCAGTTTATTCCAATATTGATTTGCAAAAGTTGTATAAAAGATGTATGTGGACTCACACACATGCACACACGCACACACATACACACACATAAACACAAACACACACACACACACACACACACACACACACACCAGATAAACACTTTGCCGTCAGTCCCTACATCAATCCAGTCTCTGTCCAAGATTCTCCCTCTGTACGCAATGCAAATTACTACAGCAGGCCATTACCTAACCTCTCCTCAGTGCAAAACAACACCCGCCACCTCTGTGTCTCACTGGCTAATGCAACATTCCAGCTTTCATGTTTAAATCCAGCAGCCAAAATGCATATGTCGAGAATGCCAGCATTCTTCCAGCTGCCATTCTGGAAACAACCATGCTTCCCAATATGTTGAAGGTCAGAGGCCTTAATAAGTGGTGTTATGTCTATGTGGGGCCCCGTTTCGAGCAGCTAGGGCAACATAGATAAGATGAAGATTTAGTACTGATACAATGGATGTCAGGGTGTGTTTATGAGAATTTTCTTGTGGAAATGTCTAATTAATTTCCCCTTATTTACAGCTAAGTTTATTTCATGCCAATGCATTGGAGAAGCTCTTTCTCAGTGAAACAGACTGGTCAAGCCCAGCAACAGCAGATAGTTCACTACAGCAAAAAAAATGTTGAATTAATTATGTCTGAAATCATGTTTAGAATTGTTTATTATAATGAAAACCATTCCACCCAGAGGAGCAGTAACTGTATGGGCCATCCAATTACAGAAACCACTCACCACATAAACAGCACTCTGGGACTATTAGACATTGGTATGGGTATACCCTATAAACCACACAGTTTCACCTGACTAAGTTAATTTAATTGACTGATCATTACATGAAGTCATGAACAATAATTTATTTTATTGTTTTAAAAATGGGAGTTGTGTATTTTTGCTACAGACATGCAGGACAGCATTTTGATAGGAATTATTTTGTATGCGAACAACAGTTCCAATTTTGGAACAAAACATTTTATCAGGACAATTCATTTGCTATCATTAATACAATGTCATTATTTATGAAGCATACTTAGTGTCAGATATTTTACTAATAATACAGTCTAAGCCTAGTGTCCTGTCCTGCCCAGAACACATTGGCATGTCTAAGTGAGTCAGAGATGACACAAGAACGGTTCTTCAAATAACATTGCCCCTTTGGGTTATGTTTTAATGCTGGCTTTAACTAAGATGGTAGCTTTCAAAAGATTCACAAAAGAACCATATAATAATAGAAACTCTGTTGGATCTTTATTCATAATGCAATATACAGCAAACAATATCCTGTCAAGACAAGCAAGACAAGTAAGTGCTCAGTAATTCAGATAATTCTGGCTAGCAATTCCAGTGAGCTTAGCTTGTCTCTTACCATTGTAATAGCCTTCCTCACATAATGTAGTAGAGGGTTTATTGTAATGAAAACCATTCCACCCAGAGGAGCAGTAACTGTATTGGCCATCCAATTACAGGAACCATTCACCACATAAACAGCACTCTGAGACTATAAAGACATTGGTCTTGGTGGGGTACAGGTATACCATATGAACAACACAGTTTCACCTAAGTTAACTTCATTGACTGATCATTACATGAAGTCATGAACAATAGTTTAATTTTATTGTTTTAAAGGGGGAGTTGCATATTTTTTGCTACAGCACAGGCTTATGAAAGAAAGTAAGTGAACAACAGTTACCATACCAATTTTTAGGACAATACAACCTTATTACTACTTCTTATTGTCATTTATTTGCTATATGCTCCAATATGAAATGCAGACCTACAATTTAACATACCCAACAATTTTCTGAGCTAAACCTAGAGACTTATCTCAACTGTCCAATTATGAATAATGCTAGTGGAACATAAAGATGCTGTGTGAGGCTAGCTGGAGTGGGGGTTGGGGGGTGAGTCTGACATGGATCTGCCAGTTTAACAGAAGAACAGTAACTTGCTGGCGCACTGCCATTAGTATAGTAATACTGAGACAAAACGATTTCAGGATGGAACTTGACAGCTGTGATTTGAATGTGTTCATTGATTGCTACAACCTGATTTTGCCTTGCTAGGTGTATCTATGGTTGTACACACTGGTGTTTCCTGTCAAAAAAGACCTTATATTTAGACTTACGAACTATATTAAAAAATGTTTTTTTTTAATTCACTAAAGGAAATACAAAGTAATTAAGGGACCTATATGGAAATGACATCATAATATATTATAAACAAAAATGAATTAAATGGGTTTTTTCATATTAGATATTCTCACCTGCATTTATATACTTATGGATCTCATGACATTATAGGCTAATATAGACCTATATAGCTTAATAGACCTATATATAATACCCAAGACATGTAGTTCACAGAACTCTGTTAGCAGAATAATGTTTTAATGATATATTATTTTCTTTTCACACAAGATATTTTCACTCAAGTATATTTCCTGTATCCAGACCATCGTTTGGACAATGTGCAGTCAGTGATTCAAATTTCCAAAATTGAATTGAGAGATAGATAGACTAAAGGAGGGGTTGTGGATGTTGCTGCCTCTGAAGAACACATAAAACTAACATGATACCATCCCCCCAGTCATATCAACCCTATGTACACACACATGCTGAACAGTAGTCTCTGTGTGTTCCAACTTATCGAAGCATCACTTAACTCAAGCTGAAACAATGCCATACTGTGCCTCACTTTGTCCTTGATGGGTGCGACAGTTTGCCTTGTGACACTGAACAAACAACAACACTGTGCTGCCATAGAAACTTAGCTGACACCGACAAAATACCCGGATATGATACAATTGAAAAACATGCAGTTGGTGTCAAAGAAGCATGTCAACACTGTATATATATGTGATGTATATAAGTTACCTTAAAATATAAACCATTCAAGAAAAAAGAATGTCCTTTGTTCTGTCCTGTGTCTGTTACTTGTTACTCCTAATAACTCACTAGAGCTAAAGAGTTGTGAGAATGCGAACAATATTTGAAAAATGGCTCCTGATGTCAATGTAGTATCACTGCTCTACTTCACACACACACACACACACACACACACACACACACACACTCACACTCACACACACTCACTCACTCTCTCTCTCTTACAACTTAGAAACAAATTAGACTAGTACACAGTCAGAAGAACTGCATCCCTTGAATATGACTGATGTAAACCTACATGGCTAAAGTTGATTCTAGTCTATATAAATATAAAAAAGGGGTTTGGTTCAGTTGTAGACTGAATTATCTTTATCACTGAAATCTAGGGAGTGCAGTTATAATGAGAGGCCATAGTATGAACCTCAGAGAAATATTCTCTCAAATAAGCTTTTGTAGTGTTTTAACACACTCATGTGCACGCGCGCACACACACACACATGCACACACACACACACACACACACACACACTGCTCTTGGGACCCTGCTGCGGCAGTAACAGCTGGTGAATGCGTTACTGTGATAACAGACAAAACAAGTCTCTTAGCGTGAGTCTGACAGGAAGCCCCTGATGAAAGCACTTCCTGTCTGGTGGAGCAACGCGGCGGCAGTGTTCTTGGTGTTGGTTTTCTCCTGCTGCTGTGTTGGCCCTCCATCTAACCATCTAACCTCCAATGTGCTTTTGTACTTTATTGAACTCCAACTCATAAACCACAAAACACTGCTAATCAAGAAATCAAGAGACATGGTTTCAAGATTACAGGACTCTGTTCTAGTGAGACAAGACTGTGGTTGTAAATGAAGGCCTACCTACTGCCTTTGGTTTTTTAGCTTTAACTGTGAAAGACAATCAAATTAATTCTACTCTGGGTCCACACTTTAAGTGGGTTTTTCTTTTTTGCACTCTGTAGATTGTGCATGTCAGTCAAAAGACATGCCCTGTATGTTACTTCAATTCAGCTACAGAAGAGATTACTTATGTTTGAAAGCTTGTATGTAATCTGATGTTCTGTGAGTGTTTTGAAAAAGCTGGTTTGCCTACATGTCTGAGTTTAGCTGTTTGTCCCTCTGGTTAGCGCCATGTCCAAATTAGGGACAGATGCGCTCATGACGAAACATCTCTTGCTGCCGGTGCAGAACTTTTTCTCTCAGTGATTTCACCGTGGCGATAGACATCGGTGACAGGGGCACTCCTCCTTTGCCGTCAGCACCCCCATCTCCATATGACCCTCCTATTTGCCTACTCCACCTATAATTAACCCTTCAGTTAGCCTCTGCAAAAGCGTTATGGAAAGAAAAACAAGGAGAGTGAGAGAAAGATTTAGACATGTGATTTATGCCATATTTATGCACAGGGGGCAGGGGGAACACCAGGGTCTTTGTTCAAAGCTAGACTGCACAATCTAATTGGATTATTTAGGTCATGACATTAAAAAAAAAATGAAGGTCAAGTCATGACAGGATTTCTTTTTCTTCCTTACTTAACTGTGTCTGTTGCTACAGAAGGCTGTTGGGCGGTATATCTCTTCAAGGGTTTGGGGCAGTATATGTGCTGACATGGCTGTGGCGAAAACAGACATCAAAAATGCTGTTTCATTACCATAATGAGACTGCTAGAAATTCATGAAAAGCTACAATTGGCCACAACTGGCCACCTAGCCCTGTGACAAATAAGGAGATTATGTGAAAGATTTGTCTTCCTAGGATCTGCCTTAGAATGATGGACCCCATGGGAATTTGAGTGTATTTGTATCAGGATCACTATGACATCATAGCTGGAAAACGTGTTTTTCTATGGTCACCTGGCATTTTATCTTAATTAACTTCTCCATATCCTCCTATCTTTCTTCCCCCCTCTCTCTCTCCCACTCTTTGCCTATCTCTCTTTCCCTCTTTTTTTCTCTCTCTCTCTTTTTCACACATACTTGTGCTCCCACACGCACACACTTTATCACTTTCCATCGTTCCCCTGTCTGGCTTTCAACAATCAGCGGTTTCTGTGTTTGTCTTTGGACAAATGCCACCATGGCTACCTTAAATGGGTAAAGGCAAAAGTACACTGCACAATAGAGCAGGCTTGGGGTAAGAACATACTGCCACTTTTGGCACTTACAATGAGACATAGCATTGTCCTAAACAAGAACCTTTCATGAATCTCAGGTGAATGAATTATGAAGCTTGCTTGAGAATGGAGCTTCTTTTGCAGTTGATCAGATTTTCTCCTTGTTTTCTGATGAAAAGATGCAAGAAACAGTTTGAATCTTATTTATGTTTGACTCAGTTTAACACAGATAAATGGTGTTAAGATAAACTGTGTGCAAAGTTGTACATACTCGTATAGCAAGCTTTCTGACTGCAGTCATCAAACTTGTTTTAACAGCTACGGGCCTTTTTGTTAACGTTCAGGTATTAGGTGCTCACAAGTTAGAGTCTGCACTGAGAATCATTGTGTTTATGCCCTGAGCAGTGGAGGTGTTGAGTGTTAACCCAGACTGGAGTGTCATTCAGTGAAAAGTAGAATCTCCTTTTTTCAAAATTCCATATTCATTGAGGCTGTTCCTTTTTCCACATTTCTATTATTATAGAAGGGGAACTCCAAATTCACATTGAATTTGCAGGAATTATTTGACTGGATTTCATACAAATTTCAGCTCCGTGTATGTGCCAATAGTTGTAAGAGAGTGAGAGCAGTTTATGCTTTACTCGGAACATACAGTGCTATAGGTTATTTAGGTGATGAGAAGTGGATTAGAGCTTTACATCTGAACAGAGCATGCAAACATCTTTATATCCAGATGCACACGTGTGCTCACAAAAACACACTTGCAGTCGTCTGAGGGATACAGTCAAATGCTGCATTCATTGCAGGCCCATGCAAAACCAACATATACATTTACTGAAATCTTCTGTGTGGAGTGATGGACTTTCTCATAGTGGGGCAGGCAATGAAATCTGTCCAGCACAGTTCACACATGGCTCATTGTTACATGGGTGACTGGGTCATGAAACATTAATGCCACACAGTCAACAGCATATGCCTGCTTAAAAGTGTTGTCATCAGTAACCTAATATGACCTCTGTAGATCAAAAGCATAAGCACCCCCCCTGCAAATGTTTGCCTTTGTGAATGTGTGTGTGCATATGTGGTCACGTTGCACATACATGTGTGTAACAGGTTGTGCATTAGATTTGTTGGTTTAGATTGGTTTAGATTTGAGGAGGGAAAAAGCTGGGTTGGGTTTATACGTGTCACTGATTTTGTTGAGATCAGCGAAGTGCTGCTGCTGTTTGACTGTAACATGTCTTGGGTGTGAGCACAGGCAAACCAGATCCCCAGATTACAGAGGCATATGTGTGGTAGGTGTGTGTGTCTGTGGTATAGAGAGAAAAGACGAGCAAGTGCTTTTTGCTGAATTCTGAGTGTGTGTTTATGTGTTTTGTTATGGTTCATGTTAATGTTCCATGTGGTTGGGAAAATATGTCAGAATAAACTTAGGATGTAAGTAATCACTGGAGTGTGATGAGGTGCAGTTTTCCCATTAGTCTGGGAACAGCCAATCCAAACTGAGACATGGCTCCAATCAGTAAAGTCACGCACCACCACATGCACAAACACACATACACCCAAGTGCCTAATCCCCATTTGCTGTAGCGACACAGGGAACGATGACGTCACTCACCTGTGGCTGACTGCTTGACTGCACAAAGCTGCCCTTGTGTTGCTGCAAGCTCCTGCTCTTACTCACATGACATGCAGGAGCTGGACAGACATCGCCCAGACCTGAGTCTCTCCCTTTAGTAACTACCAGTGCTTTTTAGTGTACTTTACACTAATCAGCCCTTCTTAAGTAAAAGACTAACACTGCTTGGTGCGTAGTCTCACCATGTCCCTGTATTCTATTTGCATCTTATTTGCATAACATGCCAAACAGTTTCTTGTTACCTATTTTCTTTGATCCTTTTGTGGTATACTTCACATAGGTAATATCATTCATATATTACTCATAATTATGTGTACTATACTATAAGACTCTTTCTTTTCTGTTTATAAGCATATTTGATCTTTATCAGCTTGGGTCATGTTCTATGTGCATACCTCTAACCTAGTTCACAGCCTGCTGTGCTAAATGCAGTAGCAATGGACTAGCAAAGGTCAGATGCTTACTCAGTCTAATGTTATCACATTTATATATATCTATTGATATATATCCCATGTCGTGATCTAGTAAGAATGTGTGCTTGCCCGTTTACTCATTTGTCTTTGCAAATCATTCTTAGGAAACAATTATGTTGAGCTTGGTTTCTTTTACCCCAGGTTAAGTTTACTCTAGGAGGAACACATTAAATGAAGATGAATTAAAATGTCTTTTAAGGTTCATTGTCACATGAGTAAGCAGCAGAAGTGAAAGAACTCTAGGATTTCTAGGTATAAACTTTATGTAGTGCCATAGTGGTGGGTTAATGGAGGCTTTCAGTCATGCCTGCGTTAGGGTCATAATTGTTATGGTTTCAGCAGGGTAAAATGGAGTTGACATCTCTCTCTCTCTCTCTCTCTCTCTCTCTCTCTCTCTCTCTCTCTGTGTGTGTGTGCGTGTGTGTGAACGAGCTTATCCAGATACCCTGACATGTCTATACCCGGCTCACAGTAAAAGCCCTGATTTAGAATATGGAGGAGCAGTAGGCCACAGTGCTGATGGATGACCAGGATATTTGGGCCTCTGCACACAAACACAAGGTAATGTGGGGGGAGACAGGTCTATTCTCTCCAAAGTACAGTGCTGTGAGGCTCATGACCTACCGTATGACTGGCTGGATCTCCACTGATATGATTTCATCATTTCAAAGTGGAAGGTGTGAGATCTTCACATGTGAGTGACCTTCCCTTTCGGTGGCACAAGCTCACAATAGTTCCCGAAGCTTTTTCCTAAGTTGGTTTGGCCACCTTGTATGCCAAGCCATGCCCAGTGCTAGTAAAACAAACTGGAGCAATGTGGAAACACTGCTCTTGTTTTAAAATAATTTACTGTCATGCTTGTCCATAAACAGCCTCATACTCCCTGGGTATTTAAAATAAAATATTTAAATAAATGACATATATCAAGTCAGAAAGTAAATGGAGCAAGCCTTGATTTTCCTTGGGGCAGTGCTGTGTTTTCATGCTCTTGCTGTGTGTGTCTCATCTGGTTGGGTTTGAGGGTAACTTCTCAGAGAGGTTTAGGCTGATGACTGATCACAGCAGGATCAACAGCAGGGTCTACTCTGCAACAAAGCTCCTGCTTCCCCCTGGACATACGAGTGAATGGTGCTCTCAGTTATGAATAGCCACAGTTTTGCTTCACTTTTAGTATAGGCTGGTTAAAAAATGTGTCCATAAATGGAGCTTTTGTATAGTTGGAGGTTTTTTTTTCATTGCATTACATTTATCATCAGTCGGTGTGCTGTGACATGGATGATAATCTTTAGTTCATAATTTAGAATTTTTCTTTTTATCTGTGTTTTCAAAGGATGGTGAAAGTAAGAATGCCAGAGATGATCCCTCACTAACAGCTTTGCATCTCAGCCAGAGGAGCTGCTACTTGCTATCGATAGAAAGACCTTAGTTTAGCTATAGATGGACAGGATGTTCTAGAAGAGAAGTTTGACTTGTGAGATTACACAGCAGTCTCATTCCTCAATGATCCATGACTTTTTAAATTCTTCTCTCTCTCTCTCTCTCTCTCTCTCTCTCTCTCTCTCTCTCTCTCTCACTGTGGGTAATGCGGGAGCTTGGGGACAGAAATAACACTCAGTGATGTTTGGCAAGATTTAACTAATTATAGAGCAACTTGTCTGAACTTTGACCCCAGCATGGAATTTGAAATAGACACCTTTTATTCTCTCACTGATTGATGACAAAAGGACAGCGACCTTGTACCTTCCTCCCTTCTTTCACAGGCCGACTGATGGACCTGGTTCGAGAGAGCACGGCTCAGTTTGCAGCCGTCACATGACTCATGGATGTTCCAGCGCTCTCTTTCACGCCTCCCATTGTTGCTTGCACTCAAATCCACCCAAACAAAACACCCATGGCCCTCCTTCAGTGTTTACCCAACAGAGCCTGGCCACTCACCCGAAGCCTGGGTAACCCAAGCAGCCCAGCGACTGAGCTGCAGTCGAAGAGGGCCAAAAGGAGAAATAACCGAGTGAGCAGAGAGAGGGGAGAGAATCTGGCTAGTACAGAATGGAGAGGCCAGGAAACTGGCCGCCAGGCTGGGCAGCAACTCCCAACTGGGCAGCTCCTCTCCCAGTGCCATCAGGGCTAAAATGCTGGACTGGCACTATGACAGATGCCCTTGTATTGCAGTCCAGCACACAGAGCCATGAAGCATGGTTTCTTTTACAGCTGAGCTTTAAACAAGCACGGGGAGATGGTGATTTATTTATTTCTTTTCTTAAGACACTCTTTGGACAGAAAGCAGATCCTGTCAGGAGAGGATTTTGAGACTTCAGGATTTTTCTTTCTCCTTTTCCCCTCTTATTGCCAAAATGGAGAGTTCAGCCACATGATATGAAAATAATCAAGTGAGTTTTTAAGCATATTATTTTTTCAACTTACTTTATTCCTGCTTCAGTGACATGTCCTAATCAGTCTAGGGCTCAGTAGTCTGCCAGATCAAATGATGTGGGTTAGGCACAGAGGACCTTCCCTCCAGCCAATTAGATTTTTGAGAGCAGTACAACTTAAAAGTCAGGAAATATTCAGTATAAATCAAGAAATATTCACTATTCTCTTTCTGAGTCTCTCTCGCATTGCGTCTACTCTGCAAAGCCCTCTACGCAAGTGAGCAGACCTCTGGATTTGTCAGCACTGAAGGCGGTACATCTGACCCTGGAGACTGCTGTGGCTGTTCTGTGCAAAATGCCGTTTTGTGTTGTGGAGCCATATAGGCTGCTTTTGTGTAGGAAACCCTTTAAAGGACCTTGCCGAATGAAAGTGACTCCCCCTGTAACTTGTCTGTCATGAGTACTGTTAGCACTTTGTCCTGTGCAATCGTTTTGCCACTGCCTGTTCTGAGCGGCTTCCTGAGGAAAGGAGGCGTGCTCGGGGGGTTTGCCCTCTGTGCTGGCGCATGGTAATGAGTCTTTGAGTGTCCCAGAGCTACTCTCAGATTACCCCATTTCAGACTGCTGCAGCTCAGGCCAGTCTGCTTTGCTTTACGCTCATAAAATCTCTCCCTCTTACAAGCGTACATATACACAAATGTCTCCTCCACTGCTGTATAAACCCAACTCCTTTCTCAACTGGCAAACCCTGACTGAAGCCAAGGTCTTGCTTTTGCTTCAATTTCTCTTGCTTGTCTGACTTGTGGTCTGTCAGACTTTTATTTATTCAGAGCTCCATACCGACAAAGTAAAAGCTGACATAAATCTCTTGGACTAAGCCCAAGACTCCACCTTGAAAGTGTTTGGGTCTCTCAGTACCAGGCCATGACATCAACCCCTTCTTGTTTTGTTCTCATAGTAATGTCGTAACACGGGTTCTCCTGGTGCACAGACAGTAAGAGTATCTGAGAAGTGATTAGAGTTCAACGAGGTAATTACATGCATGGTTGCATGAAAGTGCAGTGCCAATCACACCTAATCAGACCTGAACTACAGGAAAGGCAAACACAATGGCCGAGCAAGGGAGTGGCATGATGATCAGACACATGCTACACTGGCCTAAACAGTTATTACCTGTCACCACAAGCAAAGTTCACCAACTTTTTACTCATCAACATTCATGCTTTGCTTTTGTCCCATGCAGTGCCTTTGTCAGATGTTTTTGAACAGTGTGTGTCCTTGTTATTGCATAAGCATGCTTTGCTTTGTTGCTTATAAACATTAGATTGTGTAATGCTGGGGTCATCCTTTCCTTCTGAGCAGATAAGTTTGAGCGCCGTCGTTCTTCTCTTATCTCTCACCTTCTGTCTGTTATTCTGCCTTTGTCCATTTCTAAATAATAGTAAACTTGGCAAAATCTGGTCTGTGTGTTCAAAATCTTTGAAGTGTATCTAAGGGATCGACAGTGGTCCACGCAATATTAGAGAACGTGCAAGCTATGAGTACAACGAAAGTCACTATACTGCCTTAGTAATGGAATGTCACATCAGTTAAAGCTCCACTTGGCTGTATGCCCAGTGACCCATGTGGGCTGTAGAAGAAACAACAGTGGCTGGCGTCTCCCCTTTTACTTCTTATTTCTATCCATTTCCTAGCTGTCTGCTGGAACACAGTGCTACTGTAGTGTTCTGTAAAACAAGGCTCTTAGAGCTCCCTGCTGACTGCTGCTAGTCTGGCAGAGAGACAGGGAGCAAGACAGAGAGAGAGAGAAACAGACAGAGACAAAGAGAGACAGAGAAGAAATCAGAGCTGTAGACTCCTGCCGGTCATGGTTAATGCTAACGACTAGGCTAATTATGACCATTCTAGGGTGGAATTCATACTCCCTGCCCTTGTGTGTTTGGCCTGGTTCAGCATTAAATTATAATAGCTCAACTCAGAGAGGGAGTGTGTGTTTTTTGTGTTCCTGTGGGTGAGGGAAAAACTGCATATACATTGCAAATTCTGAGCAGCCCCAAATTAACTCATGCTCCTAGTCAGAAACGCTCAATCACTGGTTATTGTGGGGAGCGCACAGAGCCCCCCCGTCACACACTCACACACACACACTCACCCCCCCAAACACACCAACACATAGGCACACACACACACACACAGAGTTGTGGGTTTGCTGGCCTGCTCCTCCACATTGCGGGCTGTGCTCTCCTGGTGCCCTCCTGCACTGCTCCTTGCTGCTCATTCCTGCCTCTCAGTTGTTTTCTTTAGGGCTCCATCATTTGCTGTGCAATCAGCACCGTCCAAGCTTTCCTTAATTACTCTCCATTTCTCCCACATGAACCTCAGCAATGTTGACTGTGCACATACACGCTATCTCTCTGTCTCTTACACATCCACACACATACACACAGCCTCACAGACTCAATAACACTTAATTCTAAAGCAGTGCAGTGCAGTACAGCACCAGCACTGTTTTGAAGTCTGGCCAAAGTTGAATGTTTCTAACAGATGTGTTGGACCTGTATGTGCTGCTGCTTACTGGCAGACTTAAAAGAAAGCATTTTTTTTCCCTCTTTTTGGGCCAAACGTTTGGTTTCCATCTGGAGCTCTGTGTTAACACGGATGCAGACTTCTAATGGGCCCCTGAGCACTGGCACTTTGAACACAGTGACCAGTTACAGTATCTCCTCACACTGGGCATTACTCACTCCCTGTGTCTGGCTTGCCTTCTTCCCAGATGCGTTTAGACCCAGGCTGCCTGACGCAAAGCATGTCTCTGCCTTACAGTTGTGCACATGTGGACCTGCAAGACCTCACATGCACCACTAGCAGTCTCAGTACACAGAAAGTTAGTCCCCCCCCCGCTCTGTGATATCTGAAGAAGATATAGGCAGCTGCACATTTGCTTCTTCTCAAAGAGTCCAGGAGGGTTAGCAAATATGCATAATTATTACTAAGGTTATAGTCTTAAAATTTGGATTTCAAATCAGTTATTTTTATGTTACTCTGAGGGCATACCCTGATTGCAGTATTGAACCTCACGACATTCCACTTCAACTGTGCTGGCACATTTATCTGGTGTGGCAATGTCGTTCTGTAGGTCTTCCTGGATAGATGATACGCATACATCCTGTCTCAGTATTGCTTTCCTTGGTTTCGTGGCAGCCACGAGGTAAGAGTTCCCCAAAAACCCAGGGTGGAACAACCGCGGACGCCCTGTTCATTTCACTTTATGGTGCAAATGATCGTCTGGGCAGGAGGGGTGGTTGAGCTGCAAACTAATGTCATAGTAAAAGGCTTCTTTGTCTGAAAGCGGCAGACTTAAAAAGCACTGACATATGGTTCTAATAGATTTGCGAATGTGTTATGTGTACCATGCGACGTAACAGACGACCGTGCGCGTCTAGCCAGAGCAGATGAGAGTAAGGGAAAATGGCGCAACTAAACATAAATTGAACGAATGAGTGTCTGCAGGCAGTCTGATCGACATCTGCTCTCTCACTGTAGGCGCTGCAGTTCTCATGGGTTCTTGTAAGGTACTTTTAAACTGCTGTCATATTCTACAGTATTTACAAATTTAAGGGCTTAAATTTTCCCTTTCTTCAAAACAGCAGTTGCCTATTTTGGACCACATGCATGCATTGTCTACAAAATTGTTACCTTTAAGTCAATTAAAGAAGTCACATGGAGATAGTGTTTGTAGGACAGATAAGCACATGCACACTTCTCAGTCACAAGTCACAGGCAAAAAGACCAGTGCAAGAGAATCTGTCGGTAGCAGTCTGGACAACACATGGTTTACATTTGAACTCAGTAGTGGATATTTTAGAGAGAGCATGCACAGACCTTTGCATAGCAGACCAAGTCATTTGGATGCATTTGCCATAGAGAGGAGTGACAACAGAACATTGTTGTAGACCGGGCTGCAGTAACCACTATGCTAATTTTACTCTGTGTGGAATATGAAGTTACATAATCAGGCGAGCTAAAAGGAATTTATGGATTGAAGAAATACACTGTATGTGGTTCCCATCATCAGGATAATCACTTTAACACTTTATAAAGCTGATTACTACCCTAATAGTGCAAAAACAGCAGTACTAGACAATAAGATTTCAGTAGATAAAACTCATCAGTAGATAAAGATCATCCATCAAAATGAGAGACTAGGGATTTTTTAAATTTTTGATCAATTATTATTACTTTCATGTCTCCTAACACAGTGACACCACTCACTTTCAGGTCTCTAACTGACTCTCTTACAATATGACAAATACATAAGCACTTTGTTAAAGATGAGCACAAACCAGTGTGTATATTATGGAACTTCCTCAATAAACAGATTGTTAGTTAGATTTGAATGTGAAATGAGCCATATTTTCAACTATCCAATTCTATGGCCACCACAAACCCTGACTCCAAATTCAGAATATAACCTTTGACCCATCAGTCTGCAGTCACCTTACCAAACAGAGGCCCATCTGACCCTCTCTTTCAAAGGCACCCATCAACACACACTGACCCTGACTAAAACATAAGTATCATTGCGAGAGTGTGTGTGTGTGTTATACATTCATATGGATACCCAAAAAAGTAGAGAATACACGCACTCATTCAGCTGCACCCATGCACCTATGTTCATAATCAGAACTGATCTGTCACAAGTATTCTAACAGCCATGGAATATATGCACAGTGAGTTTCCCCTCATGAAACCTGGATCTAGTCATAAAAACTTCACTGATATTTAAGGCTGCCAGCCGGCTGTTAAATTGCATTAAAATGGCACAAATTGTCCATCAGCTGTTTTAACCTATCATGCATGCAAGCACAGTCAACACACAGATTTAACAGATTCTCTTCTTATGCTAGTCTGGTTTTCATGGTTCAGATAAAACTTCTCTAGACACCAGGCTGTGAGCCCATATGGAAAATGAAGGATCCCATGTCATTAGTTAATTCTTTATATCCAGTGAGACTCATGTTTCTCCGTCCATATGACAGGTACCTTAACAGGGGATGTGTATGTTTGTGTGTATATAGTTTCTCTCCTAACCATAAGCAGCCCAAACATAACACAAGCCCCAACAAAGTGTGTGGAGGAGCCCTGCAAAAAATCTGCTGACTCGCTGCTCGGGTCTCCAACCACAGGGTCACAAGACATGAAGGAGTATGGGTGTGTAGCTATTAGTGGCAAATAGAAGTTTTAATTGAAGCGGATTGTGGTGGTTGACTAATTTACTGAAGAATTTGTCAATACCCAAGTGTCACGGAAACCTTGGTATGTTCAGGTTTTCCCAATTCTGTGCTTTAACTGGCTGCCTTATAGTGGACGCCTTTGTTCCTGACTTTATTGCAAACCAAACATTGAGCTTACCTAATGCTGGCTCTGAACATAAAACACCCTGACTCACTTCTAATCAGCTTTCTGTCACAAACTGTTACAAAGTTGTCCTGCAAAGAATGGATCTGAAGAAGGGTTTCTGAGAGGTCAATGTGTTGATTTCAGTCTGAAGAATCACAGGGCATTGCACTAATATCCAGTCCATTCATTTTACTTTGTTGCTGTGGGTTAACAATGGATTATCGAATCGAACACTAAATGTTCATGTATCCAGTAATTCTCGTGCTACTGGGAAAGCAGTGACATGGGGTTCCTGGAATGCACATAGAGTGTGTTGGGTGCTGACATACATTCATGTGTCTGTATGTGTGAAAGAGAGAGGGGCATTAGGAATGTAAGTCATGTGAGTAGATGCTCCCCTGCCTGTTCTAGGGCATTGTTAATGATGGGCCAAACAGCTGAGACATCTCAGTAGAGAAGCCCCTAGAGTTAGCACATGGACCCCTTAAACTAAAGGCTTTTTAAAATTCTGCATGCAGTAGAGCTCATGGGAAGGATGAAAACAAATATCCACTGATAGAAAAGTATGATAATACCTGTCCTTAAAGGCACGCTAATACCTGCACATAAACACTTGTTCCAGATCCTACGTCAACAGACCTGCAAATCTTGGGTGGGGATTTCCAATCTTCCTTAGTGATGGCTTTCCAAAATCGGTTAGAGATGACTACACTTGATCTACCAGAACATGCTATGTAATGCTTTGAATGGATAGCTTTAAAAGGCAATTAACTGTGTTCAATGATTGAATAACACTTGAATAAATAAAGACAGAAAAGACAAGTTAGCGAACTCCATTAATTGTTCACTTAAGCTAAAACATCCATCCATCCATCCATCCATCCTCTAAACTGCTTACTCCAATCCAGGGTGGCAGAGGCCAAAGCCTATCCCAGCAGCACAGTGCACAAGGCAGGAACCAACCCTGGACAGGACGGCAGTCCATCACAGCAAGTTGAAACAGCCACATAATTCTTATTAAACCGATTATCAGCTTGTGGAGTATATAAGCAGTTATTATGAAATTAAGTTAACAAGTATCAAAAGTGGATGCAATGCTAGCATGGCCACAGTTATGCTCAAAGGAATGACTGTGTTAACTGGCAATTAATTAAAACTCAAAGAAAAAAGGTGTTTAGTTGCACACAAGCCAAGAAAACAAAACAAAAACATTTGCTGTAGGTGCATGAAGCAAATAGTAGAATGTCCACAAAAATAAAGAATGTAGCCTGCACACTACCAGAAAAAAAATCAGGAGAATCCAGAGGTTTTGTTCAGTTTTATTCCATTAGTGTGGTTAAATGTCAGTCAGTGAAACAAAGGCAAACGTTTCAGCTTTCAAGCTATGGTCAGTCCTCAACAATGTGGGCTACATTCTTTAATTTTGTGGACAATTAATAAAACTCCAAACTTTCCATTAACAATGATGATACTTTTTTTAATTAAAATGTTTGCGGTCAAAATATAACTCAGTTTTTAACAATTTTATTCTAATCATATTGCCGTTGTGACAGACAAATGTGACACACACAGAGACACATGAAGTACACTCAGTACTGTCTTGCTGATAATTAAATTATTTTTGATAGCATGAAAAGAGGCCTTAGTGACTGATAGAAGCAAAGAGAAGTGTGAACTTGGAAGAGAAGAAGCTGGAATTTTCACTTCAGAATGCTTTGGCATGCCTAGACTTAACAAAATCTAATCAAAATAAACACACACACACACACACACACGGATACATCAATTAGCCTCCAATAGTGGAATTATGTTGGTGGAATATTTCTTTCAAACACATCATGTGGTATTACAGGCAACATCAGTATCTTAGAGAATTTGTAACACCAAAATGAAATACTAAAACTGAAACTTTCTTTAAAAATTATTAGTTAGTAATTAACCAAGAAAACACCTGTTAGAAATGCTATTGCTTTCTAGGTAGCTTTTGTTTTTAATTCACAGAAATTTCTAAAACTTTATGTGCCGCATTTTCATTAGGTCGTGACAGCTGTCACTGCAGTTGCTGTTATATGTCACAAGCAAAATGTGTCCGAAACTGTGCTTGATGTATCGATTCATAGAGGCACACACACATCCATCCAAAGTGGACTTACATCAAGACGTTTGGTGTGTAAAATACCAAGCACAGTGGGACAGCACAAACATGTGTCTGCCCAGTTCTTCTGTTCTCTGGAGTGGGAGAGTATTGTGAGGTTTATACCTCATTTATCCCCTCTTCCTTGTTTACGCTTACTTGCCACTTTAGAAATTCCTGGCAGGTGTATAGTTACCCACTATAGTCCACGGTTGCCGTGCGCTGTTTAGGTTAGCCTTCCTCTAGCCCTCTTCATTCATTGTTGGCTACCTGAAAAACTCCAGCAATGTTACTCTTCCCAGTAAACTTGCACCAGCTCAACACACACAAGAACGTGTGGCACATAAAATTCACATTCCAAGGTCAAGAAGGTCAGTTTCACAATGGTAACATTTAAGGTGCTGCAGAGTGGTCAGAAGAAACAGAGGCTGCATTTGAGGAATATTTAATATGTAATCTACTCAATAAATACCATTTACTGCAGAGAATGATTTAAACATCACAGGATCTGCAGACATTTGTGTAAAATATGTCAATCTGTAACAGAAGTTACTCAAAAGTACCCTAAAATCTTAAAGGGAGTATTTTTTAAAGTTTTAATGGAATTCTACATTGTAGGAGGTTTAGCACAAAATATACTTGTTGTGGAAGTTGTTGTTGCTGTAAACAGATGAATACTTTAGTCACACTTATTTATTTCCTGATAGGTACCAGTTGAGCTAGCCAGTGACTGCTGATAAATGCTCACGGTAACATACTTATGAACTGAGCAAAATCTACCTACCTGCCAATAGTCATATTGACAGGTAAGTCAGTATATTACCTCTAATATTCACCTGGCTAACAACACTGAGATTATTGACTTCCGATTGTTTTGGACAGAAAGTTAACTCTCACTGAAACGAGTACATCCTCTATTTAACATAATAGATCAAATCTGTCCTGACATCTGTAATTTGACATTGTTAATCAAGTTTGAACACTTATTTCTACCTGGGTAAGCACACCATAAATGTCTGTGAGAAAGCAATTATGTTCTGTAGCTACAAAATGCTTTACTGGCCCCTAGGACTTCATGCTGGCGCCCTTGTGGTAATTTTACTGCAGTCTCTCTTATCTCAAAACTGGTCCTGCCTTTAAACTACCCTGGGCCTGGCACAAGAACAATAACTGTCCAGAGATTTATGTCAACATAATTTACTTTAAATCATTTAACTCTTATACAGATCTGTGAATTATGGTGAAAATACTGTATCCAAAACCCTAGTGTGTCTTTGGCACAGTGTCTTGCATTACATGCAACAGGTTTGTTAGGTTGTATATAAACTAAATTACCAAGGATCCCCTGCTAGAGATGTTTTTTTTTTCTTTTCTTTTTCTATGGTTTAGATAAACATACCATTTATTTTAGGTGGAATGGAGCCCAGTTTGCAAGATGCACCAGATCGTAACCTTTACTCCCGCCATGTCTGTGGTTCTTCAAACACTTCAGAACATTTGAGGTTTAGATTCTGAACTATTTACAACCCCTCAACAAATTCTTTCAATTTAGGGTGCTCTTTCACCGAGTGCCTCATCCCAGGGATCTTTATCTTCATCCAAACACACAGCAATAACCTTCAGATGATGGTTTTTATAACGGTCAACAAAGCACGTCTTACATAAGAGGTATATAAGGAAATATACCTTGTATAATGCTTTTTAGGCCTGTGGCATAAAACTACCTTCTAACATCCAACAGGCCCAAGCCAAAACTTGAATTAAGAGCACCCTGTCGCAAGAGGAGAGGAACTGTAAACACACACAGAACAAAACATTAACTCTTATGACCTGTAGGTCACACCATGTCATTACATGTGACTAATTAATGGCTTGGGAGACAGAAGGACATTCGCTGAAGAACATTCTGTTCTTCTTGTGTCTCAGGGATCTGGAAACAATGAGAAATGTCAGCCTAGAGCTACAGGTGTCTGCTCAGTAGCTCATTACACGACCAAGGTCCCTTTCGCAGCTGGAAGATAAACTGCCAACGGACTACATCTGCTCTAACAGCATCCTCTATCCATTACCCATGCCTGCAGGCCCCAGGAAGCCACATGAAAAAGAATGGAACCAATTTAAAATATGAATCGTGTAGTAACTTTAAGTACAAATAAGTGAATTATGTTTTCACCTGCATGCTTAGCAAGGAACAAAAGAGGAAAGATGGAAATGGTAAGGTAAGGTTTAATAGAGATAAGGTAGGTAAATGTCTGTCTTTGCAGGAAAGTAAAATCCCTGGAAAATTTCTGAGCAGATTTTATTTAAAAAAAAGAAAGTAAGAAAAGGAATGCCTTGCTGAGAGAATAAGTGGGTGTGTATTTTTCTTGCATATTCGCTGTTGCTAATTTGACCATTGCTCTGCTGTGGATGGGCTGTTAAACCCTCCTCATTCTTTTCATGGGCGGCAGGTAGCGTACAGAGTAAAATCTCAGCTTGCGGTTAATAAAGGCACTCAAATGTACAGAGCTTAAAGGACTGTACTGTGAGCCTGAAATACAACATGGCAATCAAATCCATTTTTAAATGTGGAGACCTGCAGTTTGGACACAAGACTAGTGAAATTCAGACAAACCAGAGAAAATTTTGTTGACTGAATTTTTTTGAAAACAGATAAAACTCGACTTGCTACATCAACAAAGCCCAATTCAATGTCTGAATTACTAGGCAATTAAGTGCGCTGAACTGCTTCTCAAAAACAGTGCATATAGTATTACAAATAAAAAGGGCTTCAGTGTCATTATTATATGCAACAATTAATGCATTTCATAAAATATCAGGCTCAACAAAGTGGGCTAAGGCACCCAAGTTGCACTTGGTTCTGCATGGTTTTGTCGATTGCTGCACAAAGTGGGCCCTGGTGTACTGGTGGTTCGGCACATCTGTTTTTTGTTGGATGGGTCGGAGGCGATTTGTGCTGGGGATTTGTTGTAGAGCCATAATCCCCTTTATCTCCCCCCTCGGAAGACCTGGTCATGACCTAGGTTCCTGTCCCCTCCTCTCCAGAGTGTCCTCAATCTCCCCTGCTGACCTGAGGATCCCCTGCAACAAACTGCTCGTTGATTCACCTCCAAGGAGAAGCCACTTCCTTCCTTCCTTCATCAGTCAGACAGATAGATTTCAAGCCAGTTGTCTGGAGAATGTGGAGGTGTTGAACAGGGATACTCAGCAATTCTCGTAACCTAATCTTTATCTACTGCAACTGGAGAAAAATGCCTAATACCACAGAGAAAAAAGTGTCTCTGTGTAGCTAGAAGAGAATGGAAAATTATGTATATAAATATACGCTTGCAGGGCAAGTATAATAGCTTGTATTTTAATATTATTTATAATACTGAGTACGTCCTGTTTTGTGCCATTGTTTCACAACTGAAACAATCAACCATTTCATTCTAAGAACAAAAAAGCACCAAAATGTACATCTGCTGTAGTAGATGGTTCACTTCAGTTGTACTAAACAGAGACAATTATCTTAGAATATCACTTTAAATTATGTACTGATATTGCCTTTTGTTTTGAACAACAGTACATAAGACAACTTGAATATAAGGAATGCTGCTTTACAAATTAAAATTTGTGAAATGCATATCTAAGATGAGTTTGGGAGACATTACTTACAGATTATTTAAGGACTTTGCTGGTGAGGATTTTACTATTACAGTAATTGTTACCAGTTAGAGCAGTAACTTCCCGACACAACTTTATTTGTACTATTTTTGCTTGTTTGTGAGTCAAAGACCTGACGAGCAGGTGCCAGGTAAGGGGGTCTGGCAGAATGGCACTCCCACGCAGCATGATGAAATGAGTCCAAGATTCTCATCTCACAGAAGACTGCTCACCCCAGACTTTTCTTTAATGGAAAATAAAGGGTCTAGGTAATGCATTGTATTCATTAGTTGTTATAATTTGCTTTGAGAAATAAGAGAAGATATGGAGAAGGTTGCTTATTTTTGAAAACAAGCCCAAGAGTATCTGGTATCTCGTTCATAAAATGAGCAGGTTATAAAAAGTGGCCATCAATCCGTTTAAACTTGGTGCCGCCTAGTGGTATCGAAAAGGTTAAAAGGGGGGGATAACAAACCTGTGTGAAGATGTGTAGTGTGTGTACTAAGAATCTAGAGCACTTGCATTTTTTTGCAGCATTTTTAAAAATAACTCTGCTCTACACTATAAATGCGCAGCTGTTTTATTTGGACCCTTTTCTGATTCTTTGGATTAAAGAATGCAAAAAACTATACCGTTTTACATTTCAATTTTTATTTTACAGATCACTGAAAATATATCCTTAGCACCAGTCTGGCCATTGTTAACTTTATGCATGCTTAAAAGAAATGAACAATTTAATATAGCCGATCAAGTTTTAATAGCCATGACCCTACCTAGTGTTCAACATCAGAATCAGGGTTGGCATCTTGGAAAAATCACTGTGCTATTTTTGCATTTGGCACATACAGTTAAGACTGGTGCAGAAAAACATATCAGTCCTTTAAAGGTCCTTCCCAGGGAAAGTGGGATGTGGGGGGCAGAATGGCCTGGGGGGGGGAGAGAGCGGGGCAGAGAAAAGCACAGCATTCCACCCATAGCTGCTGTCTGTATGCATAGCTTCAGAAGAGGGTTAGCATTTCCGAGCAGCATTTTTCCTGCATCTTCCCAGCCCTGTTTAGAAAAGTGCACTGTGACGCCTCCATGCAGCAGAGCTCTAACTCATGTTCCACAGTGAAAGGGATGAGTTGAGCAGCGGAGCTATTTCTGCATGACTGCCTTTTTTCTTAGTCCAGGTGCAAATGAGAGCAGGGCAGAAGGGTATGGACATGTGCATGTGTTAGATGGGTAAAGAGAACTGTGCAGGGAATAACAGTCTGATTCAAATAACTCAATCAATATTTAATATGGAAAATACAGGAAATGGAGCCATAACAAGCTCAATCATGCTAAAGATGCATCTTTGATCAACAAGTAGGGACTTTAGGGAAGTTACATCCATGTTCATGTACTCTAGTCATTATGGCTTGTGTAAGAAGATATGAATGAAAAGGAAACAGAGCATTTCCTCTTCCAGTTCTCCCATAAGTACTATATACTACACTGCACACCTTTATCTCCCTGTGTTCGCCATACACCCACCTTATCCGAGCAGGTAATGAACAAGCCCTTACTGAAGTGACTCTGGCCAGGGTGTGAGGAGTCCAGGGCTGGGACAAAGAATGTATGGGGAAGACATTGTCTTTTGGATTAGCAAGTAGTTACCTTCAAGTTGCATTCATGCCCACTCATTATGACTGAGGTGCATGAGTATGACACTTTGATATTACATTTCCCAATTAGCTAAGGACTAAGCCCTTCCTTTAAAGCCCAGGATAATTTAAACAAGGACTGGCCATCTAAGCACATTCCAGCTGCATAACATTAAGAGAGTCAAAAATGTCTAATATGAAATTTAGGATGGAATTAAATTACCAGCAATGTTGTTTTGTTTATTTGGTTGTTGTTTTTTTTTTAAACCTTAAGAAATTCCAATATTCAATTTCAATTTTCAATTTGATAGATATTATGAAGGAGTGACAATTCATGTGACAATGCATTATTAGTTCTGAGTTCCTTCAGAATTTCATAGTGGAGATGCAGTAAGAATATAACTGCCATTCCCTGCAAGCTTGTTTACAGGACACTGTCACTCTGCAGACAGACACTGCAGACTCTAGATAGTTGAGCAGGACGCCTCAGTGCTCTGCACGTCTGTGTTTCCGACTAAAAGAGGACCTTGTTAGCAGGTCCCTGTGTACAGCCGTAGGTCACGTTCGGAGTTGGAGCAGTTCCTTGGGTGCATGTAGCTGCCAGATTCACATATCGTTTCCCCCTCTTTCCTTGACACGCCACTTAAGTGAGATTTTGCTCTGTCTTTTGCAGTTGTTACAATATGGAAATTCTAAGGCCAAAGTGCAAAAAGGATGTTACACTCATGTTCAGTGTACTTAACAAGAAATTTGTTTTCCATCTCATCTATGTCTAAAATATAATGAATGACAGTTAGATGATAAATACATTGCAGTTGTAATAGAGCTTAAGTTTGAACTCTGAGTCACACCTGTCCTGAGTGTGGGTGCGCGCAGAAGTTTTCACTGGTAGCAGAGGTAGCGAATGATGCGGCCTGGGAGATCCAGTTTGGTCACAACCTGCAGAGCTCTGGTGCCGAGTACAGTCCTGAGTGCTATACGGCTCAGCTGCTGCAGAGACAGAGGATCACCTGCAGGAAAAACAGCACCCAAGCATCATAGAACTGTTCTGGTTTAACATAAAACACCAAACAAGACAGACATAAAATCTGGGTGGTCAAGGTTTAACCTTGAGGCTAAATCCAACACAACTTATTTCCTGTTTGTAACTCAATTAGCACCATTTAAACAGCAATGGCACAGATTTAGACATTTTAATAACAGCAGAATTGGAACACACCACCTCATCAGGGACGTTTACATTCTTTAATGAAGTACTGGCATCTGCTGCTTAGATGAGGTTGGCAAAGACTTGCAACACATTCCAGTTCATCCACACTGGAATCTGCTTTGAGAGCTTATATCCATTCTTATCCTGTTTACTTTTCTTCTGATCCAAAATATCTTGACCAGCATCAAAGCTTGATTATGTGTCCCCACACACAGTGGACAGTCATTTAAACCTTAGCTACAGCAACATAAAGATGTAATCGTGCACACACTACCTTCAAGCAAGTAAATGTTGACCATATACTGACAATGAATGATATTACAAAGAACTGTCTATTAGTCATTGTTCTTGGGGTAGATGTAATACCCACAATATCCAGTTTCTTAATTTTAAAGAAATTATATAGTAAGTTGTTCATGAGAAGCATAAAAAATTTAATGTTTTATGCTATTGTCAATTATCTACCCCTATGATCATTAAGCTACATTAACTGCTGTTGTAATTAAGTTGACTCACAACTACAAAAGAACAACAGGATTAATTTAGAACTAGTACAGTGTCAGAACTGAAGGCAATGAAAAGACAAGATGGAGAATTAAAAATTATGTCAAGGATGCCTCTTGGTGGTGGTTTTCGGAATTGCTAACTTTATAAACTGCTAATACTGAATACATACAAGATTCATATAAAAGTCTTAGAAAATTCATTTACTACAAGCATTATCATCAGAAGACCATTCCGAACATTTGTTCTCGGATTCATAAAAAAGATAATGTTATTTGACATTTTTTTGTACCTTAAAATGTTCGTTCCCCGTGTTTGTGGAGCACAGCGACTAACCTCGCTGGCTTCTTAGCGGCAGACGCTAGCGTTATTGCACACTCACTCTCGTAAAGCTGCAGGAGGAGCGCGGAGGATGAGGTAGGTTGGGTGTAGTCGCCCGGTCTCTTCTCGTGTTTGTCTTTGGCGTACACGTTCGCCCCGAACTCCACCAACAGCTCGATCATTTCTGCGTTGCTGGCCTTGGCTGCATGGTGCAAGGCTGTCTCGTGCAGCCGGGCCGCATTCACTTTAGCTCCTAATAAACACACCAGATGAAAGATGATTTTACATCAGAGCCAGTTTGCTTTTAGTGCCAAAGCTTGAGAAACAAAATTTAACAAGCCCCATATTTACCTGCATTGAGCAGTACCCTGACACACTCCAGCTGTTGGTTAGCGCACGCTACATGTAGTGGAGTCCCATTGTACAGGTCATAGGCTTCTAGGCTAGCTCCTTTTGCTAACACTAATTTAACACACTCAGCATTACCTATGCACAACACACACACACACACACACACAGTAAGAGATTACTGTGAACTAGGTTACCTCCACGTTAAATGTGAATTTGAAATATTAACTTGGTAAATAGGCTGTCACTCCAATTCCTTGCCTCCCATGCAGGCCTCATGTAGTGGGGAGGTGGTGCGGGAGGTGAGAGCAGGATTGACTTTTGCACCATACTCCAGCAGCAGCCGCACACAATCCAAGCTCCCAGCAGAGCATGCCTCGCACAGGGGAGTGCTACCATCCACGTTCCTCGCATCAACCTGGAAGCCAGTACAACCATGAAGAGAGAATCCCCAGGTTGTGTGATCAGTGGTGTGTAATGCGTCATCTTTTCCAGTTGTGAAAGTATTACCAAAAACAGTTGTTGCCACAGAAAAAAAAAAAAAAGTTTATAAAATGGGGGTAAGGGGTGGTTAGCCCGGATTGACCAGGTGTGTAGTGCAGGTGTGCCAAAGGGCCAAAGTCCGGCACAATGTTGAGATTTCCTAATTCAATTAATCAGTTAAGTATTTGGTTTAGTAGGTATACTGCAGAAGCCAAATCACCAACTGATGGTGCCCCCAGTGTAGACATGCAGGTCGAAAACCAGCCATCATCCTCTACCACCGCTGAACATGTAACTCTAACCTGTGCTCCAGCATCCAATAGCAACCTCACACACTCTTTCTGTCCCCTGATAGCAGCTTCATGGAGAGGTGTGATGGAGTCTACAGCAACTATATTTACTGAAGCCCCACTTTGGATTAGATTTTGTAGCTCAAACGCCTGTCCACAATAAGCAGCTTTGTGTACCTCTGTCCTCTCAGACCAGAATCCTAACACAGACAACCACAAATAAAGCAGAACTAATTAGATATTAGTATTATCACACAGAATATGTCCGTTGTGAAATAGCATATCAATAACATGTATGACGGGTATGATGCACTGTAGTCTATCAAACAGCTATCCGATTGCTTCAAAATGACAGAAGCATGTTGATATTTTACGACACCAGGAGTTAATATGTAGTACTAATGACAAATGATTAAATGAGATTTTCCTTTTAGTAGTACATATCCTATGCTTTATAGCATAGAGTAGCATATGCCGCTTTTTTCAGATAACCTAGGTACAGCAATTGTCACGACCACGCGAGCTATTTTGGTCTTACCGATATCGCCGAAGAAATAGGGCCTTGCTGTTTTGACATCCATATTTGACGAGAAAGAGATTCTAAAACACATTCGATTTAATACAATCGTGAAAACCACACAAATATAGTGTTTATCCGGTTAGGGCATCACGTGATCGTTGCTATTTAGGTCGCAAGTACCGGGCATTATGGGAGATGTAGTATTATTGCTTCAACCAAGAAAGTTCTGCAGCCGATTATTTTTTTTTATTTCTTTCAGCATATTTAAGACACGCATCAGCTGCACATAGGCATCTTCTTAAATCATTTCCAACTGTTTGGTCTAGCGTTTTTGTCAGTGACAGTTTCAAGTTCATAATCCTCTTCTGCTTTATCCAGAAAGGGACTGTATCACGTATAACAGAGGTAATCGATTATGCGTCGTGAAATGTCCAGTTTGGTCACAACCTGCAGTGCTCTGGTGCCGAGTACAGTCCTGAGTGCTATACGGCTCAGCTGCTGCAGAGACAGCGGAGTATCTGCAGAAAAAACACAGAACCTGAACAAAGCTGAACTCATACAGGATAACAACAACGACAGGCCTAATAAACAACTTAATAAAAAGTGCATTTTTCATATTACAGAAAGATATCACATCGCATGACCATACGTAAAGTAGCAGTCTTACTCTCAAAGTACTGTAGGCAGAGGTGAGCCGAGGACCCTGGGGTGGTGTAATCTATGGGTCTGCGTCCAAGGTTATCTGAAACATTAATATCTCCCCCAAACTCCACCAGAAGCTCGATCAGCTCTGTCCGCCCCACTCTCGCGGCATGGTGGAGAGCGGTCTCATGGAACTTTATGGCATTCACCCTGGCACCTTTAAAAATGCATTTCCTTAATTTTATAAACAACTGCAATCAAGTGATTGCACAGCACCCTAACGCTGTTAAAGCTTTATTAGTATGTTACCTACTATGTATGCTAATTCTTGTTTATTACATTTTTTACACATAATTTTCAAACCGCAAGCGCAACATATCATCCTTAAGCTTCGACACACCTGAATAGGACATAATTACTGAAGTTGCATCTTAATATCTGATCGTCCCGTGCGCACCTGCGTTCAGCAGCAGCAGAGCGCAATCCAGATGTGCTTTAGCGCAGGCAGCGTGCAACGGCGTCCCAAAGTGAATATCGAAGGCCTCCAGCAGTGCTCCCTTTGATATCATCAACTTCACACATTCTGGGTTACCTACACCAAAAATATTTTATGTTCTCAGTGAACTAATGTAACTTTATAACCCCATGTAACTAAAATACCGATGACATTGTCTTTACCCTAGGGTTGACAATTGGATAGCCTTTCGAGATTAAGAACAAGCATTCATTGTTTGTGTGGATTTTATTTTTAACGATTCTGTCTGCTTCACTCTCCGCTTTCCACTGCACACATCCAGTCTTAGACTCACCGCGTATGCAGGCCTCATGGAGTGGGGAGGCAGTGAGGGCGGTGAGGGAGGGATTTACTGTCGCTCCGTGGTCCAGGAGTAGTCTTACGCTCTCCACACTCCCTGACGCACAAGCATGGCAGAGAGGGGTACTTCCATGAATGGTCCGTACATCCACCTTAAACAGGACAATTTTCAAGGATAGCGAATTCATATGATGTCACATCAGCCTAACTCAAATATGCATTCAAAAACATTGGAGGAAGAGAGTCCTAACCTGAGCGCCGGCGTCAAGAAGCATGCGAACACACTGCGGATGACCCTGCATACAGGCGTCGTGAAGCGGGGTGATGTTGTCCACAGTTACTATATTTACGGACCCGCCCCCTTCGATCAGCTGCTTGAGCTGCAGGGATCGCCCTAAAGACGCGGCCTCGTGCACCGACGTCCGGTCGGCCCAAAAACCTATCCAACAATTTCACTGGGTAAGCAATGGCTGCATTAGATATGACCTGCAGCCGAAATACACAGTGGTGTGGAGCTCAGGCTGACGAACACTGAGACTAAAAAAAAAACAAAACGGCAAAGCGTCGAATATGTTCTTACCTTAAGATTACACACAGAACTTTATCTAGAACCAAACGCGTATACTACATAATATTCATCATGTGAGCCACGTAAAAAGGAACTACTGATTTTTTCCCCTCTAATAACTTGAGCGATATTCATCTTACCGAGATCTCCGTAAGTCGTCGATCGGGCAGCAGCTATATCCATTATTTTCGCCTTTATCCCATTACTAAACAATCAACAGATTAATCCATATATAGAGTTTTGTTTGTGTAAACGAACTCATTTATTTTTAGAAGATTCATGTGAGCTATTAAATGGACTGTCGTGTACAGGCAGAGAATTCTGGGAGGCGTGTTTTTATTTTTTTTGCTTACGTATTGCCTAACATTTTCAGTAAACCCACAGTACATGATGTAAAATGGTATTAAAAATTTCACACTATCGTGGCTATTATAATATAATCCAGCATGGTGTATGTTCTATTTATGCCATTAGTTTTAAAATCGATCTGAACCATACATATTCAAGTTGAGCAGTATGTAAATTTTTTTTAAATCAAAGAAAAATTACATTTCAGAAACTTTTGTCAAACGAAACCCACAGAACTACTATTCAGAAGAAAAACTCAAACAGTGACATTTCACAAGTCAACATTTTTACTTTGCAGTACAGAAATCATTTGAGCCCCATTTGCTCAGCAGTTAATCCGAATTTAAAACACTGATGTTATCTTGCACAGGGCCCTGTCCTGTCAATACTGCAATAGACATTTGGTCCTTTGTAACACGACAGAGATATAAAGAAGAACGAGACGTCTGTCACCTGCTTTTAAAAGCTGCTGTGTTGCACGAACAGGCAAGGAGACAGTTCTTCAAAAGCACAGTGTTTAAGCAGCCCCCACAGACTTGGAGTCAAGTAGCTTTCCCGTTGACATGTGATAACCCCCCTGATCAGTGGCCTGAGAATCACGCCCTGCCCAACAACTGATATGTAATGAGCTTGATAACCTCCAACTCCTGCCCTGCCAACAGGCCACAATTTACAGCTAATAAGTCAGTTATTTCAAACCAATACAGAACTAGTTGGCATATAGTTAAATGTGTATATAATCAGTGACTGGACAAGCGTTATGTAAAGGAAAAGAGGATTATATACATTGTGTGTGCTTGATACTTCCCTTACATTTGCAAAGTAAGTTTTGGATATACATTGCTAGCTACAGTTCAATAACTCCCCAAAGCACCAAAACCTTAGGAAAAAAAGCAATGCATTGATTCCTTTGAGGTTCTCAAAGTTTGATTTTTTTTTTTTTTTACAACCTTGTCAAACAGACCATTTTATATTTCCCCCCAGTCACTTCTGCTTATGACATCTTTTAGCTTTTGGACATAATTACAAAAAAATACTTGTTGAGTAATGTCTTTTAGCTGTGGCTTTAATGTCACTTGAAAACATCTGATCATTTGGCATCTTTGGACTATATGGCTGCCCTGACAGAGCAGGGAGACAACACTATGACATGATGGTAACCATATACAGATCGTCAACCAACTATCAGTGCAATATGTCTCATAACCTGATTATACAAGCACACTGCCAGCGCTCCCCCCGCCCCCTTATATGCTAAATTTGTAACTGTATACATGAAACTCCTTTATGGGCAAAAACTTATACTTGAAATCATTAGCTAGCCCACTTTGGTTACCTTTTTTCTTCTTTTTCATATTTTCTTTTTTCCTTAAGATTACCATCCTCTGAATGCGATATTCAACAGTGCCTAGGTCGTGCTAGGTTACTGGTCAGCTCCATCACCAAAGATGTCATTTTTCTTGCGCTCCATCTCGGCAAAGTCAAAGTCTGTGCCAGTCATGCGCTTGTAGATGTCTTTGATGTCATCACAGGTGGTCTCGAAGTGGGTTGTAGCATCATATGAGCGAGAGATGAAAACCTGAGTCCAAAACACACAATGTTTACTATTTATTATTCCCAGCTGAGATATATGGACGTTCTGGCACATTTAACATTCTTTGTCAATGTATTAAATTATTAACGCATTTGATTAATATAAGTAAATTATTCAAGTAATTAGATTTAAAAAGAACCCAACACAAAAACTGAAAATCTCCCAAGACTAGGCATCAGAGAAGGACCCCTGTTAAAGACTAACCTGACTCTCAGCTCCTAAGTCAGTTGGAGCATAGAGATCACTGATGCTCACAAATCTATGGATTGAACAAAGAGCAGACTTAAAAGAAAGAAATTACTTTCATCTCAATACAAGTCACATCCTGATTCATATCTGCACGTGGGCACGGGCACGCACACACGCACACACACGCACGCGCACGCACGCACACGCACGCACACGCACGCACGCACACGCACGCACACGCACGCACACGCACGCACACGCACACACGCACACGCACACGCACACACGCACACACACGCACGCACACGCACACGCACACGCACACGCACACGCACACGCACACTACATACTTCTGTTCAATAGGCTCCAGCAAATCCAGCGCTGGTTTGATCTCTTTCTCAGGGTCGTTAGTCTCCACAGTGGTGCTAGCAATGGCTATGTATTTACCTTGGGCAGCCACATTGTGTGCATACGAGATCATACACACATAGATATCTACAACACAAGCCCCACAGATAAATGAGTGCCATCATTTGCATATGGGAAGCAACAAAGCCCAATATCCAACACTGAATAAGAATCTATATGAACAGGGCCCTTGGGCAGTGATGTTATTTCCTGCATGCCTCACCATGCTTCCTGTTGACCTGATTCTGGGGTATAATGATTTGGCAGGAGTTGGCATCCGAGGTGCTCTTGATAGGATGGCTTAAGATGCAGATGGCTCGGATCACCTTGCCCACAACCTTTGCACGGTCCATTACGTAGCTGGGGTCGCAGATCAGCTGTTTGCAGCGGGCAATCTGACGACAGGCATCAAACCACACCACCCGGACATTTAAGGAGATGCTACATTTCAGTAGATTTCAGTAAATTAAGACTTGGCTAAATAACCAGGCAGGCTGGTTGTAGACTCTAGTATGAATCAAAAACCTCGGTGTATTATCATGAGCTGACAGAAAAGGCTTTTCTGGGACTTAATAATGATGGTCACAGTTTAGCAAAAAAATAAAAAATAAATAAAAATAAAAAATTTCACCTCTCCCTCTGATTTTACGCCCACCACTTTGCCATTTTCAATGATGATCTCCTCAACTGACTTGTTCAGCATATAGGTTCCTCCAAAGATGGCACTTAACCTGAAAAAAAGTAAAGGATAACATCCAAATATATTGAACTGGTGTCTTCTAACTCTATAAAATAGTGCTTTAACCATATTATTCATATAATAATGGCAATGCCCATGAGGTGAAGAAGAGGCTGACCTGGCGAAACCCTGGGGGAGTTCTCCCAGGCCATACAGAGGGTAAAGGTAGGGGCTCTTGCCGTATCGAGCCAAGGACTCACTGTACAACTTAACCCTGTTTATCGTCTCTATGCACGGCTGATCCAGATAGCTACAGAGAGGGGGTGGCACAGATAGAACACATTTTCATTGGTGGAAAAACAGCCAACAACTAGGATCAGTGTCTTTCACTTTTCTATCTTTAGATGGTTGAGTGATATTGTACATGACTTACTCATCTGTGCGGTAGAGAGCAATGGCATGGCCTGTGAAATCTATGACATCCTGCCCCAAGTCAAACTTCTTGTAAACCTCACGCATGGAGGTCTTGTTGGGGTCCACACCCTCCATTGTCTTGGGGTCGTTCTCATCAAAGTTGGCCACAAAGACCAGAAACTTCCGAAACCGCCTCTTCTCGAAAAGCCCCATAAGGCCTAGGAGGGCAAAGAGAACCTTACAAGTGGTACCTGGATCTTAGGCTACAGAATCGGATCCTTTTCCTCAATAACAGGCCGTGTACTTTGGGTGAAACTGGGTAGCACATCAGATGCTAACAATTTTAAGGAACTTTCTAGCTAATTGAGGATAGGAGAGGAACTACACTTACCACACAAAAATAATCTAACCACTCTGCTGTGTGCTGCATATAAAAAAGGAAGCAATACCAAAACCAACCTTAGCAGGAGCCCATTTTAGGACCTCAACGTCTTTTTTGACTGTTTAGAGAATTAAAGACACACACTCACTTTTTGCCTTCATCACTGACCCAAACCAAATCAAATTCCTGAACCTGGTCTCTTCTGACTGCACTGTATCAAAGACCACAAGGTATACTGGGCATTTTCTCCATAATGCCTGCAGCTGTCAGTCTTTCACAATCAAGAATACGCAGGCGAGGGTACTGACCTGTCAACCATGTTGTAGAACTTGAAAGCTCACTTACTAGAAGCCAGCGCCTCAGTCTCGGTGGAGGGCACTTTGTAGATGCCACCTTTCTTGTAGACAAAGCTTCCCTCTATCACTTTGAAGTCCAGGTAACGGGTTACTTGTGTGATAAGCAGCATACGCACCAGCTGACCTAAACAAAACAAAAATACAACGCCCCACCGACCCCCAAAAAATGTAAGAAATATTTCCATGACATAACTAATATCAACATAACAAAAATTTGGAATCACACCATTACAGCACAGTCCTTTTGCCTATTCATTAGTATGATCCTCCCTCAAAGGTATGAATAACCCGCCAGATAGCATAAGTGTTAAGACATAACTGACTGCTAGGCAACAGGAGCAGCATAGTTCTTGGATGTGGCAGCACTTGCAGTTTTCCAGAACATGAATCGGATTTGTTTGCCTAGGGCTGCAGATCCCCTTGGCACAAGTATGTGGAACTGTGCAGGAGGGGCTGGTCACTTCTCACCATTGGCCATGAGGAACTTGGGGATGAGATCCACGTTCCAGTCACGGGGCTTCCCCATTGACTCAGGAGGGCTGCCGGGTAGGCTGAAGCGCTTGTACAACTAAGGGTGGAAGTCACACACACACACACAGTATGTATATGTGTGTGTGTGTAGTTTGTGATCCCAATTGTTTCACATGACTACTATTTGCTAGTCATAGAATTTTCTTGGCTAAGCTATCTCCTTAACAGCTTTAGGGTTGTCTGAAGGCCTTACATCATCCAGAGGGGTGATGGAGGCGCTGTCTCCTCCATAGTAGGAGTTCCTGTCCATATGCAAGACCTTCTTCCCCTTCACAGACATGATCCCCGACAGGATGCATTCCTGCAGGAAACGCGCATAGCAAGTAAGATTCATGTTCATGTCCTCTCACGCACATACTGCAGGATGCCAGGATGTGACCTCTTATTCTGAACAGGTATATTATATATATTTTTAAAAAAGATGTGTGGAAAAAGGTGAAATTCACTGCACTTGCCTATGTGAGTGCCAGGCTACAAATGACAAATTTAAGATGTTAAACTGTGTGTACGCCCCAATAGAAATTTCACTTCTTCTACAACAACCGACACTAGAGAATGACTACTGATGCTTCTGCTTCTTCATGGAGGGGCTGGCTCTCTCTATGCAATCCATGCTGTATTATTACATGAAATACTAACTCATGTAGTGTGACCTATTAAAGTGATTCATTTCCTGGATGGTTATAAAAAAAGAAATTAAAAAAAGAAACAGGGTGGAGGGCTTGTTTTTACTGTAAGCACAACTGTGTAGAAAGGAAATAGTAGTAAAGAAATTAGGATATAAAAAATAAGGAATAGTAAAGAAATAAGGAAAAAGCAAGAAAAAAAAAAATCAAAGATGGCAAAATGTGTGATTCCTGAGTCAACTTCATATGCTCAGCTTCAGGGCAAGAATTTGCATGGGCCGCAGTACAGCCCCACTCACGTAGTCACCTCTTGAAGTAAACAAGACGTTGGCTTCAGATAGTAAAACTGACTGAAGGGGTGCCATCATTTAAAATGAGGCCCATTTTCTCAGCCTAGGAAATAACAAATAAGCACATGAAGGGAAGACTGAAAGTTTCCTCGCCTTCCCCAAAGCCATAATGCGATTAATTGTAGTTGTAGAAGTGAACCTTAGTGTCATGTGATGGAATGGACTTTAAACAGAGCATGCAGAATGCCTTCTTTACAAAAAGAACAGTGCATTTACTTGTCACATAATTGCTTGATATAATTCAGAAAGCCTTGCTGTCTGAAGCTATCAGGTCAAATCACACCAGGGGATCATTACAGGCATGTAGCCTACACACCACCAGCAGGATTCCTTTAAAAAAGCAAGCCAGCCAAGGTATGAACATTAGAAAATATGTAGGCCAAGCCCAAGTTTGAACAAAGCCCAGCTGTACAGCAGCAGCAAGTCCAGTAGTGCCAAAGCCCTGCTAGGGATGACAACAGTTTCACTGCATACTGAGCCTCATTGTGGCACAGGATATGAAGCTAATGCGTGTTGTTCCAGTCTTCGTTGGCCATTCTTTTGTTCATATTCAGCCTGTGCCAGAAGCCCACATCCCTCACCCCTGCCCCTAAAGTATCTAAACACAGAAACACTCTCAAAACCAGAATCATCCTTCTTGACTGGTCGTGTCTTTCTCTGGCATCTGTGGCTTCAAACTGCTGTGCTAAAAGGGTGGTTATCGTCCCTGACTTCAGATCAAAATCAATGTCTCACCTCGGAGCTAAAACATCAATCACTCATCTCCGCAATACAGCTGAGTCAACTGCCATTGAGGCATCACACGACCACACAACTCATTTCAAATAAACCTGCCCAAGTCTGCAACTGCTGACGGATTAACCTAAAGACAACCAAGACATCTTGCTTTGTGGAGTAAGCATGTGAGGTAGAATTGTAGTTAGTTATAACAAATGCAAATTTGTTTTCCAGTCAAGATGGTAAATATTTTTAGAGCCAAGTACAGACTCACATCCAAGTCTTAAGGCCACATTCTCAGAGTAAACAGGAAGAAATGAACTCCACCTCTTACAGTAACTCAAGATACTGGCACAAGTGGCCCAGCATTGACAATTCCAATGCATTGTATTAAGAGATACCCCAAAAACATGTAGGGACGATGAGCTTCAGTCAGTCACATGAAAAGGTCCTACACTCTTAGATAAACTGACATTTCAACTCCTTTTTTCATGTCATTGACTCCCTGCTGGGACCCACAAGCTTGGCAATGCTGGGCTGCCTGTCAGCCAGTCCCAAATCCCAGCATAAAATCAGCATGTCAAAATCTGCAATGGGTTGCTATTCTAAAAACTGTCACTCAACTCTCTCTGTGTTCATCTGATCTTTTCTTCTTGACTGCCTCACGTTCCTTCACTGTGGAATACTCTAAAGGTGAACTATTTTCAATAATAACTTGCTTTATCCCACTAGATGAATTTACATTAAGATGGACATTTTGTATGAGGGGAAAATAATAGGGAACTAAGGAATGTGTAATAAAGCCCTTTAAATAATAAATGTCATTACAAAGACAGATGTCAGTCATTCTGTAGCTCAGTCTGTGGAAGAGCAAAGAAAGAGACAGGAAAACATTAAGCAATACAAACTACACTCTAGAAACGGTATGATGTGTTTAACAGCAAAATGTGCCCTACATGCCCATGTAGGAAGACAGATGTAAAATTACCAAAGCATGTGAATGCAATATAGAGAAATTGTACTAAACAGTACTTAGTTTCACATCTATGTGGAATTTAAGATAAATGAGTAAGTACATTTTAGTGATTGAATGATCTGGTACAACTCTGCCTGTATTAGTAATGCAGTTTCTTAGTTTTTCAAAATTAACAATGTTAGACTTTCACTTCCTCATTGTTGCATCGCCATGCCAATGCATTAACTAGAAACATTAAGACACTACAATAAAGTTGTTTCTCCAGATTCCCCACTTCTTTCCTGTTTATATATAGTACACTCAGAGGCCTGACTGATGTCATATCAAAAATTAGTTTGATGAAATTAAAATCTGTAATACACTGACGATTAAAAACACCTACTTGACTACAACCCCAGTTAAAAAAAGCATGATGATCCTTGTCAACTACTGTTATAGACAGGAGATCTTGAACATCGCTCAAAGCAATGCACAGCAACTAGGCTCATTCTCATCACGAGCTTTTCCCCTGACATAGTAGATCTGCAAGATCCAAGTAAAGATACACTGGCTGTCTATGATTTGCACAATCTTGCATTATTCATCAGTTAATTCCGTGCTGAGTATATAACATTCTTTGCTACGTCCGGTGCTGCTATAAGAAAAGAAAACTTGGGGAGTTTACCTATAGCATAATCTAAATGAAGTTAGCACAGTTACTGGGATCAAAATGTGGTCCTCTCCTAGAAACAGACTGCTCTATTAGCAAAGACGGCTACATTTGCCATTATTAAATGAACCGGGTTAGATTTGCTATTTAGTAAGGATAAATACTGAAGGAGGGTGCGGTTGTGTATTGAACCTTGTTAAACATTATGAGTTACGACAGCTAACCTTACGTACAGCACAGGTATAGCATGGGTAACGTTACCTAGAAAAATGTAAGTGTAAATCCCCAACCAAATCAAGTTAGTTAACTAGCTAGCTACTGTTAATTAACTGAGTAGAGACCGTAAAATGTTTCCTATATTGATAGTTTAACTACTTTAACGGTAGCTAGTTATCTTAACTAACATTATTAGCTAATTTTAATTAAGCTCATCGCAAGTTAAACTAACTTTAACTTGCGCCGCTTTAGTGATGCACACACCAGTGGCCAATTGCAAAATATTTAGAACTGATGGACCCTGATCACTTACAACTCAAGATCGTGTTTCTCGACATATCCACGGGCCATCTAACCTAGCTGTTAGCCACACAGCCAGCTAGCCCCCTAGCTAGCTAACACCCTAGTAACGCAACCAAATCTTCCAACTTCCCTGTAAAACTGCATCGATAAAAGACTGCAGACACGTCAACAAGACGAGGGATCGAGTCTAGCTATCAATATTAGCCAACCAGCTAGGATTTCAAGAGGTAGAAAAATCTGGAAAATAAATTAGCTTGCGTTAGCTGCGAGGCCTAACAATCTGTCGTCTATCAGATCGCCCAACATTAGCTAGCTAGCATAGCTATCGTTAGCTTGTCAGGCTCAGCGCATACGAAACCAATATATAATACAAAAGAGCATGCAGATAATACATTTTAAATCTAAGCTAAATAAACCTATACCGTGAGTCCAGTTCCCAAAACAATAACGTCGTATTCTTCATTCATTTTTTTCACGAGTTTAATCCCCTTTCTCCTGTAAGACGGCCTAAAGAAAATGGAGATCTACAAAGCTGGAAATGAAAGAAGCGGCGTAACGTCAAACAGGCTGGATGAACGACGTGGGTGGAGTCAATCGTGTACGTCACACAGGCTGGCTGAACGACGTGGGCGGAATCAGTCGTGTACGTCACACAGGCTGTCTGAACGACGTGAGCGGAGTCAGTCGTGTACGTCACACAGGCTGTCTGAAAGACGTGGGCGGAGTCAGTCGTGTACGTCACACAGGCTGGCTGAACGACGTGGGCGGAGACAGTCGTGTACGTCAAAATGTAATTTAAAGGCAATTTAATTTAAAAGCACAAGCTAATATGAACGTACAAAACATAAATACAGCGAAAGCCGAGTTTCTGTCTTGTGATCGTCCATAGTTAGTAAACTTTTTTTTTTTTTTTTACAAACTCAAGGAATATGCTTAGATAATTGTTGTTCTGCCTCACCCACTGTCTAAGGAATTTGTCATAAGCGTCATCTGTGTGACGTAGATGGTGAACAACAACTCAAAAAGTTTAATTGTAGGTGATGCAAAATGTGCAAATTTACAAAAAGGGGTGTTGTCTTTGGCTGCAATGAGTCAATGTACAGTGGGACTCCGTGCACAAATAGCCCAGAGATCCCAACATATCCAAAAACTGGACAAAATTCGTCAACATTGAAAAAGACCATCCGCTTACTCCATTATCTGTACTGCTTTATAACAACTATGGGATGTGAAAAGCCGGGCTCACACGACCTTAAGACTGCTTCTTTTCCAACAATATGGACATGTAAAGAAAGAGAGGTGTTCAAGAGCCTCTTTGTGTATGTAAGTAAACAGGGTAAGTGAAACTACTTCGCTCATTTCGTTGACATTAGCTAACATTAGACAGCCTTGCTAAGCTTGGTGCCATACTAGACATGAATGTGAATTCAACGTAGATCGCTTTTACAACAATAACGATAATTGAATATTTGCGTTTAGCTAGATAGCTAATGTCATTAATAGCTGTGTGAAGTTTCTCATGTTCCTTATTTAGCTAGTTAGCGTACTCTGATCCAGCATATATCCAAACAGCTGAGTTGTTAGCTAACATTCTGTCAGTTTACTAAAGTTTTTCAATGTAGAGTTAGCACTAGAAATTCACTGAAGTCAGCCACGCAGAAGAGAAGGTAATGATAATGCATACATTTTAAGGCTAAAAAAATATAATTCCCACTGGAAAATTCGTAATCCAAGTCAGTTATAATGATGTTTGATCGCGGCGTTGTTCACTGTTGTCCACCGGTGATGTCACTCGGAAACTTTCTGGAATTTCCGGAGTGACATCGGGTTTTTCCGTCAATTTTAAATAAGTTAACATGTTATTTTCATTTTAATTCACATATCCATTTTTGCAGTAGCTAAGATAATGTCGAATCTTAAGGGAGGTCCATTAGCCGGTGCTTAGCCTTTAACAAAAAATAAAAATATAAATATTCTAAAGAGGGAAACTATTTCTGAATATATTTCTCTCTTTATTTTTTTTCCTCAATACATATACTTCTCTCCTGCTTCACCATTACGCCAGCACAACAGGCTTTCCCCAAAAATATATTTAAACTGCATATGCGGCAATAATATGTAATGCATATTTGTTACGCACTTTAAATTACCCAGTCAGATTTATTAAGTGCAAGATTAATAAAGCATTAGTTACTTTTTTACTGCCAAGTATGATGCCTACCCTAGCTAAGTGCCAATGATTATTGCAATAAAGTGGCTACAAAACGGCGTTCAGTTTAATTTTATTTCATTCAAAATCTTCAGACCCCTTGCTTAAATAGGAAGTGGTGCTGAAATAGCTTTTCTCAAGGAAAACAAAAGGAAAAGTCTGCACATTTCTACACTTGATTTATTCCAAATATATTTGCAAAGATCTTTTTGCAAATCTATTTAGTATAAGTGTTTTTAGAACCATCTGTTAAGGCTGTATCTCTTCAAGGCTATCAAACAACTTGGTTATATCTGATTTTTTGCCATATTGCCTGGCCGTTGTACCCGCGAAGTCCACTGCATCCATGAGTCCCAGCTGCAGTAGAGTTCTGGCTGCGGCTGCGTGCTGCCCAATGCATGCCATGTGTAAAGCTAGGAATTAGAGAAAATATTTAGAAGTCTGCAATGTGTCTTTAATAATGTGTAGTGATTTATTTACCTTTGATGGTACTAAATACATGCATACATCAGTAAAGCATATCTTAGCCTGCTAATAGCTATCCTAATTCATGCACATTTTCACCTTGTTCTACAGATTCAATTGGGCTTTTCTCAAATAACACAAATTTTATTCAGCATCAACAGATCCGTCTCTGTATATTATGAAAGCATGCTGATTAGTTCAATTACTAAATAGGAAGGGGCAGACATATTCCACTGAACAAAACCAATTAGAAGTTTGGGGGAACTTCCTTGTCTTTTTTTACCAGGCTTATCATATTTGGGCCTAGAGATATTTAAGGACATGAAGAAAAAAAAAATTGTTGATAGTGTGTAATATGATAACAGTCATGTGATCGTGGGTGTTGTTTCTTACCTGATCTTCCTTTATTATCTTTTGCATGAAGATCAGCACCCAACTGCAGCAGTGTTTTTATAGTGTTTGTATGACCCTCCTGCAGATAAACACCAGCTGTGGGGTAAGTATTCCTATAGCACTTCCCCATAAAGATTATTAGATTACAATGCAATTCTTGAAGAGCAAGTTTTCCTTTAAAAAAGTTTCTGACTTATACCTATGATCTCCTTTTCTGTTAATGTAGTAAGTGGCAGAAAAACAGAAATTTACCTTAGCAGCATAATGTAGGGCTGTAAGCTCCAGATTTGTGGCTCTTGTGTTCACGTCTATGCTGAGATCCTGTACAAGGAAACACAGAGCCTCATCTTTGGCTGTCACAGAGGCCTGGTGTAAGGGCTGTGCTCCTAGAATATCTACAGCAGTGGGCGAGGCCTTTACACACACAAACACACACACACACACACACACACACACACACACACACACACACACACACACTCACTAAAATGTATTTTCCAGTTAAATAAATGTTCCAGTTAAATAATCTCCATCTTACTTGGTGCCTCTCCAGAAGCAGCTTCGCTACAGCTAGCTGTCCATTTCTCACAGCATCCATAAATGGAGTAACTCCACAGCTGTCTCTCTCATTGGGTTTATAAGCACACCTGGAATGCAAATATTTTCCCATACAGTATGCTCTTTAAGAGACTCACACACCTCAAACCAAATATAACCAAATATATATATATATATATATATATATATATATATATATATATATATATATATATATATAAACATACATACACACATACCGAAGCAGAATCTTTGCTCACCTCTTGAGAAGAATCTCCACAACTTCTAGACAGCCATGCATAGCTAGGTGAGGAGTTATGATTCAAACAAACAAACAACAACAAAAACACCTCATCAGTTTATCAATCAGCAAGCATCTGATTCATGAGACTATACAAAGATGTTAATAGCAGTTTCAGTGTCACTTGCATTAAATAATCTAAACCTAAACTAATGCTCAGTAAAGGTAGCTCTGTTACATCATTCTGAAGTTCTTTATTACTGTAATATTTTTAGCCAACTTCTCTACCAATTATTAAATTGGATTTGTTTAGGAGCATAACATTATTTTCTTTACTGTCCCATAACTCCTCCTGGCCTACCAGCAGTATGTAGTGGTGTCCGGCGGGTCTTGCTCTCCGTTCTCCACACCTCAGGTCTGACCAGCAGTAGGTACTGTATCACAGCTGCATCCCCCTCTCGGCATGCAATGTGGAACGAGTTCCAGCCATCCTTATTCTGAAGAGTTGGGTTAGCGCCGTGATTCAAAAGCACTTGGATAACTTCAAGGTCCCGTCTGGTGCAAGCCATCATGAGAGGAGTCCTAAGGAACAAAGTTAAAGCCGTTTACCTCATTGTCCAAAGAGAAAAAACATGCCGTCCTTCGAGCCGGATTCGAACCAGCGACCTAAGGATTCCAGCAACAACCACTACAGTCCTCCGCTCTACCAACTGAGCTATCGAAGGCGATGCCCAGGTGGGTTCAACGACCCCTCATAACAGACGGCGACATTTATTGCTATGTTTACCACAAGACAATTTATCTACGTTTCACTTACCAATCTGCTTTCTTTAGACAGTCAATTATTGCTCCCTTGTCTACAAGATATTGAACGCATGTCCGATGGCTCATGGAAGACGCTTCGTGCAAAGCCCTCTTGTAATCATTATTGTACAACTCGATGTCCATGCCCATTTTTTCAACGAAATACATCAGAATATCTAAATGCCCATGTCGCGCCGCATAGTGCAACAGAGTATCTCCAGATTTTCCTAAATGTGCATTTATACATTTCTTAATTTCACTTTGTCCCTCTAGTATATTTCTAATCATGCACATATGTCCATCTTGGGTTAACTTTATTAAGAGTTTAAACATGTTTTCTTCATCCATTTATTTCAATTAATCCCGTAAAGTGTTAGTAATCTAGCCGTTGTACGACACACAACTTTCTAATTTCATATTTTGTTGATATGATGGGTGCAGATGTGAAGCTAGCATCAACATCGATACGGGTTATTGTAAATGTCCGCGGGTACATTCTCCTTCAATGTAAAAGTCGAGGTTTTCTTTCGTAAAACAATGTCACATAAAAGATTCAAATACACCTGCTATACCTCATGACTATATGTGCTGGTGTAAAGCTATCTATTATTCCCCCTTGACTGTTTCGTTGGTTCAAATCGATCGCGTGATTAATTGCCCATCGAGTAGGCATCTGCAACAACTAAAACGTAAATACGAATGACTCGAGAAAGCGACTTTACACCAAAACGCAAATAGGCTTACATACCTTCCAGGTATGTCTTTTATAAGAGTGGAAATATGGACAGCCTGTTTATCTTTGTATAATTACTTTTACCTGCCTGACCCAAACGTATTATTTCTTACAAAATTTATTTTCAAGGAAAGTTAAAACACTGACACACAACAAAAGGCCGCTTTTGTATCGGTCCCGTGTGTCTACAATTTTTGGCGTGCTGGACGTGTATGCTTGAAGGAGCGTTTCAAATAAGGCCCTTTAGAAGTTTCGTATCAAAATTAAAAACTACTCAGTGCATTAAAGATCCACTTCTGGAACAACACAATGATCCATACCAGTGGTGAAAGAAGTACAGAAACCTAGAGTGAAAGTTACCCATGGGAAATATTATACGAAAAACGTAGACCTACTTCATTTACATTTTTACTTGAGTTAAAGTACAAAAGTAAACTTTTTAAGATGCAAGTAAAAAGTAATAGATTTAGTTTGGTTATTGCATAATTCGAAACGGGAGGAAAACCAATTGTTTGTAATTTTTTTGGTGGGGTGGGGTGGATGGGTGGGGGGGGGGGGTGTTAAATTAGCAATGACGCCCAAGTATCCATATTTTACTATTGAATTCTAACTATTTTAAGGTATATTGAGATATTGTTAGACAGATGATCAAAATTCACGTTTCTTTCTGTTTCAGTGATAAAATAGATAAAATAAATTAGATAACTTTTTTTTTTTTTTTTTTTTGAGTGATTTGAAAAACTAATAAAACTGCAATGGTTCGCCAAGCAATTAGGCTTCTGCTGAACAAAGCAAATTTGCGGAGTAAAACAGATGTAGTGCCCTGATAGATGACCTTTAGTTTGAAAGGGCATCATCATCATTATCAGATGGCGTTTATATATTTCCTTTTTTTTTTTTATAAAGTAATGAGGAACAATGGGAGTTGTATTAATGTGTGGAGTAAAAAGTATAAAGTCTTAATGTGAAATAGTGATGTGAAAGTCTCCAAAAATAAACTCAGGTAAAGTTTAAATACCTAAAGAATGTACTTGACTGTATATGTACTTCATTACTTCTCAATTTGTTAAAGCCACATTTTACTTCTTTTGACATTAGCATTTCTATTGTTGACTATTAATGTATTTCTAAAGCTGTGGAAATTTAACGTGTGATTGTAAATCAGACTCAATCTCCCTGAGAATTTTACATATATTATTTAATATTTAGACTTGGGGCAACAGCCTTTTTTACAGCACAATTTGCATAAGTTATTAATACCGTTTGTGTACAACCACAAAAACCATGACATTATTTTTTTTGTTTGTTTTTCAGATTACATTGAGTGGAAAACCAGACAGATTATACAAGCATATCTTTGTACAGTCAGCATACATCTTAAGATAATAATTGTAGCAATTTTCCCATAGTCTTGTTGCCTTTCTTGTTGTAGAATAGAATCTGGACACAAAAATAGTATGAACAAAACACTAACAAAACATGCAACATCCAAAGTGAGTACATCACAGGTCTCCTGATACTACTTGAGTGGACAGGGTCAGCTTTAGTTCATTTCTATACATGATTAGATTCTGTGTCTCTTGTGCAGGTTAAGTCCAGTTTTGTTGTAGGCAAGCATGGCGATTATCTTTCCACTAGTGCATGTGTTGAGAGGAATGCACACAGATCAAGAGAGTCTCAGTATCCCTTCTCTGTGCCTTCACACGTGCTCTGTGTCAAACTGGAAAATTAATATAAGCTCCTATCTGTAGAAAAGAAAGGTTGTTTTATTTACAAGATAAGAAATATTTATTTTCATATGTCAGTGGTAAAGTTGGGGTAATGTTATGCAATGGAGAAGTGTTGATATGAATATTAAAGTTTGGAAAGAGAAACAAAATGTATGCATGGACTTTTTTTTAAGTACATGAAACCCTCTTTTTTTGGGGTGGAGTTTTTTCACATATTTTACATAAATTAAAAAAAAGGTCCATACATGTCAGATTGTAAACTGAGTTGGGTTCTGCTTTATATGACTATATGAGTAAAGGGGCTCATGAATAAACATTGGAGACCCTGTTCATTAAAATTTTGTGAACACACAATATACATTGTGCACCACACAACAAAATGTCAATATTTATCATAATTTATGTACATCAGATCTTACTCACAAACTAGCTCTTGGATGGAATGTAAAGGTTTGATGTGTTATCTTCATTTTTTAATGTTGCATATCATAACATAATTTTAAAATAGCATTAATTTTTTTTTGTGATCAAGCATCAACCTAAAACAAACAAATATACATGAAAAAAGCATACAAAAATGTAAAAAAGAGTTCGCATTCATTATGCCTCATCTGTCAACTAAATAGTAGATATACCAGATGCATTTAGGTTGCATAGAATTGCTTATATAGAACCTGTGGATTTGGTCAAAATTTGGCACAGGTTAAAAGTTCCCCATAACCAGGCCTTCATATGTGTAACCCTGCACAACCAAATGAAATGTATGGATATTGTGATGAGTCTGGCTTTTCAATATCCAGGTTAATGGCTACAAGGCGTTCTCTTGGGATAATGGGTATAGCATCCAATAACAAAGTTTTAAAGTCAATTGAATTAAAAGGCTTAAAAATGTAAAAATTATAAAATACATTTAAAAATGACAAAAAACAACAAATAATGGCACATTATCTAAATGCACAGCTCTGCATTCTGCATCCAGCAACAGTTTCAAAACAACAGGACTCTGGGTTTAGATCAAGGTTTTTTTAAGCAGACATACACAATTAATGTGATTATTTTTTCTTAGGACTTTGACCTACAAACATAAACACTGCATCTAAGGACTTTAGATCAGCTGGACATATTCAATAGGGGAATCTTATTTAATAATTTACTTTGGAGAAAACTGTTCAACAGTAAAATATACAGTGATACAGTTTCCAGTGGGATACAGTTTCCAATGGGATAATTGTTTGTTCCATAATTGAAAAAAAAAAAAAAATCTTTCCAACAACTACCAACCATTACATTCCAGACATGCTAGAGAGAAGGTGCAAAACATCTAGGTAATTAGTGCTGGACTTCACAACTGGAATGCTTGCAACATCTTATGGCAACAATTATGAAACATTATTATCAAGGGTTAAACTAACTAGAAATCTGATCTGATTTTTCAGATGAGGTTATAACATCAGAAGAAGAACAGAAATTTCCCTCATTAATAACAGTTCAGGCTCAATTAATATGCCAGCCTGATCTCCACAGAATGGTAGGTTTCTAGAGCAGTTTAGCTCAACCAAATACAGAGTGAAAGCCACAGAGGAGGAGGTCAGTGCTATTTCTGTGCAAGGAAATATGAGTATACATCAGCCACAAGCATTTCCACTACATCCAATAAATCATATTTCAGTCCTTTAAATCTATATCTATAAAATATCTCAAAATATACTTTAAATCCACATATATCTCTTCTTCCAACACATTATAACATCTGAGATGACAAATGTATAGTGATAAATATCTCTTAATAATGAATCTAAATCTATCATACAAAAATAATATATGACAAGTCTTTGCCTACCATTTTGTAAACAATCATAAATAAAACCTTTTTCTAAGAGAGCATTGATACAGTGATTTTTTTTATATGAGGAATTCCAGGACCTGGACTTGGCAGTCAAAATAATAATAATAACAATAATAATAATAAAACAGAATATAAGAATTTCTGTCGGATCCCTACTCTATTATGGCCCAGTAACAACATATGTATACACACATGGATAAGTGAGTGTTGTAGGTGAGTGTAATGGTGTGTATGTGTGAATATGCAAGTGTGGGTATCTGGTGAATGCTGGGTCACCTCTGCCCTCACTAGGCCCCTCCATCATTCCCTCCACTTTGTTTTAAGATATACCAAAGCCCAATGTTTTCAATGTCAGTGCAGGAAATGCTCTTGTGCACAGTGCACTGCTTATCCAACCACCCCACCCTTCAATAATTAAGCTGCTCACTCAGTGTGATGAATGCTTGTGAGTAAAGCCCTCTGCATGTCAGCTTCTCTTGTTCAGCTTTGTCCTTTGAGAGTCACAAATCGTGCTGGGGAACGTGAGACTACTGTTCCTGGTCCGCCCTCTCTAGTTCTGCCTTCCGCTTCGTCTAGGAGTGGATCTGGGCTGAGGTGGCCAACAGCTTGTGCCAGCTGACCACTCGCTTACGCAAGTCCACCTTGTCCAGCCACACATAAGCCTCACCGATCAGAGTCTTCTTTACAAACTTGCCCCCATTTGAGACCAGGAAGAGCTGCAGGGAAGACAAAATGTGGCATTTCTTTAAGGATGCTGTGGAGTTAAGTGTCAGAAAAAGTCTGGAGGCAGCTGGTACTGACTGAACACCTCCAGTGGCCTTAATGCACTAAGTCACAACCAATGCACCCTCTATTACTTTGCTCAACATACAGAATTAAACAAGAAAATGTTAGATGAATGTTCTACAGCAAATCTGTGGTTCAGTAAATGTGTTCAATGTGGAATGGAATGCAATGGGTTCAGTAAAAGTATTCCATATATGTACAGTTCATCTGAATCTAATGTGTTTAGCTATTGTGTTCAGTATATGTATAGTTCACCTGAATTGAATGTGTTCAGTTAATGAGTAATGTATACTGCATGTGTAGTTCACCTGAATGGAATGTGTTCTGAAAATGTGATCAGTATGTGTTCATTATATGTGTAGGTGACCTGAATGGATTGTGTTCTATAAATGTGTTTAGTAAATGTATTCAGTATATGTTTAGTTCACCTGAATGGAATGTCCAGTGGGGTTCATGCAGAAGCGGAAGGTCTCGTTGAAGGATGGCTCACGGTCATGACGACAAACCCTAGTTTTCTTCTTAATGATCCTCTTCTGAGTGGCTATGTTTACAATATAGAGCTTCACGTACAGGTCTGTAAAAAAAATAGCATCAGTGAGGATGTGTGTAGGTGTGTATGCATGCGATCATTTATGTGTTTGCACTTTTCATCTGTCACCTGGCAGGTGGTCAGGAGACTTGAATTTGTAGGTGATGTTTCTGCACTGTAGGATCTCCAGGACTAGGTGCTCCCCCTCAGTCTTTATCTCTTTCTTCAGAGCAATCTTTATCTCCCCCATCACCTGGGTTTTACCTAGACACACACACACACACACACACACACGCACGCGCATACACACGCACACGCGTACACACACACACACACACACACAGTAGTAATTACCTTATCACACCCTTCTGTCTTCCCTTAATTGAGGCCTGCTGTTACTACAGCCTCTCACCGTTTCTGCCCTTATTTCTCAGTTTTGGTACATTTGGCTATTTGTTAACAACCTTGTTAAAGCTTTAAGGAACAATTCTGGCATTGTTGGCATACATTACAAACCTCATCTATAATTTGTTCATAGTTTTTGACAGGCAGTAAATATATTACAATTTCAAATGTATACAAATATATTAGAAATTTGGCTATCTATAAGAGATGGGAAGGCGTGAAACATCTTTCCATGTATTTATATTAATCACTTTGCAAACAGACTAAAGAAGATGCTTGTCCTTTAATACCCTAAAGCCAATAATACCTAGACAGGTAGCATCAAATGTAGCCAATAATATCTAGGCAAGTAGCATCAAATGTAGTCACAGAAATTATGGCATGCCCATATTTCATTATCCAGTGTAACATGTGTTTTAATGCTATGAGTGTTGATTCATTGTTCAGTCTGACTTAAAATAACTTTTTTATAACAGTGAAACATATTTGTCCAGAATATTAGCCATTGTGATCACCTTTCGATTCTGCCTACTGTAAATGAGCTCATAAATTACTATCATTTGAGACATATGATTCATCAAGGCTAGCTATCAAACACTAGTCCTCCTGGGGAATTCTCACTTAAAGGAATCAATACACTGGTTATTTTATGATTGGACGTGTTTATTATACAGTACAAATTATACAGTACTGTATAAATGATACAATACAAAGTATATAGTACCTCACTCAGTCTTCCGCCCTCAGATGTAAATAAACAATGTGCCTACATGATCCCACCCACACCCTACATACATCTCTCCCAAGACTGTGTTTACAGTGTGTGTATATATATATCTATCTATATCTATATATTGGCAAAGTGGAGTGTGTGTGTGTGTGTGTGTGTGTGTGTGTGTGTGCGCGTGTGTGCATATATATATTTAAGGTGCAAAAGCAGTGTTTACATATATAGAAAGTGAGAGGTCCATATATGTCATAGAACAAAAACTGGTGGAGAAAGGGAGGTAGTAAAAAAATACAAGATTTCCAGAGAAACAGGATGTGTAGAATAATATCTAGACAAGTAGTATCAAATGCAGTCACACTGAATGTGTGTGTGTGTGTGTGTGTGTGTATGTATGTGTATATATATATATATATATATATATAGATAGATAGATAGATAGATAGATAGATAGATAGATAGATAGATAGATAGATAGATAGAGAGAGAGAGAGCGAGGGAGAGAGCACACAGTCAGATTAGATTCAGTCAGGAAGTCTCTCAAAAGAAAGAGAGCACAGCTGTATTTTTTGCTGTGTTTGTAACCATGACAACTAAATTAAATGTCTCCTAAGACTTCAATGTCTATGGATTTATTAGGGAGGCAGGGACAGCATGACATTTTTGCATGTATGTGTCTGTGTGTAACTTAAAGAATATTATAGTGGGCACAGTTTAGTTTCAATTTTAGACCTTTGCCTTCATGTTACCCAGAATCCTGCATCTCATAGCTTAGAAAAAAACTTCTCTTGATGTTGGGAGTTCATGAGTCATATTCCTATGACGCTGTCAGAGCAGAAATATTAAGTGCCACTGTAATGTTAATAAAAAGAGTGTTAGCTTGTTTATAGGGAATGTTGTGTTGTGATAACCATTTGGTGAATGCAATCAAAGTACATGTGAATACCAAATTCTGAAAGTAATTTGTCATTGTGGAACAAAAACATAATCAAATAAAAATATTTGGAAAATATTGTTTTGATTCAACAAAATATTTGTTAAATTCTCTCTCTCTCTCTCTCTCTCTCTCTCTCTCTCTCTCTCTCTCTATCTGTGTGTGTGTGTGTGTGTTTGCGGTCATGTACATAAATCACATAGAACACTGTTAGCTGCATTCTAAGAGTGACAGATGACTCATGACTGTGCTGCCATTACTAACAAAAACACTCAGAGGCTGAATGACACACACACACACACACACACACACACACACACACACACACACACACACACACACTCACACACTCACACACACTCACATGCTCACCTTCTGAATCTCCATGTAATGACTTTATTACATCTGTGCCATTTGGAATTTTTCCACTGTATGAAAGAAGAACAAACGAGCCAAATAAGCTTGACAAAATAAAATTATATTGAAGAGAACCACAGTAAAAGGTTGAACAACTTAAATAATATATTAGGTCAAATAGAAATGCTTTACAGATGACTACCACTACAATCCATTTACCATATACAGGTTTAGCACATTACAGCAATAGAATAAGGGTGTGATTGCATAACTGAGAATGAGAGTAACATACATACATTTTACTGCATTATAAATAAGTGCAAACTTACAATCTAGGAACTTGGAATATGGCACTGTCCACTGCATTGGTCTCATCCTCCTCTTCCAACAGGCTGAAGGCACTGCCATTCAAACCACTGTCCAATGAGGCTGCAGTAACAGGAGCATCAGCAGATCTATGGCTGCGGGATACTGTTTTGAGAGTATACTATGAGTTACACAATTATTTTATCCTCCAGAATGAACAACTACCATCGGCCTAAGACATTATTACCAAACAAAAAGGATGTAAAAACATTTAGAATAGTGCACAAACAGGCCCTCCAGGACAGATTCTGCTTGTATATTCTTGCCAGCTGCCTTCTATGCAATATGAGCAGCGTAAACACAGACGTGTACACATATATATCATAAAGCACACCCACACACACCCACACACACATTCTCTTAGCCGATATTACTAACAGTTAGAGAGCCACATTACAACATAATACAAAAGATTTACAGGACATAGATATGCACAGAAAACACTGAAGAACAGTAGAAGCACTGACAGACAGAAAAAATCATTAAAGAATTAATTAGTAATTCCAGTGGATTAGCAACTTGTGTGTATATCCTGAATGATCACATTAGCCTAAATCTGGTTCGTGTGTGTAATACTATTTAAACTGCGGTTAATTATTATTAATCATATTTAAGCAATTGTGAATTTAAGTTCCCTATTAATCCTTATATAGAGCTGAATGTGGTTGTACATGACTGAGTGATGGGTGATGGTGTGAGGTGGAATGCATGAATTGGCACGACACATAATTCATGCGCACAGCCTTCCCTACACAGACTCCCCAACGCTGGCTCCAAGAGCTTCACTAATGCCAGGCAACGACTTCTAAGTGAGGTGGTGTAAAGAAGCCTGAGACACCCCCCAAGCTCTCTATATGGCAACAGCAGAAGCACTGAGCCAGGGGACAATCTATTGGAATCCGTATTGATCTTCTGGTTTTAGTGAAGCACGTTGGTAGGCTGTGGAAGAAGACTGAGTCTCGCTGCATGAATTATCTGTGGAGTGGCACATTGTGTAGGCCCCTTCATCTCTCTGTAGGTGTGCGTTAGTAACTCAACATCCTCTCTCTCTCTCTCTCTCTCTCTCTCTCTCTCTCTCTCTCTCTCTCTCTCTCTCTCTCTTTCTCTCTCCGATTTCTGCAGTTGCTCAAGATGATCAACTCTCACCTCCTTCCAGCTTCGGCCGCTCTTCCGACATGGTTTTTCGGAGGGTCAGGTGATGGCCGTCAGCAATCGCATTGGATGGCGCGTTGGACGGGGCTCTCTGTATGGTGAGCACACCCGCTACGCTGTGTCTGTGGTGCCTCGTGGAGAGGCGGCCATTTTTGGCTGGTGGGGGTTTGGTGGGGTGAGGCCACGTACAAGCCGAAGGGGCAGGGGTAAGGGAAAAGGAGGGGTTTGGGGAAAGTTAGGGAAGGGGGAGTTGGAGGGGGTACGAGATGGAGACTCAGAGTATGAACTCCTTACAACATGGACACCACCAGCCTTTTACTGTACTTAATTGTCACACACAGCCAGAGGTCATGCCCCTCTGGCTGCGGCAAGTGGGGCTGGAGGCGGGGGCACAGCGTGTCCGCTGAGGTGCAGCTATGTGGGCCAGCAGCAGCTGTTTGGAGAGAGGAGGAGGCGGGCGGAGGCATGTGGTGGGGCTGCGGGTGAAGGCCACATGCACAGCCGGCTCAGCAGAGCCGGAGGATTCGCAGAGAAAGCTGGGCATCGTTCAGAATTGAACACACGACCCAGTGGGACAAAAGGATGAACAAGGGTCTGGTAAATGTAGGCATCGGCGGGCGGGAGTGGGCATGGTGGAGGGGAGGAGGAGCTGGCTCATCACAGGCCCTTGGTGCTCAAGGTGCTGCGTGCTGGCATGAGGCTTCTAGTTGCAGCTGAGCCAGTCCTAATCTGACAATAACATGTGCAGGACCAGTTAATGTTCAAATCCTAGTTCCAACAGCAGATACATGTGCCCCTGCAGGCATCCTGGGTCCGACCGCCTCCTGCCATTACAGCTTGCATGATACGGCACTGAAAGACCAGGTCAGATCCTTTGAGAGGTGGTCAAGCCCCTCTGCCTTAGGGTCAGCCCCCTGTGCCTTAGGAAGCAACCCTAACCCTAAGATGTTAAAAACCTGTTGGGTATTGCGGGCCGATGCGCTTCATGGACTCCTACTTCTTTTTTAGATTAAAAAAATTATTTTTCATCAATTAATGGTTACTGCTGTGCTTAGATATATGCTGATTATGAGTGGATGACATTAGATCTTTATATTATTGTTAATTAATTTATAATTGTTTTAATGAATTTTTATTGGTCTGCTTTCATATGTTTTGGTTTAATGGTTTATTGCTGGCTTAATTAATAAAGATTTTATTTATGTCAACTCTTTTTTTGCACATTTGTAGCTTTAAACATGTTTATTCCTTTAAGTGAATGACTCTTTGGATTAGAATAATTGCAGGAACTGTATTAGGGCTCTCCGTGAGTGTGTGTGTGTGTGTGTGTGTGTGTGTGTGTGTGTGTGTGTGTGTGTGTGTGTGTGTGAATGCAAGTGCGAGTGTGTGTTTGAGAGTAGTGAAGTGTCTCCAGTACAGGTGAGAACACAGAGGAGAGAAAGCAGCGAAATTAACACACTGTGACAACAAGGGGACCAGAACAAAGGAGAGAATAAACAAATAAAAATATGGGGGGAGCCCCCCCCCCAAAAAAAAGGAACAGAAGGAGGAAGCAGGAACAGATGAGTGTGAAGTCAGCCATGCTGTGGAGGCTTTATTTGCGTCGTTTACTTGGTTGGAGGCGGTGCTGCTGGCCAGCAGCTTCAGCCGTTGCCATGGTGTCGTCGAGGGGCGCCCGGACCGCGCCACTTTTGCCATGAGCACGAGGGGTTCCATGGGAACGGGCTTGGCCCTCGGAAGGAGATGGCTTCGATGTGCTGGGGCTACTGTGAGATTTCTCAATAGTGGGAACCTGCGTGTCTAAAACAACCAGAACCAAATCATCACATCGAGCCTCTAATTTCTTGCTCTTCCCCCTTTCCTGCTGATTTTCACTTTGATAGTCATGGTTTTATTTGGAAAGGCTAATGTGATTGTAAGGACCACCTTAAGGATCTGAGTGGCTTCCTGGTGGGGCAACCCTTTCTCACCTTGTGTCGGTAGGCTAGCATGGAGCACTGGAGAGCTCAGCGCTGTTATGAGCTGAACACACATATGGATATAGCATGAAG